>NC_084548.2:3332500-3342500 GCF_033978685.3 Nerophis lumbriciformis
TATATATATATATATATATATATATATATATATATATGTATATATATATATATATGTATATATATATATATATATATATATATATATATATATATTTTTTTTTTTAGAGAGAGACATACTATAATAACTTGAAGTAAATAATGAAGATTAACAACCAATTACAAAATAAAAAATAAAAATAATTAACTAAAAGCAGTCTTTTTCTCACAATGTGTTGACTTGAATTGGTCAATTTATTGACCAATTTTATGACTCAAACAATTTCTCATATTTTTTAGGTTTCTGTAATATTGCAGTATTTTCTAGTAAAATTATTACTTTTTTATGCAAAATTATTATTTTTAATGCAAAATGGTGACATTTGTCCAAAAAAAATCTGGCTTTTATAACAATATTGCCAATTAGTTTGCTGTTTTTGTAAAATAGTGACATTTTTTAAGTAAATTGATGACATTTGTCATCATTTTGCCAAGTAAAATTCCGATTACTATTATAACATTGCCAACATTTGAACGTTTTCTTATACAATTTTGACTTTTGTCAAGAACAATCTTGATTCTTTTCAGAAAATTGCCAAAATGTTCAGCTTTTCTTGCAAAATTGCGACTGTCGTTGAGTAAAATTCCAACTTTTATCATAATATTGCACAAATGTTCAGTTTTTCTTTTAAAATTTTGACTTTTATTATATTACTAGAGGGAGGCATTTTTTGGAGGTCTCAAGAAGGTAACACATACAAGAGTGTGTGTGTGTGTGTGTGTGTGTGTTCTTTTATTTCTACCCTTTTTGAGACATAAAGAAGGAAAAGTTTCTTCCATATGAGGAGGTGTGAACAAGTGATGACATAAATCATGGTCCCAATAACATTGCATCTAATAGACAATGTCTCATTTGCACCCCTGCTGGTGACATCGATCAAAATGAGGCTGGTCCCAAATATTTTTCAAATTGACTGTGTGTCGCTTTTAAAAGTGCTCCCCCTCTGGTCAACATATGAAATAACAAGTGTGTGTAAGAAATTGAAATGCACCCCCTTTGGCCAAAATGTGAATATAATTATATATATATATACATATATATATATATATATATATATATATATATATATATACATATATATATATATATATATATATATATATATATATATATATATATATATATATATATATATATATATATATATATATATATTTATTTTTTTTTTTTTAGAGAGAGACATACTATAATAACTTGAAGTAAATAATGAAGATTAACAACCAATTACAAAATAAAAAATAAAAATAATTAACTAAAAGCAGTCTTTTTCTCACAATGTGTTGACTTGAATTGGTCAATTTATTGACCAATTTTATGACTCAAACAATTTCTCATATTTTTTAGGTTTCTGTAATATTGCAGTATTTTCTAGTAAAATTATTACTTTTTTATGCAAAATTATTATTTTTAATGCAAAATGGTGACATTTGTCCAAAAAAAATCTGGCTTTTATAACAATATTGCCAATTAGTTTGCTGTTTTTGTAAAATAGTGACATTTTTTAAGTAAATTGATGACATTTGTCATCATTTTGCCAAGTAAAATTCCGATTACTATTATAACATTGCCAACATTTGAACGTTTTCTTATACAATTTTGACTTTTGTCAAGAACAATCTTGATTCTTTTCAGAAAATTGCCAAAATGTTCAGCTTTTCTTGCAAAATTGCGACTGTCGTTGAGTAAAATTCCAACTTTTATCATAATCTTGCGCAAATGTTCAGTTTTTCTTGTAAAAATTTGACTTGCGTTGAGTAAAATTACGGCTTTTATTATAACACTGCCACAATTCTACATTTTTCTTGTGAAATGGTGACCTTTTTCTTGTGAAATTCCAACTCATTTTTCACAACAAGCTTTTTTATATTTGCATAGTATGTATGTATTATTAATGTTGTAAGTACACATCTTTATATATCTAGAAAAGGTGGTTTTAAAGAGGTAGGCATTTTTTGGAGGTCTCAAGAAGGTAACAAATACAAGAATATGTGTGTGTGTGTGTGTGTGTGTGTGTGTGTGTGTGTGTTTGCCCTCACTTGTGCTAACCTCCTGGATAGCCAACGCTCCTGTCAGCATGTGATGCCCTGTTTTTGTCTGAGAGCTGTGGAGAGTGGGTTATTAAGTAGTACTTCCAAGCACCCGCACCCACACACACACACACACACACACACACACACACACACACGTTCATACGCACACACTTTTTGGACAGCTCATCCTGGTAATTAGTCTCTGGATAGGTCCACAGTGCACAGAGAGAAACTGGGAGGGATAAAGCAGTTTCTGAGAGGAAAGTGAGTATTGTGAAAGTAACATGCTACACATGGAAACGCTACACTTTGTACAGATGTTCGGACTTCTCTCTATTTTTGCTGGTTATTGTATTGATGCTGTGAAAATATACTTTTTTTTAACATCCAGCTGTAACTGTTTTGTTAATGCATTTACTAAATACAAATAAGGACTACCGTATTTTCCGCACCATAAGGCGCCCTGGGTTATAAGCCGCGCCTTCAATGAACGGCATATTTCAAAACTTTGTCCACCTATAAGCCGCCCCGTGTTGTAAGCCGCATCTAACTGCGCTAAAGGAATGTCAAAAAAACAGTCAGATAGGTCAGTCAAACTTTAATAATATATTAAAAACCAGCGTGATGTGGGCGTGCATGGAGTCGTATATCAACATGGACGGAGCTGCGTGAAAAAAGCCACCCGGCCTCTTCGCGTAAACTTCCCTTAACCACTCGCTCATCTTTTCTTCATCCATCCATCCCTTCGAGTTAGCTTTTATGATGACGCCGGCTGGAAAGGTCTCTTTTGGCAAGGTCTTCCTTTTGAATATCACCATGGGTGGAAGTTTCTGGCCATTAGCATGGCAAGCTAGAACCACAGTGAAGGATGACTTCTCATTCCCTGTGGTGCGAATATTCACCGTACGTGCTCCCGTTGTATCCACAGTGCGGTTCACAGGAATATCAAAAGTCAGTGGAACCTCGTCCATGTTGATAATGTTCTCTGGCCGGATCTTTTTTTCAGCTATCTTGTTTTTACAATATGCACGGAAAGTAGCCAGCTTTTCTTGAAAGTCTTTAGGCAGTTGCTGTGAAATAGTAGTCCGTGTGCGGATGGAGAGATTGCGTCTTTTCATGAACCGGAAACCTGTCGCTTAGTAGGAGCCATTTTGTGGTCTTTACAGATGTAAACACACAAAGGAAATGAAATGTAATATCCGCGCGCTTCTTCTTCTTCTACGGGGGCGGGTGGTTGCTTACAGTAGAAGAAGAAGCGCTTCCTGTTCTATGGGGGCGGGTGGTTGCTTACAGTAGAAGAAGAAGCGCTTCCTGTTCTATGGGGGCGGGTGGTTGCTTACAGTAGAAGAAGAAGCGCTTCCTGTTCTATGGGGGCGGGTGCTTACCTTGGCGGTTGCTTGCGTAGAAGAAGAAGCACTTCCTCTTCTACGGGGAAAAAAGATGGCGGCTGTTTACCGTAGTTGCGAGACCGAAACTTTATGAAATAGAATCTTAATATTAATCCATATATAAAGCGCACCGGGTTATAAGCCGCACTGTCAGCTTTTTTGAGTAAATTTGTGGTTTTTAGGTGCGGCTAATAGTGCGGAAAATACGGTACATATCTAACGCATGTACAAAAAAGAAAAACAAAAACGCCGGTCAGTTAAATCCCTCAGTGAATCAGAAGGTAATATTTATCTTCTACTCCTGAACAGCTTCACAGAAAAAGGGGAATATTTGTTAAAAAAAAAAAAATGCACCCCAATATTGTTGCCTGTGCTTTTATTTATTTTTTGATAAACATACCGCAAGTCAGATTGTCTAGAAAGGTGTGCTCAAAAAGACAATCACTTTAACCACAAAACCCAAAACCAGCGAAGTCTGTTTTTATTTTATTTTTGCAAATAATCATTAACTTCGAATTTAATGGCAGCAACACATTGCAAAAAAGTAGTCACAGGGACATGTTCACCACTGTGTTACATGGCCTTTCCTTTTAACAACACTCAGTAAACGTTTGGGAACTGAGGAGACACATTTTTGAAGCTTCTCAGGTGGAATTCTTTCCCATTCTTGCTTGATGTACAGCTTAAGTTGTTCAACAGTCCGGGGGTCTCCGTTGTGCTATTTTAGGCTTCATAATGCGCCACGCATTTTCAATGGGAGACAGGTCTGGACTGCAGGCGGGCCAGGAAAGTACCCGCACTCTTTTACTATGAAGCCACGTTGATGTAACACGTGGCTTGGCATTGCTGAAATAAGCAGGGGCGTCCATGGTAACGTTGCTTGGATGGCAACATAAGTTGCTCCAAAACATGTATGTACCTTTTCAGCATTAATGGCGCCTTCACATATGTGCAAGTTACCCATGTCTTGGGCACTAATACACCCCCATACCATCACACATGCTGGCTTTTACACTTTGCACCTATAACAATCCGGATGGTTCTTTTCCTCTTTGGTCCAGATGACACAACATCCACAGTTTCCAAAAACAATTTGAAATGTGGACTCCTTGGACGACAGAACACTTTTCCACTTTGCATCAGTCCATCTTAGATGAGCTCGGGCCCAGCGAAGCCAGCGGCGTTTCTGGGTGTTGTTGATAAATGGCTTTCACTTTGCATAGCAGAGTTTTAATTTGCACTTACAGATGTAGCGACCAACTGTAGTTACTGACAGTGGTTTTTCTGAAGTGTTCCTGAGCCCATGTGGTGATATCCTTTACACACTGATGTCGCTTGTTGATGCAGTACAGCCTGAGGGATCAAAGGTCAGGGGCTTTGCCGCTTACGTGCAGTGATTTCTCCAGATTCTCTGAACCTTTTAATGATATTACGGAGCGTAGATGGTGAAATCCCTAAATTCCTTGCAATAGCTGGTTGAGAAAGGTTATTCTTAAACTGTTCGACAATTTGCTCACGCATTTGTTGACAAAGTGGTGACCCTCGCCCCATCCTTGTTTGTGAATGACTGAGCATTTCATGGAATCTACTTTTAAACCCAATCATGGCACCCACCTGTTCCCAATTTGCCTGTTCACCTGTGGGATGTTCCAAATAAGTGTTTGAGGAGCATTCCTCAACTTTATCAGTCTTTTTTGCCACTTGTGCCAGCTTTTTTTTAAACATGTTGCAGGCATTAAATTCCAAATGAGCTATCATTTGCAAAAAACAACAAAGTTTACGAGTGTGAACATGAAATATCTTGTCTTTGCAGTCTATTCAATTGAATATAAGTTGAAAAGGATTTGCTAATCATTGTATTCTGTTTTTATTTACCATTTACACAACGTGACAACTTCACTGCTTTTGGGTTTTGTAAATTCAGAATCAGAATCAGAATCAGAATCAGCTTTATTGTCATTACGCAAGGTAACGAGATTGAGGCCATTCCATACAGTGCGATGTGTGCATGCTAGGAAAACAATGTGCAAATATATAAAAATATAAAAAATGTAGAAGTGCAATGAATATGGTGTGAAATGAATATATACATGAAAAAACAAAACAAAAACAGGGTGGTTGGTGGAATGGGTTATTCATCATCATCATCGGCGGTCACTCGAACGAGTATGACGATCTTCCTAGTAGGGGTGTATCCCTTTATGGAGGATGCCTGTGCGTGACTTAGTTTAACGTGGGGAGACTGGTGCACAGACAGTCACCACACGATCCTTGACAGAATCGGGTCAGGGTCCAGTGGCATGCAGTCCAAGACGACTGGGGACCCTTTTCTGCTGCAGCCTTCTTCGCCATCGCAGCCGTTGTGGTAGTTCTTAAATCTGGGTTATTGCACCGAAGAGAAGGCAGTTATGAGGGACAATGGGGCAGTCCGTTCAGGATGGTTATGGCCCTGGGGAAGAAGCTGTTCTTTAGCCTGTTTGTTTTGGTTTTAATGCACCTGTAGCGCTTCCCAGAGGGCAGCAGGTGGAACAGGTCAGAGCCAGGGTGGGTGCTGTCCTTGATGATGGCACTGGCTCTGTTGAGGCAGCGGGAGGTGTAGATGTCCGTCAGAGAGGGGAGAGGGCGGCCGATGATCTTCTGAGCCGTCTTGACCACTCTTTGCAGCCTCTCCCTTTTTTGTCACATTTGTCAAATTTGTCACACTTCTGTAAACACTCAAAAGTCCGTCTGTAAAATGTAAACTGGATTAGACAAAACATTGTACTGACTGACTTGTGTGCTAACTGCTTTCTGGTTCCTCGTGTATAGTTTTTAGTTTGCTGCTCAATGAGCCTTTAATTGCCCAAGAATGACAAATAAATTTTTTTTGTGTGTTTAAAACACATGGTTGACATCAAGTGTTTCTGAACCATAGGGTCGGGGCCCATTGTTTCTCAGCTGTGGTCCGTAGCGACGCTCAGTAGTAACTTGTAATACACTTTTGCACCACTTGTGGCAGTAGTGACAATCTCAAACGAACAGAAGAAGTCATCGAGAAGTTGCTTAACCACTTGAATGCACAACCTATTAAAACCTTCTAATACTTCCACTCTTCCACGAGTGGGGTCAAAAATGACCCCACTCAAAATCAATGTGTTTTTGCATATAAAACGATGTGTTCATATTCCAGGTAGTCCTCGTAAAACATGTTTGTAACGTGAGGCCATCTGCATTTTTTTTTTTTTTTGCTGCAGCCATCTTCTTCCGCTTATCCGAGGTCGGGTCGCGGGGGCAGCAGCCTAAGCAGGGAAGCCCAGACTTCCCTCTCCCCAGCCACTTCGTCCAGCTCTTCCTGTGGGACCCCGAGGCGTTCCCAGGCCAGCCGGGAGACATAGTCTTCCCAACGTGTCCTGGGTCTTCCCCGTGGCCTCCTACCGGTCGGACGTGCCCTAAACACCTCCCTAGGGAGGCGTTCGGGTGGCATCCTGACCAGATGCCCGAACCACCTCATCTGGCTCCTCTCGATGTGGAGGAGCAGCGGCTTTACTTTGAGCTCCTCCCGGATGGCAGAGCTTCTCACCCTATCTCTAAGGGAGAGCCCCGCCACCCGGCGGAGGAAACTCATTTCAGCCGCTTGTACCCGTGATCTTGTCCTTTCGGTCATAACCCAAAGCTCATGACCATAGGTGAGGATGGGAACGTAGATCGACCGGTAAATTGAGAGCTTTGCCTTCCGGCTCAGCTCCTTCTTCACCACAACGGATCGATACAGCGTCCGCATTACTGAAGACGCCGCGCCGATCCGCCTGTCGATCTCACGATCCACTCTTCCCTCACTCGTGAACAAGACTCCGAGGTACTTGAACTCCTCCATTTGGGGCAAGATCTCCTCCCCAACCCGGAGATGGCACTCCACCCTTTTCCGGGCGAGAACCATGGACTCGGACTTGGAGGTGCTGATTCTCATCCCAATCGCTTCACACTCGGCTGCGAACCGATCCAGCGAGAGCTGAAGATCCTGGCCAGATGAAGCCATCAGGACCACATCATCTGCAAAAAGCAGAGACCTAATCCTGCAGCCACCAAACCGGATCCCCTCAACGCCTTGACTGCGCCTAGAAATTCTGTCCATAAAAGTTCAGAACAGAATCGGTGACAAAGGGCAGCCTTGGCGGAGTCCAACCCTCACTGGAAACGTGTCCGACTTACTGTCGGCAATGCGGACCAAGCTCTGGCACTGATCATACAGGGAGCGGACCGCCACAATCAGACAGTCCGATACCCCATACTCCCTGATCACTCCCCACAGGACTTCCCGAGGGACACGGTCGAATGCCTTCTCCAAGTCCACAAAGCACATGTAGACTGGTTGGGCAAACTCCCATGCACCCTCAAGGACCCTGCCCAGAGTATAGAGCTGTAATATTGTACATGGTAATAGGGATTTGTTATATATTGTATACATACAAATATAATAAAATATACTGCATATATAATATGTAAATATTACATATATTTCATATTGCTTCTATGGTACAATTTTAGTTTACTTTCCACCTTATTTGGAACATCCCACAGGTGAACAGGCTAATTGGGAACAGGTGGGTGCCATGATTGGGTATAAAAGCAGCTTCCAGGAAATGCTCAGTCATTCACAAACAAGGATGGGGCGAGGGTCACCACTTTGTCAACAAATGCGTGGGCAAATTGTTGAACAGTTTAAGAAAAACCTTTCTCAAGCAGCTATTGCAAGGAATTTATGGGGTTTCACCATCTACGGTCCGTAATATCATCAAAGGGTTCAGATAATCTGGAGAAATCACTGCACGTTAGTGGCAATGCCCGAGATTTTCGATCCCTCGGGCGGTACAGCATCAACAAGCGACATCAGTGTGTAAAGGATATCACCACATGGGCTCAGGAACACTTCAGAAACCCACTGTCAGTAACTACAGTTGGTCGCTACATCTGTAAGTGCAAGTTAAAACTCTCCTATGCAAAGCAAAAGCCGTTTATCAACAACACCCAGAAACGCCGCCGGCTTCGCTGGGGCCTGAGCTCATCTAAGATGGACTGATACAAAGTGGAAAAGTGTTCTGTGGTCTGACGAGTCCACATTTCAAATTGTTTGTGGAAACTGTGGACGTCGTGTCCTCCGGACCAAAGAGGTTATGGGCACAAAGTTGAAAAGCCAGCATCTGTGATGGTATGGAAATTAAGTCTCTCAGATCGAACATGAAATATCTTGTCTTTGCAGTCCAATTCAATTGAATAAAAGTTGAAAAGGACTTGCAAATCATTGTATTCTGTTTTGTTATTTAAGCAGCTTCCATGAAATGCTCAGTCATTCACAAACAAGGACGGGGCGAGGGTCACCACTTTGTCAACAAATGCGTGAGCAAATTGTTGAACAGTTTAAGAAAACCCTTTCTCAACCAGCTATTGCAAGGAATTTAGGGATTTCACCATCTACGCTCCGTAATATCATCAAAAGGTTTAGAGAATCTTGAGAAATCACTGCATGTAAGTTATGATAATACAAACCTTCCATCCCTCAGGCGGTACTGCATCAAAAAGCCACAACAGTGTGTAAAGGATATCACCACATGGGCTCAGGAACACTTAAGAAACCCACTGTCAGTAACTACAGTTGGTTGCTACATCTGTAAGTGCAAGTTAAAACTCTACTATGCAAAGCAAAAGCCATTTATCAACAACACCCAGAAACGCAGTCGGCTTCGCTGGGCCTGAGCTCATCTAATATGGACTGATACAAAGCGGAAAAGTGTTCTGTGGTCTGACGAGTCCACATTGCAAATTGTTTTTGGAAACTGTGGATGTTGTGTCGTCTGGACCAAAGAGGAAAAGAATCTGGAGAAATCACTGCACGTAAGCCATGATATTACAAACCTTCCATCCCTCAGGCGGTACTGCATCAAAAAGCGACATCAGTGTGTAAAGGATATCACCACATGGGCTCAGGAACACTTCAGAAACCCACTGTCAGTAACTACAGTTGGTCGCTACATCTGTAAGTGCAAGTTAAAACTCTACTATGCAAGGCAAAAGCCATTTATCAACAACACCCAGAAAGGTCGCCGGCTTCGCTGGGCCCGAGCTCACCTAAGATGGACTGATGCGAAGTGGAAAAGTGTTCTGTGGTCTAAGGAACAAAGCTTTTTAAGCAAAGAAAGATTTCATGTGGCCCACTCGTCACTTTCCACTGTCATTGCAAACCACACACACACACACACACACACACACACACACACACACACACACACACACACACACACACACACACAAATAAGGCTTTCCTGCTTGTTCAGACATTGTTATTGTTTCTTTGTGTGTCGCCGGCCGACCCGGACAATGGATGGCCTCAGCGTACAGCGCAACAATGCAATGATGGATGAGGGCGGCCGTGGTAATTATATGAGGACCAACAGGTAACGGAGCAAAGACACAGAGAGCGGCGGCCTGCCTGAGGATGATAGTGCTCTCTCTTCTTCCTCTTGTTTTGTTGCGCTCAAAGCTTCCGACCCGACGCCAAGCTCTCGCTAC
>NC_084548.2:3345000-3392500 GCF_033978685.3 Nerophis lumbriciformis
TTGCTCTCCTCTCATCCACATCTGCCTCGACTCATTCATCAGTTCTACAGAAAGGAGCTGGGGGGGGGGATTTTTTTTTGTCTTCTATTTTAAGTGGCGCAGGACAATCCCGTGGGACGGCTGTAAGGTGGACGGTGAATAAAAAGGCTTGAGGTAGAGGTATTGCCATCGTCCTCGAGGGGCGACGGATGGCCTCAAAGCCTTGGGGAGTCTGGGGTTGGAGGGAAATGGGGAATTGGGACTCCAGGAATGAAAAGCAGAGGGAAGAGAGGATGAATGAGGGTGGCAGGAAAGGACAAAGAAAGACGTTATTGAGTGGAGACCAACCAGGTGGACGGCTCAGAGGACTTGATGGAATTAACGAGAATATAAGACGACTCTGAACAAAGACAAATGTTTCTTTTCAATATCAGTGAAATAACAACTGGTTGGGTGCAAAAACATTGATTTAATGTGACTGTTTGCTCAAAGTTACATTTTTCAACCAGATTTGATCCACCAACTCGGCAGATGACTTTATGAATTTCTTTAATAAGAATGGTAAATGGTAAATGGGTCGTACTTGTATAGCGCTTTTCTACCTTTTTTTTAAGGAACTCAAAGCGCTTTGACACTATTTTCCACATTCACCCATTCACACACACACATTCACACACTGATGGCGGGAGCTGCCATGCACGGCGCTAACCAGTCCCATCAGGAGCAAGGGTGAAGTGTCTTGCTCAAGGACACAACGGACGTGACTAGGATGGTAGAAGGTGGGGATTGAACCAGCAACCCTCAGATTGCTGGCACGGCCACTCTCCCAACTTCGCCACGCCGTCCCCATAATAATAATTCATATACCAACACTGACTTTAATGAATTACTATTTTGTTGAACAATGAATGAAGTTTTAATGTAGAAAAATGCTGTGTTATGTTAAATGTGCTAATAGTGTCATAATTTCAACATGTATTGTCTTTGTGTGATGATGTAAATGAGGTGTGGCCCCTAAAGCTGACCAACACGCCGGATTGTAGTCAGCTGGAGGCGTGTCTTAATGAAATTAAACAATGGATGTCCCCTAACTTCTTGCAACTCAACGCCAAGAAAACGGAAATGCTGATTATCGGTCCTGCTAAACACCGACATTTATTTAATAATACCACCTTAACATTTGACAACCAAACAATTACACAAGGCGAATCAGTAAAGAATCTGGGTATTATCTTCCACCCAACTCTCTCGTTTGAGTCACACATTAAGAGTGTTACTAAAACGGCCTTCTTTCATCTCCGTAATATCGCTAAAATTCGTTCTATTTTATCCACTAGAAAATTGAACTCTTTAGAAAGGAGATTAAAGACAACGCATCCCAGCTACAACTGGGTTCTATTAACACAGATACGACTGTATATACGACGGACTGTTTGCTCAAAGTTACATTTTTCAACCAAATTTGATCCACCCACTCGGCAGATGACTTTATGAATTTATTTAATAAGAAAATTGAACTCATTAGAAAGGAGATTAAAGACAACGCATCCCAGCTACAACTGGGTTCTATTAACACAGATACGACTGTATATACTGCCCTCCAAGCAGAAGCATTTAAGTCACATCTTAAAACTCATTCGTATACTCTAGTCTTTAAATAGACCCCCTTTTTAGACCAGTTGATCTGCCATTTCTTTTCTTTTCTCCCCTCTCCCTTGTGGAGGGGTGTGGGGACACAGGTCCGGTGGCCATGGATGAAGTGCTGGCTGTCCAGTGAAGTGAAGTGTGAAGTGAATTACAGTATATTTATATAGTGCTTTTCTCTAGTGACTCAAAGTGCTTTACATGGTGAAAACCCAATATCTAAGTTACATTTAAACCAGTGTAGGTGGCACTCGGAGCAGGTGGGTAAAGTGTCTTGCCCAAGGACACAACGGCAGAGACTAGGATGGCCGAAGCGGGGATCGAACCTGGAACCCTCAAGTTGCTGGCATGGCCACTCTACCAACCGAGCTATACCTTCCCTCCAGAGTCGGGACCCGGGGTGGACCGCTCGCCTGTGCATTGGTTGGGGACATCTCTGCGCTGCTGAGCCGTCTCCGCTCGGGATGGTCTCCTGCTGGCCCCACTATGGACTGGACTCTCACTATTATGTTAGATCCACTATGGACTGGACTCTCACTATTATGTTAGATCCACTATGGACTGGACTTTCACTATTATGTTAGATCCACTATGGACTGGACTCTCACACTATTATGTTAGATCCACTATGGACTGGACTCTCACTATTATGTTAGATCCACTATGGACTGGATTCTCACAATATTATGTTAGATCCACTATGGACTGGACTCTTACTATTATGTTAGATCCACATTGGACTGGACTCTCACACTATTATGTTAGATCCACTATGGACTGGACTCTCACTATTATGTTAGATCCACTATGGACTGGACTCTCACTATTATGTTAGATCCACTATGGACTGGACTCTCACTATTATGTTAGATCCACTATGGACTGGACTCTCACTATTATGTTAGATCCACTATGGACTGGACTTTAACAATATTATGTCAGACCCACTCGACGTCCATTGCATCCGGTCTCCCCTAGAGGGGGCGGGGGTCTACCACATATGCGGTCCTCTCCAAGGTTTCTCATAGTCATTCTTTGGGGTTGTGAGTTTTTCCTAGCCCTTATGTGGGCTCTGTACCGCGGATGTTGTTGTGGCTTGTGCAGCCCTTTGAGACACTTGTGATTTAGGGCTATATAAATAAACATTGATTAATTGATCTTTTTAACAAATGTATAGAGAACATAATACAACATTTGCATAATCCTTAAACAAAGAAAAAACTCAATGTATTAATCACTGAATTGAGAACTGGGGTGGGACTAAATAAATGATCTTCTTCCCACTCCCTTTCAGGCAAAACTGGATCATCATGCTTTCATACTGTACCTTTTGCATTATATTAATTTATGTTATTACGTGTTGTCTACCTTGTACTTGTTTTAATGTAATGCCTGAAATAAATGAAGAAAAAAATTAAACAATAAGTTGCGTTTTTTCAATGCAACCAAACCAAACAATATGCAACCCCCCAAAAAAGAACAACAAAAATGGATTGCAAACAAAAAAATGGATTTGAATTTGAAAAACTATTTTCAAACAGAACAATGTTTTTGATGTAAATATTTTGGGGGTTTATAATCCTTTTTCTGGATGCAAATCTTTATTTTTTGTCGTGAATATATGTTATTTTCCATTTGCAAAAAAAACATTTTTGTTCGCAATTTTTTTTTTTTTGGTTACAACTTATTTTTAATTTTGTGGGCGTGGCCTCCTCCACACAATATTTTAGTAGCCTTTTGCAACGAAAAAATATTTCTAACCAAACAAAAAAATTGGCAACCGATACAAAAATAAAAAATAGACCTAAAAAAACAGATTTGTAACAAAAAAAATGTATTTAGTTTGAAAATCTTTTTTTACATCCCAAATCCATTTTTTATGGTTGTAAATCCATTTTTTTTTGTACAGTATATATATATATATATATATATATATATATATATATATATATATATATATATATATATATATATATACATGTATGTATATGTATGTACATATGTATATGTTTGTATATACATATATATGCATATGTACAGTATATATATATATATATATATATACACATGTATGTATATGTATGTAGATATGTATATGTTTGTATATACATATATATGCATATGTACAGTATATATATATATATATATATATATATATATATACATATGTATATATATATATACATATGTATGTATGTATATATGTGTGTATGTTTGTATTGATGTATAAATGTATTTATGTATATATATATATGTGTATATATATATGTATGTATGTCATACTTGCCAACCTTGATGAGACCTCCGATTTCGGGAGGTGGGGGGCGGGGGGCGTGGTTGGGGGTGTGGTTAAGATATATATATATATATATATATATATATATATATATATATATATATATATATATATATATATATATAAGAAATACTTGACTTTCAGTGAATTCTAGCTATATATATATATATATATATATATATATATATATATATATATATATATATATATATATATATATACACATATATATTTTATTATATATATATATATATATATATATATATAAATAAATAAAAGAAATACTTAAATTTCATTGTTCATTTATTTACACATAAACACACACATAACACTCCTCTACTCATTGTTGAGTTAAGGGTTGAATTGTCCATCCTTGTTCTATTCTCTGTCACTATTTCAGAACACACACATTATACAAATATACATTATAAAATCAATAAGAAAACGGGAGCTCTAATTTGGGAGTCTGAATTAGGATCAGAAGATCCTATATAAACATTGCGCACTCACGTCGCCATTTTGTATTGATTACTGCAGCTGTGCACTGGATTCATTCACAAATACAAACTACAACTCACAAACACTTTAGAGTTAGGCTCCACCATCAGAATGTGTACTTAAACGTATAAAGATCACATGGATATTATTCAGTGAGTTGATTCACCAAAACTAACCTGTTATACAGGAGGAAAAAGCACACAGGACGTTTCAATTGTTCACAGACTGGTCGCGCTCATCAGAATGACAAGACACTTCCGGTCTGCAGGTGATAGCATTCAATTGGGAAGAAACGCCCTACTGCCCCCTACTGACCAATGTGAATACTGATAAATGTGTAATGACAGCTCCAAAAACGAATTCAAACCACAAAATAAACTAAATAAATCAACACAAAAATGTGACACATTATGGGTGGGTCACATATGCATGTACAACAGGCTGTCAACACGTCACTCAGGTCCGCATGGAGCTGGAGGGGGCGTGGCCTCCAGCTCCGCCTGAATTTCGAGAGATTTTCGGGAGAAAATTTGTCCCGGGAGGTTTTCGGGAGAGGCGCTGAATTTCGGGAGTCTCCCGGAAAATCCGGGAGGGTTGGCAAGTATGATGTATGTCTATACATAAATATGTGTACATATGTATATATACATAGAATAATTTAAAAAAATACGTTTTCATGAAAAAAACCCAACACATTTTTAACGATTTTTATATACTGTATATCTTTTATACTGACCTGAACCCGATAGAACATATTTGGGATGAATCAGAATGGGGACTGAGAGCCAGGCCTTCTCCACCAACATCAGTGTGTGACCTCAGCAATGCGCTTTTGGAAGAAATGGTGGAAAATTCCTATAAACACACTCTGCAACCTTGTGGACAGCCTTCCCAGAAGAGTTGAAGCTGTAATAGCTGCACAACATCATATTGAACCCTATGGGTTAGGGATGGGATGGCACTTCAAGTTCGTATGTGAGTCAAGGCAGGTGGCCAAATACTTTTGGCAATAAAGTGTATGACATATGCTGACGTTAAACATGTTTTTATTTGGGCCATCTTTTTTGGCGGAGCAGAATTTTGGTCCGATTTCTTCTAAAACCTCATGTCAAACCCATTCATGCGTTTACATTCTGTTTGATAAATGCCAATAATTTTTTCCGCCTGCTGGATTTAAAGTGCAGCCCCTTTCCTTTTCCTCCCCATTCCTTTAAACCAACATCTCATGAATACTTCAGCACCCACAGGCAGATGAGTCAGGCGGACCAAAAAAAAAAAAACGGGCACAGAAGCAAAGACACATTTAAAAAAAGGCCCCTAAAACCAGATTAGTTCTCATTATGAAGCATTAATCGTCTTTAATCTGGTGTTAATCCAATATCTTCACCTAACCTCATTAATGGGCTGGATTAGTGAGCAGAATTCTGGCAGCAAGTCATCTTGGGAAGGGGGGGGGACGACGATGCAGAAATGAGAGCTAAAAGGAGGAGAGAACATACGATTAGATTAAGGACTGATTTATGATTGGATTCTTGTAACTGCGCCTCAAGAACAATCAATTTGGTGGTTTATCACCAGCAGAAGATCGAGCAAATGAGTCAAATTAAAATGCATCTGAGTGCGTTTATGACATCCATATACTGTATTTTCCGTAATGATAGTCGCCATGTTAGCTAATCAGGGCTACTTAAACCTCAAATTGCAGACTAAATGAAATATTTGATTAAAATACTCCTTGCCAGCATAGACCTTATAACACAGGTAAAAGCCAGTAAATTAGAATATTTAGAAAAACTTGATTTATTTCAGTAATTGCATTCAAAAGGTGTAACTTGTACATTATATTTATTCATTGCACACAGACTGATGCATTCAAATGTTTATTTCATTTAATTTTGATGATTTGAAGTGGCAACAAATGAAAATCCCAAATTCCGTGTGTCACAAAATTAGAATATTACTTAAGGCTAATACAAAAAAGGGATTTTTAGAAATGTTGGCCAACTGAAAAGTATGAAAATGAAAAATATGAGCATGTACAATACTCAATACTTGGTTGGAGCTCCTTTTGCCTCAATTACTGCGTTAATGCGGCGTGGCATGGAGTCGATGAGTTTCTGGCACTGCTCAGGTGTTATGAGAGCCCAGGTTGCTCTGATAGTGGCCTTCAACTCTTCTGCGTTTTTGGGTCTGGCATTCTGCATCTTCCTTTTCACAATACCCCACAGATTTTCTATGGGGCTAAGGTCAGGGAAGTTGGCGGGCCAATTTAGAACAGAAATACCATGGTCCGTAAACCAGGCACGGGTAGATTTTGCGCTGTGTGCAGGCGCCAAGTCCTGTTGGAACTTGAAATCTCCATCTCCATAGAGCAGGTCAGCAGCAGGAAGCATGAAGTGCTCTAAAACTTGCTGGTAGACGGCTGCGTTGACCCTGGATCTCAGGAAACAGAGTGGACCGACACCAGCAGATGACATGGCACCCCAAACCATCACCCAACCATGCAAATTTTGCATTTCCTTTGGAAATCGAGGTCCCAGAGTCTGGAGGAAGACAGGAGAGGCACAGGATCCACGTTGCCTGAAGTCTAGTGTAAAGTTTCCACCATCAGTGATGGTTTGGGGTGCCATGTCATCTGCTGGTGTCGGTCCACTCTGTTTCCTGAGATCCAGGGTCAACGCAGCCGTCTACCAGCAAGTTTTAGAGCACTTCATGCTTCCTGCTGCTGACCTGCTCTATGGAGATGGAGATTTCAAGTTCCAACAGGACTTGGCGCCTGCACACAGCGCAAAATCTACCCGTGCCTGGTTTACGGACCATGGTATTTCTGTTCTAAATTGGCCCGCCAACTCCCCTGACCTTAGCCCCATAGAAAATCTGTGGGGTATTGTGAAAAGGAAGATGCAGAATGCCAGACCCAAAAACACAGAAGAGTTGAAGGCCACTATCAGAGCAACCTGGGCTCTCATAACACCTGAGCAGTGCCAGAAACTCATCGACTCCATGCCACGCCGCATTAACGCAGTAATTGAGGCAAAAGGAGCTCCAACCAAGTATTGAGTATTGTACATGCTCATATTTTTCATTTTCATACTTTTCAGTTGGCCAACATTTCTAAAAATCCCTTTTTTGTATTAGCCTTAAGTAATATTCTAATTTTGTGACACACGGAATTTTGGATTTTCATTTGTTGCCACTTCAAATCATCAAAATTAAATGAAATAAACATTTGAATGCATCAGTCTGTGTGCAATGAATAAATATAATGTACAAGTTACACCTTTTGAATGCAATTACTGAAATAAATCAAGTTTTTTTAAAATATTCTAATTTACTGGCTTTTACCTGTATATAGACCTATGATATGTCCAATTTAGCCACAAAAGAATAGCTATAGTATAATATGTCCACTTTAGTCACTAATCAATAGCTATAGTGTAATAGTAACTCTTAGGTTGATACTGTATTAGGGTTGTCCTAGTTAAGGTTTGTTCAGACAACAGCGACGTAGTTAACACAATGTTTATTTATATATATGAAATGTATACATATAAATAAGAAAATAATATTAATAAACAAGGGAATGGTGCTCAGAGAGTATGGGGTATCGGACTGTCTGATTGTGGCGGTCCGCTCCCTGTATGATCAGTGCCAGAGCTTGGTCCGCATTGCCGGCAGTAAGTCGGACACGTTTCCAGTGAGGGTTGGACTCCGCCAAGGCTGCCCTTTGTCACCCATTCTGTTCTGAACTTTTATGGACAGAATTTCTAGGCGCAGTCAAGGCGTTGAGGGGATCCGGTTTGGTGGCTGCAGGATTAGGTCTCTGCTTTTTCAACATGCTTATGGTTGTCCATCGATTCGATGATGACCATCTTCTTTTATTTATGAGTCTGCTGATGTTTGAAAAGTCCGATCCTGGATCTGAGGTCGGAGACTCGGGTAAAGAAGATACCTGCGCAATGATGGTTTTTAGAGTGGCATGAGGGGTGCGCTTTTCCCAACGCCACTACCTTGATTGTAAGAAGATCGTTCCAGTGGCAAGGGAGACCCTAGACGACCGGCATCTTCTTACAACTGCAGGAAGCTGCCGGAATCCATGTTTTTGGGAAACCGCCTCAAAGCTTGCCGCCACCAGCTTGCTTTTCTGTCAGGGTGTGCTCCCTTAGCCTTCGTCCGCTTTTACAGCCATTGTGGTGCTTCTCACTGCTACCATCTTCTGCCTGCTCCACCGTTGAGGTCTTCGGGATCACTCTTAGTCTGGACTCTACCCTTCGACCTGTTCGGCTTGGGTAACCCTGCCAGGAGTACAAGACTCCAGCCGACATAGCTCTAGGGGTCATGGAGACGCGCAAAGTGCCCCACCACGATAAGGTGGTGATCCCGTTTTCAACATGATGTGGTCCTGATGGCTTCATCTGGCCAGGATCTTCAGCTCTCACTGGATCGGTTCACAGCCGAGTGTGAAGCGATTGGGATGAAAATCAGCACCTCCAATTCCGAGTCCATGGTTCACGCCTTGGGAAGGGTGGAGTGCCATCTCCAAGTTGGGGAGGAGATCTTGCCCCAAGATGAGGAGTTTAAGTACCTCGGAGTCTTGCTCATGAGTGAGGGAAGAGTGGATGGTGAGATCGACAGGTGGATCATTGCGGCGTCTTCAGTAATGCGGACGTTGTATCGATCCGTTGTGGTGAAGAAGGAGCTGAGCCGGTCGGTCTACGTTCCCATCCTCACCTATGGTCATGAGTTTTGGGTTATGACCGAAAGGACAAGATCACGGGTACAAGCGGCCCAAATGAGTTGCCTCCGCCGGGTGGCGGGTCTCTCCCTTAGAGATAGGGTGAGAAGCTCTGTCATCCGGGAGGAGCTCAAAGTAAAGCCGTTGCTCCTCCACATGGAGAGGAGCCAGATGAGGTGGTTCGGGCATCTGGTCAGGATGCCACCCGAACGCCTCCCTAGGGAGGTGTTTGGGGCACGCCCGACCGGCAAGAGACGAAGGGGAAGACCCAGGACACGTTGGGAAGACTATGTCTCCCGGCTGGCCTGGGAACGCCTCGGGATCCCCCGGGAGGGGCTGGACGAAGTGGCTGGGGAGAGGGAATTCTGGGCTTCTCTGCTTAGGCTGCTGCCCCTGCAACCTGACCTCGGATAAGCGGAATAAAATGGATGGACGGATGTAAGGGAATGAAGTGTGACGAATACAAAAGTGTACGGTGTGCGACTCTGTGTGTGAATTAACTATTGTGTGTTACCGGGAGTGTTGAGTGAGAGGCCGAAGTCCGAGAGGGGAAGGCAGGCTGGAAGGTCCGTGAGACAGGCAGGTAGTGGGGGGAAATAACGAGGCGTCAGAGTCCGTGTCCGTGTCCGGGCGGGAGGTGGAGATCCAAGAAGCAGCCAAGGAATCAGAGGGAACACGGGGAGACGAGACACACTTCTCGTGACGCGGGAAGACACGAGACAAGTGAAACACGGCGGGGGGAGAAAACAGAGAGAGCATAGAGCTAGATAGATTTGGCTTACTGTACATGACAGGTCCGAACAGTTTTTTCCCCTCGGCCATCAGGCACATGAACAATAACAAGATCTGATAGCTCATGTTATTCTGTTCTGTGTTATATGTGTTTTACGTTGCACGATTGCAACATGTAAAGATCCTAGTTTGTGAACCCGCTCTCAAACAATGGCAATAAAAACTATTCTGATTCTGATTCTGATTCAGAGGTCGCTACGTTCTGGCCCCGGATAGCAGCTTGTGCTGGCTTAAGAAGGCAGGTCTCATCATCAGCTTCAGGCGTGTTGATTGCCCCCGGCGATTGATTGCAGCTGCTTGCTGCAGCCGGACTGGCACGCGCATGGAGGTGCGCCCAGCGATACCAATATCTTGGTCCCGCACCAAAATGTATTTCGATACTTGGATACTTTTCTAAATAAAGGGGGCCAAAAAAAAAATTCGTACGGCACATTAAACATACGTTTATTATTGCCATTGAAAAACTATTTAGTCCTTAAATAAAATAGTTTTTTTTTTTTTTTCTCATTTACAGCAAGAAAAAGCATGTGACTGACACTCATAATCAAAAACTTTTAATAGTCATTCCTACATTAAATTAGTGTTGTCTCGATACTAATATTTTGGTACCAGTACCTAATTGTATTTCGATACTTTTCGGTGCTTTTCTAAATAAAGGGGGACTACAAAAAATGTCATAATTGGCTTTATTTCAACAAAAGATCCGAGGGTACATTAAACATATGTTTATTATTGTAAGTTTGTCCTTAAATAAAATAGTGAACATACTAGACAACGTGTCTTTTAGTAGTAAGTAAACAAACAAAGGCTCCTAATTAGTTTGCTGACATATGCAGTAACATATTGTGTCATTTATACACCTATTTTTTTGGCAAAATTGTGAGGGACAAACTGTAGAAACTGGATTATTAATCTACTTGTTCATTTAGTGTTAATATCTGCTTATTTTCTGTTTTAACATGTTCTATCTACACTTCTGTTAAAATGTAATAATCACTTATTCTTCTCTTCTTTGATACTTTACATTAGTTTTGGATGATACCACACATTTAGGTATCGATCCAATACCAAGTATTTACAGGATCATACATTGGTCATATTCAAAGTCCTAGATCCGGTAGCCAGGGATGAAGTGCTGGCTGTCCAGAGTCGGGACCCGGGGTTGACCGCTCGCCTGTGCATCGGTTGGGGACATCTCCGCGCTGCTGATCCGTCTCCGCTCGGGATGGTCTCCTGCTGACCCCTCAAGGTAAAAAAAAATGTTCAAGGTAAACATTTTTTTTCAAGGTAAACATTTTTTTCCAAGGTAAAAAATTATTTTCAAGTTAAAAAAAAATGTTTCAAGGTAAACATTTTTTTTCAAGGTTAAAAATTACTTTAAAGGTAAAAAAATGATTTTCAAGGTAAAATCAATTTTTCTAAGTACATTTTTTTTTTCAAGGTTAAAAATGATTTTTGAGGTAAAAAAAAGTATTTTTCAAGGTAAAAAAAAATTTTCAAGGTAAAAATTTTTTTTCAAGGTAAAAAATTATTTTTAAGGTAAAAAAATGATTTTCAAATTTTTAAATTTTTTTTAAACGTTTTTACACTTTTTTTATTTTTTAATTTTTTAATTTTTTTTTACTTTTTATTTTTTATTTTTTATTTTTTAACAATTTAAAACAATTTAAAACAATTTAAAACAATTTAAAACAATTTAAAACAATTTAATTTTTTTTTAATTTTTTTTAAACAATTTTAACAAATAACAACTTTTTTTTAGGGTTAGGGTTAGGATTAGGGTTAGGGTTAGGGTTAGGGTTAGGGTTAGGGTTAAGGTTAAGGTTAGGGTTAGGTTAGGGTTAGGGTTAGGGTTAAGATTAGGGTTAGGGTTAGGGTTAAGATTAGGGTTAGGGTTAATGTTAGGGCTAGGTTAGGGTTAGGGTTAGGGTTAAGATTAGGGTTAGGGTTAGGGTTAAGATTAGGGTTAGGGTTAATGTTAGGGTTAGGGTTAGGGTTAGGGTTAAGGTTAAGATTAGGGTTAGGGTTAGGGTTAGGGTTAAGATTAGGGTTAGGGTTAGGGTTAGGGATAGGGTTAGGGTTAGGGTTAAGATTAGGGTTAGGGTTAGGGTTAAGATTAGGGTTAGGGTTAGGGTTAGGGTTAGGGTTAAGATTAGGGTTAAGTTTAGGGTTAGGGTTAAGATTAGGGTTAGGGTTAAGGTTAGGGTTAGGGTTAGGGTTAAGATTAGAGTTAGGGTTAGGGTTAGGGTTAAGATTAGGGTTAGTGTTAGGGTTAGGGTTAAGGTTAGGGTTAGTGTTAGGGTTAGGGTTAAGGTTAGGGTTAGGGTTAAGTTTAGGGTTAGGGTCAATGTTAGGGTTAGGGTTATGGTTAAGATTAAGGTTAGGGTTAAGTTTAGGGTTAGGGTCAATGTTAGGGTTAGGGTTAGGGTTATGGTTAAGATTAAGGTTAGGGTTAAGGTTAGGCTTAGGGTTAAGATTAGGGTTAGGGTTAAGTTTGGGTTAGGGTTAGGGTCAGGGTTAGGGTTAGGTTTAGGGTTAAGATTAGGGTTAGGGTTAGGTTTAGGGTTAGGGTTAAGATTAGGGTTAGGGTTAGGGTCAGGGTTAGGGTTAGGGTTAAGATTAGGGTTGGGTTAGGCTTAGGGTTAGGGTTAAGATTAGGGTTAGGGTTAAGATTAGGGTTGGGTTAGGCTTAGGGTTAGGGTTAAGATTAGGGTTAGGGTTAGGGTTAGGTTTAAGGTTAGGGTTAGGGTTAGGGTTAGGGTTAAGATTAGGGTTAGGGTTAGGTTTAGGGTTAGGGTTAAGATTAGGGTTAGGGTTAGGGTTAAGGTTAGGGTTTGGGTTAGGGTTAGGGTTAAGGGTTAGGGTTAGGGTTCGGGTTAGGGTTAGGGTTAAGGTTAGGGTTAGGGTTAAGATTAGGGTTAGGGTTAGGGTTAGGGTTAGGGTTAGGGTTAGGGTCAAGGTTAGGGTTAGGGTTAGATTTAGGGTAAAATTAAAAAAAAAAGTAAAAAAAAAGGTTAAAAAGAAAGTTAAAAAAAATTCTAAAAAAGTAAAAAAAAAAAAATTCTAAAAAAGTTTTAAAAAGTTTAAAAAAGTTAAAAAATTAAAAAAAGTAAAAAAAAATTAAAAAAAAGGAAAATTAAAAAAATAAAAAAATAAATAAAATAAAATATTTAAAAAAATAAAAATTTTTTAAAAAAAATTAAAAAATTTAAAAAAAATTAAAAATAAAATTAAAAAAAAATTAAAAAAATTGAAACAATTAAAAACATATAAAAAAAATTAATTTCTTTAAAAACATTCTAAAAAAATATAGAAATTTAAAAATGTTTACAAAAATTTAATTTTTTTTTTTAAAAGTTAAAAAAAAATTAAAAAATTAAAAATAAACATTTAAGTTAAAACATGATTTTCAAGGTAAACAATGATTTTCAAGGTAAAAAAAAATTTCAAGGTAACATTTTTTTTTCAAGGTTAACAGAAGTGTAGATAGAAAATGTTAACAGAGAAAGTAAGCGGATTTCAACAGTAAATGAACAAGTTAATTAATAATCAATTTTTACAGTTTAAAAATGAATATAAAATGTTGACATTAATGACATTTTGTCATAATGTGTTCAAAATAATAGGTGTATAAATGACACAATATGTTACTGCATACGTCAGCAGACTAATTAGGAGTCTTTGTTTGTTTACTTACTACTAAAAGACAAGTTGTCTAGTATGTTCACTATTTTATTTAAGGACTAAATTGTTCTTTGATTGCAATGAGAAACACATGTTTAATGTACCCTAAGATTTGTTGTTAAAATAAAGCCAATATTGCCTCTTTTGTTATCTTTATTTAGAAAAGTATCGGAATACATTTTGGTACCAAAATATTGGTATCGGGACTAATAAACATACATAAATGCAGTACAGGCCAAAAGTTTGGACACACCTTCTCCTCATTCAATGTTTTCTTTATTTCCATGACTATTTACATTGTAGATTGTCACATCAAAACTATGAAAGAACACATGTTAAAAAAGCAAAGGCGGACCACAGGAGGTGCATAGAGTCCCATCTGTCCAGCAAAAACTCACGGGAGGTGTGGCGGGGCATTCATGACATCACGAACTTCAGAGGCTGCAATATGACAACTGCGGATCAGAGTGCGACACTGGCAGAGGAGCTTAACTGTTTCTTTGCCCGTTTCGAAACCCCCCAGCGACACTCATCTGCTCCAGCCCTGCCCCCGCCCCCACCGGGCTCCGGCACCACTCCACTCACTGTACAGGAGCACAGTGTCAGACGAGTGCTCCTGGCTGTGAACCCCAGGAAGGCTACCAGACCAGACGGAGTACCTGGAAAGGTGCTCAGGACGTGCGCCCACCAGCTCGCTCCCCCCCCTCACCAGGATCTTCAACCTCTCCCTGGCTCAGGCAGTCATCCCATCCTGCCTGAAGTCATCTACAATAATCCCGGTGCCGAAGAAGTCTCCCATCACCAGCCTGAATGATTACCGACCAGTGGCCCTCACTCCGGTAATCATGAAGTGCTTCGAGCGACTTGTTCTCCAGCACATCAAGGACCATATCCCTCCAGACTTCGACCCCCACCAGTTCGCAAACCGGGCGAACAGGTCCACAGAGGACGCCATCGCTGTTGCTCTCCACTCTGCTCTGAACCACCTGGAGCAGCAGCAGAGCTACGTCCGGATGCTCTCTGTGGACTATAGCTCTGCCTTCAATACAATAATCCCGGACAGACTCTGCAATAAACTGGACACTCTTGGCCTCCCCCCTCTCACAAACGCCTGGATAAGGGACTTCCTAACGGACCGACCCCAGAATATGAGACTTGGCCCGCACCTCTCATCCTCCCGCACGCTGAGCATCGGCTCCCCACAAGGCTGTGTGCTGAGCCCCCTCCTCTACTGCCTCTACACCCATGACTGCAGTCCGGCCCACAGTGACAACCTTACCGTCAAGTTCGCCGACGATACCACAGTGGTCGGGCTCATCTCCAGGGGTGACGAGGCTGCCTACAGAGAGGAGGTCCTGAAGCTGACGGCCTGGTCTTCGGAGAACAACCTCGCTCTCAACACCAGCAAGACCAGAGAGATCATCGTCGACTTCAGGAGGAGCAGCACCGACCCTGCCCCCCTCTACATCAACGGCGAGCGTGTAGAGAGGGTCCACACCTTCAGGTACCTTGGAGTCCACATCTCTAATGACTTCTCCTGGACAGTCAACACCACATCAATCATCAAGAAGGCTCAGCAGCGGCTACATTTCCTTAGAGTCCTCGGGAAGTACAACCTGAAGCCTGACCTGCTGCTGACCTTCTACCGCTCGTCCATCGAGAGCCTGCTGACCTACTGTATTACGGTATGGTACGGCAGCTGCACTGCAGCAGACAGGGAGAGGCTGCAAAGAGTGGTCAAGACGGCTCAGAAGATCATCGGCCGCCCTCTCCCCTCTCTGACGGACATCTACACCTCCCGCTGCCTCAACAGAGCCAGTGCCATCATCAAGGACAGCACCCACCCTGGCTCTGACCTGTTCCACCTGCTGCCCTCTGGGAAGCGCTACAGGTGCATTAAAACCAAAACAAACAGGCTAAAGAACAGCTTCTTCCCCAGGGCCATAACCATCCTGAACGGACTGCCCCATTGTCCCTCATAACTGCCTTCTCTTCGGTGCAATAACCCATTCCACCAACCACCCTGTTTTTGTTTTGTTTTTTCATGTATATATTCATTTCACACCATATTCATTGCACTTCTATACTTTTTTTTATATATTTGCACATTGTTTTTCTAGATGCACACATCGCACTGTATGGAATGGCCTCAATCTCGTTACCTTGCGTAATGACAATAAAGCTGATTCTGATTCTGATTCTGATTCTGATGTGGAGTTATGTACTTAACAACAAAAAGGTGAAATAACTGAAGACATGTTTTGTATGCTAGTTTCTTCAAAATAGCCAACCTTTGCTCTGATTACTGCTTTGCACACTCTTGGCATTCTCTCCATGAGCTTCAAGCACACCTATGAAGTGAAACCATTTCAGGTGACTACCTCTGGAAGCTCATGGAGAAAAGAAAGTAGAAATGTACCACAATAATACACACGACTATCATCTTATGACACTTGACTTCCTAGATAGAGTCTCTTTTGCATATGTTTTCAAATTAAGATAGGAGTATTGAAAACGCCTGGCTTCTTACATTAAAATAACCTAAAAAAACACGCACATAAAGCATTGACAAATAGAACATTGCAATTATATATAATTACATCTGAAAGCGTCACATTTGTATGCAGCAATCACACAGCAACACTAAATCATATGTTTCGGTAGGTATGAAAACCATAATAATATGGTGCTCACCATTACCCATATCCCATCTTGTATTCTTCTTATGACCCCAAACTCCCCTCTTTATTTTAAATTGCTCTGAACTTACCGACAAATATGCAAATTAAAAAAAGATTGTCAACATCAATATGTGTTTCCTTTGAAATAGTTGGAAAAATAAGCCTTCATTCATATTCCATGCACTCACACATACATGTAAGTACACACTCCTACTTACACACACACACACAAAATAACACAAGGCTGTGCTTAAAAATGCCAATTTGCACAAGCCAATGCTACCCTTTTTAAAACTTTTATTTATTTATTTTTTTTTCTGCATCTGAACCTCCTCCATTGAAGTTGTTTGTATAAGGCAGCAGGGTCCTGATGAAATAACACCGAATTTGTGGTTATCTGTAATTCCTTGCTCGATCTCTTTTGCAAAATAAATAAGGAAAAAAACATATATAAGTCACATTTTTGGGGGAATTTATTTGATAAAAGCCAACAGCAAGAATAGACATTTGAAAGGCAATTTAAAATAAATCAAGAATAGTGAGCAACAGGCTGAATAAGTGTACGTTATATGAGGCATAAACAACCAACTGGTATGTTAACGTAACATATTATGGTAAGAGTCATTCAAATAACTATAACATATAGAACATGCTATACGTTTACCAAACAATCTGTCACTCCTAATCGCTAAATCCCATGAAATCTTATACGTCTAATCTCTTAAGTGAATGAGCTAAATAATATTATTTGATATTTTACGCTACTGTGTTAATAATTTCACTGAAAAATACGGTACTTTGTGGACGCCATCTTTGCTCTACATGCTGTAAGTCTTTGCTGTCGTCCAGCATTCTGTTTTTCTTCACTTTGTCGCCAGTTCAGTTTTAGTTTTGTTCTGCATAGCCATCCCTAAGCCTCAATGCCTTTTTTTAGGGGCACTCACCTTTTGTTTATATTTCAGTTTAAAGGGGAACATTATCACCAGACCTATTTAAGCGTCAAAATATACCTTGATGTTGCAGAAAAAAGACCATATCTTTTTTTAACCGATTTCCGAACTCTAAATGGGTGAATTTTGTCTGGAGCCTCAAAAAAATTAAAAGCCATATTACATACAGATAGTGTGTCATGAGATATAAATTGAATTAAGAGGACTTAAAGGAAACTAGATGACCTCAAATATAGCTACAAATGAGGCATAATGATGCAATATGTACATATAGCTAGCCTAAATAGCATGTTAGCATCGATTAGCTTGCAGTCATCAAGTCTGATTAGCAGTCCAACAAGTCAATAACATCAACAAAACTCACCTTTCATGCACAACGTTAAAAGTTTGGTGGACAAAATGAGACAGAAAAAGAAGTGGCATAAAACACGTCCTAGAAAGTTATACATGTAAACAAACTACGGTGAGTTCAAGGACCGCCAAAATTAGTAGGACAAAACGGCGCTCGCCAAATACTCGAATCAGTGAAGCATGTTTAATATAAACAGTGTGCTTTATAACAATTAGGGAGGTTTGTGTCATGTTTGTCCTCCTACAGAAACCATATTAAAACAAAAAATTGTTTTTTTTCCCCTCATCTTTTTCTATTATTCATACATTTTTGAAAAAGTTCCAGAGAGCCACTAGGGCGGTGCTAAAAAGCCGCATGGGTTGCCGACCCCTGGTCTAGTCTCTTACATGAATGAGATAAATTATATTATTTGATATTTTACGGTAATGTGTTAGTAATTTCACACATAAATCGCTCCTGAGTATAAGTCGCACCCCCGGCCAAACTATGAAAGAAACGTGGACTTATAGTCCGAAAAATACGGTAAGTGGCAGCCTATTTCAGTGGTTCTCAAATGGGGATACGAGTACCCCTGGGGGTACTTGAAGGCATGCCAAGGGTTACGTGAGATTTTTAAAAAATATTCTAAAAATAGCAACAATTCAAAAATTCTTTATAAATATATTTATTGAGTAATACTTCAACAAAATATGAATGTAAGTTCATAAACTGAACATCAACTCAAATAAGCTATTCTAGTCATTACAATGCAACAATGCAATATTCAGTGTTGACAGCTAGATTTTTTGTGGACATGTTCCATAAATATTGATGTTAAAGATTTATTTTTTTTGTGAAGAAATGTTTAGAATTAGGTTCATGAATCCAGATGGATCTCTAATACAATCCCCAAAGAGGGCACTTTAAGTCATACTTGCCAACCCTCCCGGATTTTCCGGGAGACTCCCGAAATTCAGCGCCTCTCCCGAAAACCTCCCGGGACAAATTTTCTCCCGAAAATCTCCCGAACTTCAGGCGGAGCTGGAGGCCACGCCCCTCCAGTTCCATGCAGACCTGAGTCCGCTTTCCCACAATATAAAGAACGTCTACAGTAAAGCAGTCTGTCTGCCGTAAACAGCAATGTTGTGACACTCTTAAACAGGACAATACTGCCATCTAGTGCATTTGATGAAAGCACTTTTGTGCGTGACACACAGCAATGCATCATCAGAGAGGGTGTTCAGCATGGTTAGAAAGATAGTGACAGAGAATAGAACAAGGATGGACAATTCAACCCTTAACTCAACAATGAGTAGATGAGTGTTATGTGTGTGTATATGTGTAAATAAATGAACACTGAAATTCAAGTATTTCTTTTATTTATATATATATATATATATATATATATATATAGCTAGAATTCACTGAAAGTCAATTATTTCTTATATATATATATATATATATATATATATATATATATATATATATATATATATATATATATATATATATATATATATATCCATCCATCCATCCATCCATTTTCTACCGCTTATTCCCTTCGGAGTCGCGGGGATATATATATATATATATATATATATATATATATATATATATATATATATATGAAATACTTGACTTGGTGAATTCTAGCTGTAAATATACTCCTCCCCTCTTAACCACGCCCCCAACCACGATCATGACAGAGTACCCCCCTTAAGGACAGATTCTAGATGTCCATAAAAAACAAAACAAGCAGGGTCAAAAGTCACGGGAGGGCGGAGGGAGGACTTGGCGGTGGGTCGCCAGGCCAAGTGTCCCCGAATCCATCGAGGCAAAGTCAAGTGGCGGCGGCGAGTGGGGCGCCGCTGCAGCAGGCGAGGCGGGCGCCCAGGGAACGGCCACATTCGTGGCCGACTGGGAGGTGGGCGCACTTGGCGAGGCGGACGACCAGGGAGCGGCCACACCCGTGGTTGACGGGGAGGTGGGCGCGTCGGCGCCGTCATGGCAGGCTTAAATAGTGTCAGTGATGGAAAACAGGTGCGTGTCGGGAACACAAGCGGCAGGTGAAAATAATAAGTAACCATGGTGACGAAACAAACTCACAGGTGCACAAGCAATAACTAAAGGAGTCCAAAACTAACCAAACATAACTAAACAAAACATGATCCGACCATGGATCATGACAGAGTACCCCCCTTAAGGACAGATTCTAGATGTCCATAAAAAAAAAAACAAGCAGGGTCAAAAGTCACGGGAGGGCGGAGGGAGGACTTGGCGGTGGGTCGCCAGGCCAAGTGTCCCCGAATCCATCGAGGCAAAGTCAAGTCTCGTTTTCATTTTCTACTTTGTTTTTCTGCTTACTTCTTTCATGAAGTATTTTTCCTAGCCTTGTCTAGCGCTTTTAGTTTGGTGCATTTTGGTTCTCTTAGCAGTTTTTTGTACATGGTGTGTTTTTTGTGTTTACCGCCATCATCTTTGTTTTGCTACTTTGTGTTTTCTCCTTAATAAAAAGGAATAACTATTGTCCACACACACAATACGTTTCCGCATCCTTTGGATCCACCTCACCAATTCCTAACAGAATCGACGAATAAATGCTCTGAGTGAAAACTGTGGGACGTCAGAAAAACCAAACACACAATTTGTGCGGTTAAATATTGTAGAGAAGCGACGGTAATCACCACGTATACAAACAAAAATATGAAACGCTATCAGAAAAGGGAGAAAAAAAAAATCGAGTGATTGCAACCTGAAGCTGTTGCCCCGGCAACCTTGTCGCGGAGGAAGAAAAATACCTGCCACAATCAAGACCGGGACGACGCTTACTGTACGGCGCTTTCGATTCAGTGACAGCGGCGTGCATGAAGAAAGAAATAATGCAGGATCTGCGCTGCATAAATTATTCCGTGAATTTGGAAACTAATTGGGACGACACTTGAAGTGGTGAAAAGTGTGCAAGGAGGGAAGTTAGAACCGGCGATGACATTTTTGTGCATAACGAGGCCAAGATACCGTCAAGGCCTTTTAATTAGGGAAGGACTTTTCTGGCAGCCAGTGCACAGAACAACAACCATTTAAAAAAAACAAAAAACTAACTCAAATAGACTCTGAGGGCTCATATGAGTGACCTTTGACCTCAAAATACAGTAGGAAGGGGATTCATATACCTGACACATGAAACGTGACGAATTGGGAGGGTGCACTCTCCACTTATACTAAAAAAAATTATAAATACAAATGCAAAACTTTTGTTTTTGCTCCCATTTTTCATGGGTTGAATGCAAATATCTTAGATACTTTCCAGTACAACTGTCCAAGAGCAAAAATACTATATATATATATATATATATATATATATATATATATATATATATATATATATATATATATATATATATATATGTATGTATGTATATATATATATATATATATATATATATATATATATATATATATATATATATATATATATATATATATATATATATATATATATATTTAAATCAGTGACGTGCAGTCACTAGAGGCAGGTGAGGCGGGGCCTCACCTGCCATCATGGAAAGAAAAAAAATTTAAAAAGAAAAAAATATATATTAAATTGTTATATGTATCCAGTGATTATACTATGAAGTTATTTTCCATTTAACTTCACCAGTTTTAGATTATTTTTATTCAAAATCGCTGAATTTTCACATTTGCCGTTCAAATACTGAGAAGAGACGGTGCGGTGAACAGCAGCCAGTTGAGGCAGGTCACTCAGTGCCTCAACATGGACGGACTCGGCCAACTGCTGGCCTGCTGTGCAGTGAGACCGTATTGCTATATGAACTATATTATACATTTCCATAGTTTAGTTAGCTGAGGTATATAATGTACAGTGTATTTTGTCAACAACTGTATGTGTGTAAAGTATTACTTGTGCTGAGCGATCATATAACGGCTGCAAAAGACGCACTGGCTGAGGCTCCAGTAGCCCCGCCTCCTGCACCCCCGCCGTAGATTTCAACCCCTGACGGGAGTGTTGTGTCAACTAAAGCCCACACTTAAACTTTCCACGTGCAAGATTGAATCTATTTAAAAAAGTTATTTCATAAGAAGCCAAAAAGTGCAAAAACAATAATGTTCGTGTTGGAGGAGTTGTGAATGACTGCAGGGCCACAACATTAGGTACACCTGCAGACTGCAGGTGTACATAATTCACAACTCCTCCAACACGAACATTATTGTTTTTGCACTTTTTGGCTTCTTATTAAATAACTTTTGTAACCTATTTTCATGGGCTTTCCTCTTTGTGATGTTAAGTTCCTGTTATGCGCTGTTATACAGTATATGCCTTGAGCTCTTATTTTGTAGGCGCTAAGAGCGGAAGTGATGACACGTTGGAGTGGAGCGGAGGTTTTTGAAAGAAGGTAAATAAAGTGGTCCTCGTGTAAACTGGAGCCTCCGTGTTTGTTATTTTGCAGTTTCATACAGTATAGGCGACATTTATAAACCCTCGGTTACACTTTTTTAAATAGATTCAATCTTGCACGTGGAAAGTTGAAGTGAGGTCTTTAGTTGATATAGCACTCCCATCGTAAATTCATTAATCCAGCACAACAGCGGCGCATTTATAAGTAAAGGTAAGACCATAATAAAGTTTTTTTATTAAATGTGCTTTTTTTTTTAAATTTGTCCTCTGCATTTGACCCATCCCCTTGATCACCCCCTGGGAGGTGAGGGGAGCAGTGGGCAGCAGCGGCGCCGCGCCCGGGAATAATTTTTGGTGATTTAACCCCCAATTCTAACCCTTGATGCTGAGTGCCAAGCAGGGAAGAATGCTGGTATGAACTTTTAAACATAACCCGTTAACTGCTGCCAATCAAATGGTGAATAAGATACTCTTTAGGGTTCATATGTTTGTAAATCTGACTGTGATGAAGTCAGTGCCTCACCAGCCATCAACCTCACCGCACGTCACTGATATATATACACAAAACCTAAAAGCAGTGAAGTTGTCACGTTGTGTAAATGGTAAATAAAAACAGAATACAATGATTTGCAAATTAATTTCAACTTATATATTAAATTGAATAGACTGCAAGACAACATATTAAATGTCAGAATTGCTAAACTGTGTTAGTTTTTGCAAATATTAGCTCATTGGGAATTCGATGGCTGCAACATATTTCAAAAAACCTGGCACAAGTGGCAAAAAAGTGTGATAAAGTTGAAGAATGCTCATCAAACACTTATTTGGAACATCCCACAGGTGAACAGGCAAATTGGGAACAGGTGGGTGCCATGATTGGGTATAAAAGCAGCTTCCATGAAATGCTCAGTCATTCACAAACAAGGATGGAGCGAGGGTCACCACTTGTACTCGTCCAACATTTCTCAACCAGCTATTGCAAGGAATTTAGGGATTTCACCATCTACGCTCCGTAATATCATCAAAAGGTTGAGAGAATCTGGAGGAAAAAAAACAGCATGGAAGCAGCATGGCCGTGAACTTCTATCCCTCAGGCGGTACTGCATCAAAAAAACAAAACGACATCAGTGTGTAAAGGATATCACCACATGGGCTCAGGAACACTTCAGAAACCCACTGTCAGTAACTACAGTTGGTCGCTACATCTGTAAGTGCGAGTTAAAACTCTACTATGCAACAACACCCAGAAACGCCTGCCTGTAGTCCAGACCTGTCTCCCATTGAAAATGTGTGGCGCATTATGAAGCCTAAAATAGCACAACGGAGACCCCCGGACTGTTGAACAACTTAAGCTGTACATCAAGCAAGAATGGGAAAGAATTCCACCTGAGAAGCTTCAAAAATGTGTCTCCTCAGTTCCCAAACGTTTACTGAGTGTTGTTAAATGCTCAAATATGTTCAATCAATGCATATCATCCGCTTCTTCTTCTCTGCACTTTCCTTCACAACTCTCTTTCTACCAATGGTTGGAAAAAGAAATGTACGTCAACCTATAGCTATCAGCTAATGCTAGCGAATAAGACCGGGTGTTGTTGGCAGATCTCATCCGTATCATCCTGACATCCGCTTTGCTAAGGCTGGTAACTCACATTTTTGAGTTGCAATCAATCGAGAGCCAGATCTTTTCTGAAAACACCCCTAAGCTGAGGTACCACTGAATCATGCAAATCCGTAGGTGACATTTTGGAGTCGGTTGATTTTTCGAGTCGCATATAAAGTCAAAGAGAATGCTGATGTTTGGCCCCTGCACCAAGCGTTTTTTTCATTCTCAATGGAAAAGAAAAACAGACGGTAAATATTTTCTTTACAAACGCCAGTCAAATATAATTAAAGGTTTAAAACACTAGTTTGATTGTTCACAAAAAAATCCGAATGAAAAGGGAATAAAACATGAGCCAGTCGCGGCGTACAACTACACAGCTGTCCTATCTGTTGCTGATTTAAAGATACATTCAAATGAATATATGCTGTTTGATACCATGACGGCAGCACTGTCATATTAGTTATGAATCACTATGTTTTAAAACACAGACACTTCTGGGCTGATGCTCCACTTATTATGCTTTTAAAAGGGAATGTATGAGTATAATATTTTGTCGTGGGGTGCTTTATTGTCTGCTAACATAACCTTGTTTTTGTATTGAATAGTTGTTGGACAGCAACAGTTGCTTCCAATACTACCCTTCTTCAGGAAAAGCTGTTACTTTGTTGCAAAGATCCTCCATTTTCGTTTTAGTTGTGAGAACCTGCTCGCTCAGGTATTCCCCTCCAAAAATGGAGAGCGGGGTTGGTTGTCACACTGGCTATTCATTCATTCAGAATCAGAATCAGAATCAGAATCAGCTTTATTGTCATTACGCAAGGTAACGAGATTGAGGCCATTCCATACAGTGCGATGTGTGCATGCTAGAAAAACAATGTGCAAATATATAAAAATGTAAAAAATGTAGAAGTGCAATGAATATGGTGTGAAATTAATATATACATGAAAAAAAAACAAAAAAAAACAGGGTGGTTGGTGGAATGGGTTATTGCACCGAAGAGAAGGCAGTTATGAGGGACAATGGGGCAGTCCGTTCAGGATGGTTATGGCCCTGGGGAAGAAGCTGTTCTTTAGCCTGTTTGTTTTGGTTTTAATGCACCTGTTGCGCTTCCCAGAGGGCAGCAGGTGGAACAGGTCAGAGCCAGGGTGGGTGCTGTCCTTGATGATGGCACTGGCTCTGTTGAGGCAGCGGGAGGTGTAGATGTCCGTCAGAGAGGGGAGAGGGCGGCCGATGATCTTCTGAGCCGTCTTGACCACTCTTTGCAGCCTCTCCCTGTCTGCTGCAGTGCAGCTGCCGTACCATACCGTAATACAGTAGGTCAGCAGGCTCTCGATGGACGAGCGGTAGAAGGTCAGCAGCAAGTCAGGCTTCAGGTTGTACTTCCCGAGGACTCTAAGGAAGTGTAGCCGCTGCTGAGCCTTCTTGATGATTGATGTGGTGTTGACTGTCCAGGAGAAGTCATTAGAGATGTGGACTCCAAGGTACCTGAAGGTGTGGACCCTCTCTACACGCTCGCCGTTGATGTAGAGGGGGGCAGGGTCGGTGCTGCTCCTCCTGAAGTCGACGATGATCTCTCTGGTCTTGCTGGTGTTGAGAGCGAGGTTGTTCTCCGAAGACCAGGCCGTCAGCTTCAGGACCTCCTCTCTGTAGGCAGCCTCGTCACCCCTGGAGATGAGCCCGACCACTGTGGTATCGTCGGCGAACTTGACGGTAAGGTTGTCACTGTGGGCCGGACTGCAGTCATGGGTGTAAAGGCAGTAGAGGAGGGGGCTCAGCACACAGCCCTGTGGGGAGCCGATGCTCAGCGTGCGGGAGGATGAGAGGTGCGGGCCAAGTCTCACATTCTGGGGTCGGTCCGTTAGGAAGTCCCTTATCCAGGCGTTTGTGAGAGGGGGGAGGCCATTTATTCAGGCAATGACATAAAAAAGTACAAAGTTGACAACACATAATAATATAAATTAAAGCTGCAAGCAGCGTTGGTCGGGCCCGCGTATTTGGCAGGTGCTAGTCCTAAGTGTCCCAATACCTTTGTCCAGTTTTAGTCCCAAGTGTCCCAATACTTTTGGCAAGTTGTAGTCCTAAGTGTCCCAATACTTTTGTCAAGTTGTAGTCCCAAGTGTCCCAATACTTTTGTCCAGTTTTCGGCCTAAGTGTCCCAATACTTTTGTCCAGTGGTAGTTATAAGTGTCCCAATACTTTTGTCTACTTTTAGTCCGAAGTGTCCCAATACTTTTGTCTAGTGTACCTACCTTGTCTGCATTGTGTGGGCACGCTGGTGCTTCCTGCTTTTTAAGCAACCATCTTGAGAAAACAGCAGCGCAGCAGCATCAGCGCAGCGGTTCTTTGAAGGCTCATAAAATCAAAACCGGAGCAGTTAGAAAAATTATTTCGATTAACTTTTATTTGGAAGGGTTCAATCTCTCTCCTGTGTTAGTTTGAAGCTGAAACGACAAACGCGCTCAGAGGAGATAATGTTTGAAGAAAGGTGACCGGTTTTTACAAAAATTTTGTTTTGAAGGGGACATTGCAAACTTCCTGTTGATTTTTGCTGAGGGTTGTCAATCTATGAAATGTAGGTCTAAGTAAGACCTACATAGAGTTTTTTTTTCATGTCTCTCCGACTTTCCCAGTGGGAGTTACAGGCAGTTTTGTCATTTTTTTCTTCCGAGGAGCAGTTTTTTCTGCGTTTTATTCAAAAATTGCGGTAGAGCGCATTTTTGAGATTTGGGGTTAGGTTTTTTATTAGATCGCAATGTCTGCTAGTCTTGATGTGTGTGTTCAGTTTGGTGAGTTTTGAAGCGTGTTAAAGGGGGTCAAATTACAGCTCAAAGAGGCAAAAGTGACTGTTTTTAGTACTTTTTTGTCTTGAAGGGGGAATTGCCAATTTCCTGTTGAGTTTTGCCCGAGAACATACTATTATGAAATCTAGGTCTAAATCACACCAACATAAAGGTTTTTGTTTCATGTCTCTCCGATCTTCCTAGTGGGAGTTACAGGCAGTCTAGTTTTTTTTTCCTAGGGGGCGCTAGAGCGCAATTTTGAGTTTTGTGGTTCAAAAAGGCAATTTTCGCAGGTCCTGATGTGTGGGTCAAATATGGTGAGTTTTGAAGCATGTTAAGTGGGTCAAATTACAGTTTAATGTGGCGGCGGAAGAATAAAGAATAAAGAATAAAACCTTACAAATACAATAGGTCCTTATGTCCCATTGCATAAGGACTCCCTTTGGGAGTCCTTTTGCAATGGGACATGCGGGCCCTAATTAATGTAGTGCAAAAGGTAATGTATAGTATGTAATGTCCAGTTTTTCCTGAAAGGGAGTGGGAAGAAGATAATTTATTTAATCACCCCCAGTTCTCCATTCAGTGATTATTCACATGAGTTTCACTATTACTTTGTTCAAGGATTAAAATACAGATGTTGTATCATAGTGGCATTACCACAGGTAACAATAACTATTACACTGTAACAATCATTTGTATCAACAATGTAGGAATAATGAATATACCAACAATGGTAATAGACAACATAGTAATAATGGTAATAGACAAAATAGCAATAATGGTAATAGACAACATAGTAATAATGGTAATAGACAAAATAGCAATAATGGTAAGGAAACATTGAGCACATGTTAACACTTTGAGACCAGTGACGTGCAGTCACTAGAGGCAGGTGAGGCGGGGCCTCACCTGCCATCATGGAAAGAAAAACAATGTAAAAAGAAAAACAATTAATTAAATTGTTATATGTATCCAGTGATTATACTATAAAGTTATTTTCCATTTAACTTCACCAGTTTTAGATTATTTTTATTCAAAATAGCAGAATTTTCACATTTGCCATTCAAATACTGAGAAGAGACGGTGCGGTGAACAGCAGCCAGTTGAGGCACGTCACTCAGTGCCTCAACATGGATTCCGGACTCGGTTAACTGCTGGCCTGCTGTGCAGTGAGACCGTATTGCTATATGAATTATATTATACATTTCCATAGTTTAGTTAGCTGAGGTATATAATGTACAGTGTATTTTGTCAACAACTGTATGTGTGTAACGTATTTCTTGTGCTGAGCGATCAGAAAACGGCTGCAAAAGACGCACTGGCTGAGGCTCCAGTAACCCCGCCTCCTGCACCCCCGCCGTAAATGTCAACCCCTGACAGGAGTGTTATATCAACAAAAGCCCACACTTAAACTTTCCACGTGCAAGATTGAATCTATTTAAAAAAGTTATTTCATAAGAAGCCAAAAAGTGCAAAAACAATAATGTTGGTGTTGGAGGAGTTGTGAATGACTGCAGGGCCACAACATTAGGTACACCTGCAGACTGCAAGTGTACCTAATTCACAACTCCTCCAACACGAACATTATTGTTTTTGTACTAATTGGCTTCTTATTAAATAACTTTTGTAACCTATTTTTATGGGCTTTCCTCTTTGTGATGTTAAGTTCCTGTTATTTGATGTTATACAGTATATGCCTTGAGCTCTTATTTTGAAGGCGCTAAGAGCGGAAGTGATGACACGTTGGAGTGGAGCGTGTTTGTTATTTTGTAGTTTCATACAGTATAGGCGACATTTATAAACCCTCGGTTACAGTTTTTTTAAATAGATTCAATCTTGCACGTGGAAAGTTTAAGTGAGGGCTTTAGTTGATATAACACTCCCGTCAGGGGTTGCGTAAATCCAGCACAACAGTGGCAAATGGACTTCATTTATAAAAAAAAAAGGTATGACAATAATAACGTTTTTTTTTATTAAATGTGCTTTTTTGTGTGCTACAGTTTGTATGTGTAAAGTTAAAGTTACAATGTAACAATGTAAACAAATGCCATTGGTAGATCTACACCTGGCATCCACTGTAATGATACCAAGTACAAGAGCGTATCTCGTCGATACTACTATGATTATATCAATATTTTTAATCGGCATGAAATCTTTTTTCTTTTTAAAATTCATATTATGTTTATAAACTCAAGAAATACGTCCCTGGACACATAAGAACTTAAATTATGACCAATGTACGTTTGTATGATCCTGTAACTACTTGGTATCGGATCGAGGTCTAGGGGTATGATTCTCGCTTGGGGTGCGAGAGGTCCCGGGTTCAAATCCCGGACGAGCCCCCAAATTGTTGCGTTTTGGACCAGTTGTTCCTCCCAGGGAATTCAAGTCACAAGTCGCTCCCAAGCTCTTTACGACACTTAAAGCTGAGTAGAAAAACCACCAGAGACAGAATAGGTATTTTGTAATATATTTGCAAAGCTTTGCAGATATACATTGAGACCAGTCCAGCATAGAACATTCAATTGTGCCGCTAAGATGGTCTGCCCCCCCCGACCAAACCCTCTCCCCTCTTAAGTCCCTGGCAGTCATGTCTCTCTAGCCCAGGGGTCGGCAACCCGCGGCTCTAGCGCCGCCCTAGTGGCTCCCTGGAGCTTTTTCAAAGATGTATGAAAAATGGAAAAAGATGAGGGGAAAAATATATATTTTTTGTTTTAATATGGTTTCTGTAGGAGGACAAACATGACACAAACCTCCCTAATTGTTATAAATCCGACTGTTTATATTAAACATGCTTCACTGATTCAAGTATTTGGCGAGCGCTGTTTTGTCCTACTAATTTTGGCGGTCCTTGAACTCACCCTAGTTTGTTTACATGTATAACTTTCTCCGACTTTCTAGGACGTGTTTTATGCCACTTCTTTTTCTGTCTCATTTTGTCCACCAAACTTTTAACGTTGTGCATGAATGCACAAAGGTGAGTTTTGTTGATGTTATTGACTTGTGTGGAGTGCTAATCAGACATATTTGGTCACTGCTAACCGATGCTAACATGCTATTTAGGCTAGCTATATGTACATATTGCATCATAATGCCTCGTTTGTAGGTATATTTGAGCTCATTTAGTTTCCTTTAAGTCCTCTTAATTCAATTTATATCTCATGACACACTATCTGTATGTAATATGGCTTTTAATTTTTTTGCGGCTCCAGACAGATTTGTTTTTGTATTTTTGGTCCAATGTGGCTCTTTCAACATTTTGGGTTGCCGACCCCTGCTCTAGCCAAAACAAATGCCCATTATCGCTCTTTCTAACATTCCAAAGCTTCAAGGTTAACACACACAGTTTACTTGCAGACAAAACAGAAAGAGAACAAATGGAAAAACACGAGCTGTTTTCAAATATGACTATGAAATAAAAGAAGTAACACTTAAATTCGGATTCGACAATACCTAAATGTGTGGTATCATCCAAAATTAATGTAAAGCATCCAAACAACAGAAGAATAAGTTATTATTATTACATTTTATAACAGAAGTGTAGATAGAACATGTTAAAACAGAAAATAAGCAGATATTAACAGTCAATGAACAGGTGGATTAATAATCTGTTTTTACAGCTTGTCCTTTATAACGTTGACAAAATAATAGGTAAATAAATGACGCAATATGTTACTGCATAGACTAATTAGGAGTCTTTGTTTGTTTACTTACTACTAAAAGACAAGTTGTCTAGTATGTTCACTATTTTATTTAAGGACTAAATTACAATAATAAACATATGTTTCATGTACCCTAAGATTTTTTATTCAAATAAAGCCAATTGCCATGACTAGGACTGTGGCGTGGTTTGTTCTCCCGAGGTGCAAAAGATTTGGACCAGATGTGGCGTGAAGGTAAATACATATTTATTTATAACACTCAAAGGAACAAAAAGCGCGCTCAAGGCGGATGTACAAACATGACTAACGAAACAAAAAGACTTGCACGTGGGCAAAAAATTGTGAACAATTAAACAAAAACACTAACTGTGGCATTAATAGAAAAAAAACAAAACTTACTTGGACATGGCATGAAGTGCGCAGAGATAGACAGAGTGTGACAGGGGTATGAATGCGGGATGTCGCCAGGAAGACAAACTGAAAACAATGAACTTAAATACTACAGACATGATTAACGAAAACAGGTGCGTGACTCAAAACGTGAAACAGGTGCGTGACGTGACAGGTGAAAACTAATGGGTTGCTATGGTGACAAACAAGAGTGCACAATGAGTCCAAACGTGGAACAGGTGAAACTAATGGGTAACCATGAAAACAAGACAAGGGAGTGGAAAGCCAGAAACTAAAGAGCAGAGGTGGGACCAAGTCATTGTTTTGCAAGTCACAAGTAAGTCTCAAGTCTTTGCCCTCAAGTCCGAGTCAAGTCCCGAGTCAAGACAGGCAAGCCCCGAGTCAAGTCCAAAGTCAAGACTGGAAAGTCTCAAGTCAAGTCCTAAGTCCGGCATTTTGAGTTTCGAGTCCTTTCAAGTCCTTTTAACCACAGACTAATATATTAACACAGATTGTGTATGCTTTTCAAACGCTGTATTTATTTATTAAAACAAGTGCATTTTAAATTGCAGGAAAGAAAATTGTGCTGACATTGCACTTTATAATAGCACTATTAACCAGTCATTTTAAACATGAACTCATTCCTTTACAGAACAAACACATTGAAAAATAAAGTGCAAATGTACTTATTTGTACAAAAGTGTTAACATTGAAAAAACATGACATATACGTGAACATAACAAAAAAGTTGTACTTTTTATATGTCAGGGCCCTATGCTGCATTGCATTTGCAAAAGACCAAATTAGCCAAGAGTCTGTCAGTCATTTGTGCACGATGGGGGCGTAGTATGATGCCACCATGGCTGAAAACTCGCTCCACTGGAGCACTGGAGGCAGGCACTGCCAAGACTCTCATGGCCACTCGGAACAGTGAAGGAAGAGTCTTCATGTTCAATGCCCAGACCAAAAGGGGGGAGAGAGTTGTTTTGGGTTGGTGCACTACTTGTAAGTGTATCTTGTGTTTTTTATGTTGATTTAATTAAAAAAATAAAAAAAATAAAAATTATTTCTTGTGCGGCCCGATACCAATCGATCCACGGACCAGTACCGGGCCACGGCCCGGTGGTTGGGGACCACTGAGGTAAACAACCAACAGTATGTCAGAAAGCTAGCTAAAACGGTACACATATTCATAATATAGTATACATTTTAACTGACCTTTATTTGACTATTTTTGTCTTTTTTTAGGTGGCTAAAATACGCGGTGCTGCTGACCGCCGTCTAACGTTACGTGTGATATATTGACTAACGTAACCCTGCTTAAAAAAAATCACTGAACAAAAAGAATGAATAAGGTAGTGAACTGCAACAGATTCCCGTGTTTGCAATAACGTTATAACGTTAGCAGTGAGTTTACAGCCTCACTGATTTAACTAAACAACAAATAAAAGTCACGTTACTTAGCCAATAAACGTTATCTTACATTCAAAACTTACCGTTCTTTGTGCAACTTCAAATGCCGGACGAAGTTGGAAGTTGTTGCCTCTCCATCAGTCATTTTCGAACCGCATGTGTTGCATACTGCAAACCGTTTTGTGTTGACCACCTCGTAATTTTTATACCCAAACAAAATTATTTTAGGTATCATTTTTTGTTCAGTGGCGTGTGGTTTGGACATGTCTTCTTCGTTGGTTGTCCTGCAATTTGATTGGATGAATGCTGTGTGATGAAAACAAAGTAGATCTAATTTGATTGGCTGTTGTACTGAGAGCACACCAGCTGACACACGCAACGCTGATAGACAAGTACACAATGAAAAATACGGAGCGCTCCCGAATAACTTTTTCATCTTTGGGTTTTGGGGAAAGTAGCAAGTCATGTCAAGTCATGTCAATTCAAAAGGCTCAAGTCCAAGTGAAGTCACAAGTCATTGATGTTAAAGTCGAAGTCGAGTTGCAAGTCTTTTTACATTTTGTCAAGTCCAGTCTAAAGTCATCAAATTCATGACTCGAGTCTGACTCGAGTCCAAGTCATGTGACTCGAGTCCACACCTCTGCTAAAGAGTCCAATAACTAAACAAAACAAAACATGACTAATACAAAACATGGTCACACAGACATGACACCAATAATGCCATTTTTGTGGTAGAAAAGAACCAAAATGTATCGACATACATTTAGGTACTGGTACCAAAATATTGGTATCGAGACAACACTAATTTAATGTAGGAATGACTACTAAAATACGTTTTTGTTTATGAGCGACAGGACACGGAGACATCTCAGCCACATGCTTTTTCTCGCTGATAAATGAGAAAAAACAACTCTGTGTTTAACTTGGAGTTCTTTCCAGAGCATGTAACCCCACTGGGAAGCTCGAACCTTCACCTTAAAAAACTCCTCACACAAGGAAGAGTGTTGCTTCAATAAAGGCTCCACAGCAGATGGCAACCATCGCCTCTTCCAGCTCCAAATCGCCGCCATTGAAGCGTTTGGTGGTGAGGGGGAAAAAAAGGTGGTGCTGTATCCCACAAGGGACTTTGACTAAGCATTGTGGGCTTCCAGTCTGTCCGTCTGGCACCCCACCCGCCTGGTCCCGGCGTCCATCTGCACATCACACATGCACACCCGTCCCTCGTCCACTACTTTAACAATTGGACACTATTCGCGGTTTTGGACAAAATGTGCGCACTGAATGGGAGTATTGAAGAAATGAGCAGCAGGAAGTGTTGTTGTTGGCTCTCACCTGACGAGCTGTTTCGCCGAAATTTGCTAAAAACTAGGCGACTTTTCCTGCCATTGTGAGGAAGTTTTAGCATAACAATGCCAGCGTAGGCCGCATGCGAGGCGACTGTGCTCGTCAATAGACTCTGCATCGACCCGTCACCCGCTCGACTTGTGCATGCCGTGCACTCGCGCTGTTGCTGCTTGTCTGCTCGCCAACTCCCTGAAGATAAAATAAGGGACCGTGTGGGGGGGCTTGTCCGCCGGATTTTTGTGTGCCTTTTTTTTATTTGTGTGAAAGGAGATTTATGCTATCTGCAAAGGCTGAATGGAGGCAACTGGAGCCTCATGTACAAACCCCGTTTCCATATGAGTTGGGAAATTGTGTTAGATGTAAATATAAACAGAATACAATGATTTGCAAATCATTTTCAACCCATATTCAGTTGAATATGCTACAAAGACAACATATTTGATGTTCAAACTCATAAATTTTAATTTTTTTTGTAAATAATACATACTTGCCATTCCTCCCGGATTTTCCGGGAGACTCCCGAAATTCAGCGCCTCTCCCGAAAACCTCCCGGGACAAATTTTCTCCCGAAAATCTCCCGAAATTCAGGCGGAGCTGGAGGCCACGCCCCCTCCAGCTCCATGCGGACCTGAGTGACGTGTTGACAGCCTGTTCTCACGTCCGCTTTCCCACAATATAAACAGCTAATGATGGAGGGCGAGTTCTTGGTTTCTTATGTGGGTTTATTGTTAGGCAGTTTCATTAACGTCCTCCCAGCGCGGTAACAACACACAACAACAGCAGTCAAGTTTTCGTCCCCCGTAAAGAAGTTTGTCTGACTAAACAGCAATGTTGTGACACTTTTAAACAGGACAATACTGCCATCTACTGTACATGCATATGTGACCCACCCATAATGTGTCACATTTTTGTGTTGATTTATTTATTTTATTTTGTGGTTTGAATTCGTTTTTGGAGCTGTCATTACACATTTATTCACATTGGTCAGTAGGGGGCAGTAGGGCGTTTCTTCCCAATTGAATGCTATCACCTGCAGACCGGAAGTGTCTTGTCATTCTGATGAGCGCGACCAGTCTGAACAAGTGAAACGTCCTGTGTGCTTTTTCCTCCTGTATAACAGGTTAGTTTTGGTGAATCAACTCACTGAATAATATCCATGTGATCTTTATAAGTTTAAGTACACATTCTGATGGTGGAGCTTAACTCTAAAGTGTTTGTGAGTTGTAGTTTGTATTTGTGAATGAATCCAGTGCACAGCTGCAGTAATCAATACAACGACGTGAGTGCGCAATGTTTATATAGGAACTTCTGATCCTAATTCAGACTCCCAAATTAGAGCTCTCGTTTTCTTATTGATTTTATAATGTATATTTGTATAATGTGTGTGTTCTGAAATAGTGACAGAGAATAGAACAAGGATGGACAATTCAACCCTTAACTCAACAATGCGTAGATGAGTGTTATGTGTGTGTAAATGTGTAAATAAATGAACACTGAAATTCAAGTATTTATTTTATTTATATATATATATACATATATATATATATATATATATGTATATAAATATATATATATATATATATATATATGTATATATATATATAGCTAGAATTCACTGAAAGTCAAGTATTTCTTATATATATATATATATATATATATATATATCTTAACCACGCCCCCAACCACGCCCCCGCCCTATCCCCGACCACGACCCCCACCCCCCACACCCCACCTCCCGAAATCGGAGGTCTCAAGGTTGGCAAGTATGAAATAATACTTAACTTAGAATTTCATGGCTGCAACACGTGACAAAGTAGTTGGGAAAGGGCATGTTCACCACTGTGTTACATGGCCTTTCCTTTTAACAACACTCAGTAAACGTTTGGGAACTGAGGAGACACATTTTTGAAGCTTCTCAGGTGGAATTCTTTCCCATTCTTGCTTGATGTACAGCTTAAGTTGTTCAACAGTCCGGGGGTCTCCGTTGTGCTATTTTAGGCTTCATTATGCGCCACACATTTTCAATGGGAGACAGGTCTGGACTACAGGCAGGCCAGTCTAGTACCCGCACTCTTTTACTTTGAAGCCACGTTGATGTAACACGCGGCTTGGCATTGTCTTGCTGAAATAAGCAGGGGCGTCCATGGTAACGTTGCTTGGAAGGCAACATATGTTGCTCCAAAACCTGTATGTACCTTTCAGCATTAATGGCGCCTTCACAGATGTGTAAGTTACCCATGTCTTGGGCACTAATACACCCCCATACCATCACACATGCTGGCTTTTACACTTTGCGCCTATAACAATCCGGATGGTTCTTTTCCTCTTTGGTCCGGAGGACACGACGTCCACAGTTTCCAAAAACAATTTGAAATGTGGACTCGTCAGACCACAGAACACTTTTTCCACTTTGTATCAGTCCATCTTAGATGAGCTCAGGCCCAGCGAAGCCGACGGCGTTTCTGGGTGTTGTTGATAAACGCTTTTCGCCTTGCATAGGAGAGTTTTAACTTGCACTTACAGATGTAGCGACCAACTGTAGTTACTGACAGTGGGTTTCTGAAGTGTTCCTGAGCCTATGTGGTGATATCCTTTACACACTGATGTCGTTTGTTGATGCAGTACAGCCTGAGGGATGGAAGGTCACGGGCTTAGCTGCTTACGTGCAGTGATTTCTCCAGATTTTCTGAACCCTTTGATGATATTACGGACTGTAGATGGTGAAATCCCTAAATTCCTTGCAATAACTGCTTGAGAAAGGTTTTTCTTAAACTGTTCAACAATTTGCTCACGCATTTGTTGACAAAGTGGTGACCCTCTCCCCATCCTTGCTTGTGAATGACTGAGCATTTCATGGAATCTACTTTTATACCCAATCATGGCACCCACCTGTTCCCAATTAGCCTGTTCACCTGTGGGATGTTCCAAATAAGTGTTTGATGAGCATTCCTCAACTTTATCAGTATTTATTGCCACCTTTACCAACTTCTTTGTCACGTGTTGCTGGCATCAAATTCTAAAGTTAATGATTATTTGCAAAAAAAAAAAAAAGTTTATCAGTTTGAACATAAAATATGTTGTCTTTGTAGCATATTCAATTGAATATGGGTTGAAAATGATTTGCAAATCATTGTATTCCGTTTATATTTACATCTAACACAATTTCCCAACTCATATGGAAACAGGGTTTGTACATTAGGCACACCGGGTTATAAGGCGCACTGTTGAGTTTTGAGAAAAAAAATATGACTTTAAGCGCGCCTTATAGTCTGGAAAATACGGTATTGAAAGTACAGAATTCGGTAAGCAGAATATAAAAACAAAACAAGTTATAGCCAGCAGACACCATTTTGGTTGGGAAGTATTCAAGTCAGTCACATAGGCTGTCCAATACCTACTCAGTACGTACTAGAGATGCGCGGTTTGCGGACACAACCGCGGAGTCCGCGGATTATCCGCGGGTCGAGCGGTTGAAATAAAACAAAATTAGATTTTATCCGCGGGTCGGGTCGGGCGGTTGAAAAAAAAAAAAAAAAAGATTTTAAATAGATTCAGGCGGGTGGCAGTTAAACCACCGGGAGCCGTAGCTGAGGCAATCCGCGAGAAGGGCCCGACGCACGTCCAGGGTCACCACCGCGCCCACCGCACCGACACCCCGCCTCGTCCGCCTTCGCCGCGGCCGGCGTCAAGCGCAGCAGGTTAGCAGCTTACCTGCCCGCCACCCCCGTGGCCGGGGGCTCGTAACAGGGGTCACTCCGCACGCTCCGCCCGCGCAGCTTACCTGCCCGCCACCCCCGGTGCCAGGGGCGCGTAACAGGGGTCACTCCGTGCGCAGTGCGCTCACGAAAGGGGTGGGGCTCACCCTGGTGAGCCGAGTGGGCCACTTTTGGTAAGCAGAACTGGCGCTGCGGGATGAACCGAACGCCGGGTTAAGGCGCCCGATGCCGACGCTCATCAGACCCCAGAAAAGGTGTTGGTTGATATAGACAGCAGGACGGTGGTCATGGAAGTCGGAACCCGCTAAGGAGTGTGTAACAACCCACCTGCCGAATCAACTAGCCCTGAAAATGGATGGCGCTGGTGCGTCGGGCCCATACCCGGCCGTCGCCGGCAGCGAGAGCCGCGAGGGCTAGGCCGCGACGAGTAGGATAGCCGCCGCGGTGCGCGCTGAAGCCTCGGGCACGAGCCCGGGTGGAGCCGCCGCGACTCCCAGATGATTGCGCACTGGTGTGCGTCTGGGCCGTGACAGCGTGGCACGCATTGAATGTCTCTGCTGCATTGGATCAGTCTCCTTTCTTTAACAGGCAAAAGCTTTATAACCTCACTAATGCCTTGCATCGTCAATATTAGATATATAACAACGGGCGGGTGGCGGATGGCGGGCGGGTGCGGTTTTGATTAAATGTTAGTACGGGTGGATGGCGGATGGTTGACGACTTTTGTGATGCGGTTGCGGATGAAATAATTGCCTATCCGCGCATCTCTAGTACGTACCTACTCAGTGGCCTAGTGGTTAGAGTGTTCGCCTTGAGATTGGTAGGTTGTGAGTTCAAATGCCGGCCAATTTGTTGATTGAAACTTTTATTAGTATTAGTATTCTATTCTATTGGGGCTCCAGTACTATGGAATGCCCTCCCGGTAACAGTTAGAGATGCTACCTCAGTAGAAACATTTAAGTCCCATCTTAAAACTCATTTGTATACTCTAGCCATTGAATAGCCCCCTTTTTTTTTTAGACCAGTTGATCTGCCGTTTCTTTTCTTTTCTCCTCTGCTCCCCCCTATCCCTTGTGGAGGGGGAGACACTCAGGTCCGGTGGCCATGGATGAAGTGCTGGCTGTCCAGAGTCGGGACCCGGGGTGGACCGCTCTCCTGTGTATCGGTTGGGAACATCTCTGCGCTGCTGACCCGTCTCCGCTCGGGATGGTTTCCTGCTGACCCCACTGTGGACTGGACTCTTACTGTTATACTGGATCCACTATGGACTGGACTCTCACAATATTATGTTAGACCCACTCGACATCCATTGCATTCCGTCTGCCTAGAGGGAAGGGGGGGGGGGGGGGGGTTACCCACATATGCGGTCCTCTCCAAGGTTTCTCATAGTCATTCACATCGACGTCCCACTGGGGTGAGTTCTTCCTTGCCCTTATGTGGGCTCTTTACCGAGGATGTCGTTGTGGCTTGTGCAGCCCTTTGAGACACTTGTGATTTAGGGCTATATAAATAAACATTGATTGATTGATTGATTGATTAGTAGATTGCACAGTACAGTACATATTCCGTACAATTGACCACTAAATGGTAACACCCAAATACGTTTTTTCAACTTGTTTAAGTCGGGGTCCACGTTAATCAAGTCATACCAAAGACTATACAAATGGGAGCCATTACCTCCCTGCTTGGCACTCAGCATCAAGGAGTTGGAATTGGGGGTTAAATCACTAAAAATGATTCCCGGGCACAGCCACCGCTGATGCTCACTGCTCCCCTCACTTCTCAGGGGGTGATCAAGGGTGATGGGTCAAATGTGTGCGTGACTATCATTGGTACTTTAACTTTACCTTGAAATCAAGTCCTTCCTTTATGCATACTAAGATATTGACTCTGGTCCAGTGCCAACAAAACCAGTGTGAACCCAAAGCGAACTGCACCAACTTTTCGTTGCATTTTCGGTCCAAACCAGCGACCCGAACGACAAGTGTGCATTGGGCATTGCTATGGTGTATCGTCAAATTCGGAAGACGATGGCAGCCACTCAAGGAGCCCAAAGGCTTTTCGTCGCAATGGAATGATTGGGCAGGGCTGTGGGAACACAGACTGCGGCGATTTCTGATCTGAATCGCAAGATGGATCACATCTTGGAGAAGTTTGCTGAGAAGGAAAATTGAATTGAATTTGAGAGAAACCAGCATGGACAATAGGGCAGGCAAGTCATTGTTTTCTGTCTGCTCGAAGAAAAACAACATCCTAATCTACGATTTGACTCCCTCGAATGGCCTTGACACTGTGTTTTTAGGAACAGTCTGCTCTGAAAAACACCCCCGAGGACACCTCAACGATGGACGCTTTTGACCTCCCTTTTTCTCAACAAGCACCTAGTGTCGAACTTTGAGATCGGCCCCAGTCCACAAAAACACTTCAACATCACACCCAAGTTGATAGGGCATACACGTATGCACCCGCCCCTTCCCCAACCATCGCCTTCACCACCGCTTGTTTGCTCCAATTCCCCCTCCCTCTGTTGCGAGCTTGTTGTGACTAAATGTAACGTGTTTATGTTTGCATTGCAAATGAGGTTTTTTCCCTTGGACTCATTCTGGACCCCCCTCTTGCGGATCCAGCCTTTGACTGATATTTTTTTTACTCTCCCCATCCATCCATCCATCTTCTTCCGCTTATCCGAGGTCGGGTCGCGGGGGCAGCAGCCTAAGCAGGGAAGCCCAGACTTCCCTCTCCCCAGCCACTTCGTCCAGCTCCTCCCGGGAGATCCCGAGGCGTTCCCAGGCCAGCCGGGAGACATAGTCTTCCCAACGTGTCCTGGGTCTTCCCCGTGGCCTCCTGCCGGTCGGACGTGCCCTAAACACCTCCCGAGGGAGGCGATCGGGTGGCATCCTGACCAGATGCCCGAACCACCTCATCTGGCTCCTCTCGATGCGGAGGAGCAGCGGCTTTACTTTGAGCGCCCCCCCGGATGGCAGAGCTTCTCACCCTATCTCTAAGGGAGAGCCCCGCCACCCGGCGGAGGAAACTCATTTCGGCCGCTTGTACCCGTGATCTTGTCCTTTCGGTCATAACCCAAAGCTCATGACCATAGGTGAGGATGGGAACGTAGATCGACCGGTAAATTGAGAGCTTTGCCTTCCGGCTCAGCTCCTTCTTCACCACAACGGATCGATACAGCGTCCGCATTACTGAAGATGCCGCACCGATCCGCCTGTCGATCTCACGATCCACTCTTCTCTCACTCGTGAACAAGACTCCGAGGTACTTGAACTCCTCCACTTGGGGTAGGTTTTTTACTCTCCCCCTTTCCCAATATCACCTTTTCCTCACCTTTTTTTAAGGAGCGCCGTAAAAATGGCTGTTCCGTCGGCGGTCTTGTCTTGTCTCCCTGTAACGTATGTCTGCTCTTAGTGGGACTCACCGAAAATATACTTTTCAGTTCTTATGTGTTTTGTGCATGTTAAGAATTGACAATAAATCATCTTGAATCTTGAATCTTGAATCTTTTGTTTATTTTTCAGTTTCATTAGACACCTTTTTACCTGCACTTTGCCTACAGCTGTCGTCTGTATATTGTGATCACGACAAAACAATTGTGAGTGCAGCTAGAGTTAATAAAAGTTTGTTTCCCCCACAACTGTATGTGATTAGGCACTTACAGAACTTTGGTAACTTTGTGCGAGTACTCTTCATTCTCCCTCAGGAAGTAATTACAACGTAATAATATTCATATTGTCCTCCGTCTCATACATATATAAGAAATACTTCACACTTGCAGACTGGGAAATGTCACTTTCTGTGCTCCTCAAACAACTTCCATTCAACTCCTAACTAAGCCATGCCTGCCGACACTTGAGGAGTCACGATGTCAATAGCAAGTATTGATGAAGATCTCTGCGTGGTTACACCGGGCTATTCAGTCTGCACGCAGCCTGAATGCGTCGACCTTGGCAGCCTACGATCTCGGTGGGCGGCCGCGCCGCCAGCCTCGTTGTCGGCAGCAGCGAGGTGACCTTGCGTGGTCTCCGTTCGGATGCTGTCAGAACGTCTCCGGGGCGACTGGAGACGCCACGCCTCATAAAAGATGATGAGGGATAAGAGTCGAGACTAGTCAGCGTCCAGAAAAGTGTTCATGTTGATTTTTTTCCCCTCTAAAGACACTAAATTATTGTATTGTGTTGCAAAAGTTTGCATATTATTCCGGCAAATTAAACTTTTAAAAAATAACAGTGCTATATTTTCTGTTACGGCTCAGGCTCCTGCCAACGCCGCTCATCCGTCTGTGCGCACCTCGGGACACGCCCACGGGTGCGCACATCCAGGGACGCGCCGCGCACGTCCCCGCCCTGCAGCAGCCACCAGCTGCATTCACTCACCGGCAATCTTCACACCTGGAACTGATGAGGGTGAGCTGGTTAAAAGACCAGTGGACCCTAGGATCGGCGCGGGAACTTAGTTTTCTCATGGTGTACCGTAAGCCTTATGCGCTCTTACTGTGTTGTTTTTCCCTCCGTGATTCTGACGTCTGTTGCTCTTCCGCAGTGCCTTCCCGAGTCTTCCCTCCTCGAGATCTCCCGTTGTTTCCCCGGTGTTTTTGGACTGCCTTCTTCGTTTCCCGACTCCTCACTCGTTCCTGGACTCTGACGTCTCTCTCTGCCCCACGGACCCCTCGCTGATCTTGGACCCCTTTTGCCTTGCCCTCTTTGGACTTGTCTGCCCTTTTTCTCATCAACACTTGGTAACACACTTCAGATATCTACACACATAGTCTTACAACACACACACTCTTGTATTTTAGTCACACACTCTATTTCTATAGTTTAGTTGTATTGTTTATTATTATATATATTTATTTTATATAATAAATTATTGTATATACTGCCCCCGGGTGTCTCTTAGCCGTCACCTCCCCTCAGTAAACACAACATTTTCCGGACTATAAAGCACACTTAAAACATGTTTTCTTCCTCAAAACTCGACAGTACAAAAGGAATACGTTTGGTTGAGCTTACCCACCTCGAAGCTAGTTCATTTGGTACATGGCGTAATGATAAGCGTGATCGGTAGATGGCAGTCAAACATAAGAGATCAAATCAAATCAACTTTATTTATAAAGCACATTTAAAATTTACCACAGGGCTAGCCAAAGTGCTGTACAATGGGCAGGTTAAAAGATAAAACGAGTACCGAGCAAACGCAACACAACAAAAACAGAACACGATAAAAAATAAATAAATAAAATAGAATAAATAAAAACATAAAAACAGGTTCACAGCAGGTGTATTATGGGGCACCATAGCAGGATGGATATCCATCCATCCATCCATCCATCTTCTTCCGCTTATCCGAGGTCGGGTCGCGGGGGCAGCAGCCTAAGCAGGGAAGCCCAGACTTCCCTCTCCCCAGCCACTTCGTCCAGCTCCTCCCGGGGGATCCCGAGGCGTTCCCAGGCCAGCCGGGAGACATAGTCTTCCCAACGTGTCCTGGGTCTTCCTACCGGTCGGACATGCCCTAAACACCTCCTTAGGGAGGCGCTCGGGTGGCATCCTGACCAGATGCCCGAACCACCTCATCTGGCTCCTCTCAATGTGGAGGAGCAGCGGCTTTACTTTGAGCTCCCCCCGGATGACAGAGCTTCTCACCCTATCTCTAAGGGAGAGCCCCGCCACCCGGCGGAGGAAACTCATTTCGGCCGCGTGTACCCGTGATCTTGTCCTATCGGTCATAACCCAAAACTCATGACCATAGGTGAGGATGGGAACGTAGATCGACCGGTAAATTGAGAGCTTTGCCTTCCGGCTCAGCTCCTTCTTCACCACAACGGATCGATATAGCGTCCGCATTACTGAAGACGCCGCACCGATCCGCCTGTCGATCTCACGATCCACTCTTCCCTCACTCGTGAACAAGACTCCGAGGTACTTGAACTCCTCCACTTGGGGCAAGATCTCCTCCCCAACCCGGAGATGGCACTCCACCCTTTTCCGGGCGAGAACCATGGACTCGGACTTGGAGGTGCTGATTCTCATCCCAGTCGCTTCACACTCAGCTGCGAACCGATCCAGTGAGAGCTGAAGATCCTGGCCAGATGAAGCCATCAGGACCAAATCATCTGCAAAAAGCAGAGACCTAATCCTGCAGCTACCAAACCGGATCCCCTCAACGCCTTGACTGCGCCTAGAAATTCTGTCCATAAAAGTTATGAACAGAATCGGTGACAAAGGGCAGCCTTGGCGGAGTCCAACCCTCACCGGAAACGTGTAGAATTTGTAGAGTTTGCCCAACCAGTCTACATGTGCTTTGTGGACTTGGAGAAGGCATTCGACCGTGTCCCTCGGGAAGTCCTGTGGGGAGTGCTCAGAGAGTATGGGGTTTCGGACTGTCGGATTGTGGCGGTCCGCTCCCTGTATGATCAGTGTCAGAGCTTGGTTCGCATTGCTGGATGGATATCACTCAGTGTTAAAAGCCATGGAATAAAAGTATGTTTCTAAGAGAGATTTAAAAACAGGAAGAGAGGAGGCTTGTCTAATACTCAGAGGTAGGTCGTTCCAGAGCTTGGGAGCAGCAGCGGCGAAAGCTCTGTCACCTCTAAGCTTCAGCCTTGTGTCAGGGACCGTCAACAGCGGCTGATCGGCTGATCTCAGGGATCGGGTGGGGCAGTAAGGCTGAAGGAGGTCGGAGAGATAGGTTGGCGCGAGGTTGTTTAGACATTTAAAAACAAATAAAAGGAGTTTAAAATCATACAAGTAGGCTTTTTGATTGATTGATTGAAACTTTTATTAGTAGAGTGCACAGTACAGTACATATTCCGTACAATTGACCACTCAATGGTAACATCCCAATAAGTTTTTCAACATGTTTAAGTCGGGGTCCACGTAAATCAATTCATGGTACTGTCATGTCTGTGTAATCATGTTTTGTTTTAGTCATGTTTTGTTTAGTTATTGGACTCTTTAGCTATGCAATGGGACATAAGGACCTATTGTATTTGTAAGGTTTTATTCTTTATTCTTTATTCTTCCGCCGCCACATTAAACTGTAATTTGACCCACTTAACATGCTTCAAAACTCACCATATTTGACCCACACATCAGGACCTGCGAAAATTGCCTTTAAAAAAAAAAAACGAACCACAAAACTCAAAATTGCGCTCTAGCGCTTCCTAGGGAAAAAAAAACTAGACTGCCTGTAACTCCCACTAGAAAGGTCGGAGAGACATGAAACAAAAACCTCTATGTAAGTCTGACTTAGACCTACATTTCATAATAGTACATTGTCGGGCTAAAATGAACAGGAAGTTGGCAATTCCCCCTTCAAGACAAAAAAGTACTAAAAACAGTAACTTTTGCCTCTTTGAGCTGTAATTTGACCCCCTTAACACGCTTCAAAACTCACCAAACTGAACGCACACATCAGGACTGGCAAAAATTGCGATCTAATAAAAAAACCTAACCCGAAATTTAAACATTGCGCTCTAGAGCAATTTTTGAATAAAACGGAGAAAAAACTGCTCCTCGGAAGAAAAAAATGACAAAACTGCCTGTAACTCCCACAAACAAAAACCTCTCCGTAGGTCTCACTTAGACCTACATTTCATAAATTGACAACCCCCAGCAAAAATCAACAGGAAGTTTGCTATTCCCCCTTCAAAACACATTTTTTTGTAAAAACCGGTCACCTTCCTTCAAAAACGAACTCCTCTGAGCGCGTTTGTCGTTTCGCCTTCAAACTAACACAGGAGAGAGATTGAACCCTTGTGATTACAATGACAGAAGCGCTTTTTTTTCTAACTGCTCCGGTTTTGATTTTATGACCCTTCAAAGACCCGCTGCGCTGATGCTGCTGCGCTGCTGTTTTTTTAAGATGGCTGCTTAAAAGCAGGAAGCACCAACGTGCCCACACAATGCAGACAAGGTAGGTACACTAGACAAAAGTCTTGGGACACTTCAGACTAAAAGTAGACAAAAGTATTGGGACACTTATGACTATCACTGGACAAAAGTATTGGGACAGTTAGGACTAACACCTGCCAAATACGCGGGCCCGACCAATGCTGCTTGCAGCTTTAATTAATACTAATATGTAATGGCATTATGCCAGTCAAACGTCTCCTTTTCTTCCATGTTAATAGATATTTCCATGGTTCCGTACTTTTGCTCCATTCCATCGACAACTTGCATACCTGCCAACTACTCCGGTTTTCCCGTAATTCGTACGGTTTTCATCAACCTATTCCGGGTTACGGTTGCAGTGATAAAAAATACGGTTTTTCATTAATTAAAAAAGAAAAAAGGGTGAAAACTACGCGAATTGCACCTTGTGCAGACAAGATTTTTCGATCGGACACGGAGGAATTAGCGATGTAAAAGACCACGTTGGGACAAAAAAACACAAGTCTAATGCCGTTGCTAGCGATACAAGTGGAAAACTTTCAACGTTTTTCGTCGCCCAAACAGATTCTTTGGATGTGATAAATGCCGAAGTTTTATTTACGGAGGCAATAATTGAGCATGGACTTCCAATCGCACTGGCTGATCACATGGGACAGTTAAATGTTTGTAATGCAACCTTTAAAAATCATTACGCGGTGATCGCGTTCCCAAAAATAAACTTTTCTTGCATGATAATGTCCAGAAAAACTCACTTTATATTACTATAGAGTCCTTTTAACGAATGAGTTTGATGGTTTATCACAAACCTTAAATGAAAGATGTCCTTTGTTCTCCTGCACCATGCATATGCGCTTTGGCCTTGCTTCGTGTTTGGTGCGCAATCCTGTCGGCTGTATTTCACAGCACGACATACTGTTAAAAGTGTTTATACTATTTATGCTTTCAAGTCCAAGTTGAAGAAATCTTGTTAAATGTTGACAGCATAACTACCAAAATACAGAAGTATGTCCTTAATATTTTTGCAGTGCTATTTCTGTTGAAAAGTTCAAATGATTACATTAGAGATGTGATGTGCCACTTTTCAAGTGTCTGATGGCTTAAATTAATTTTCATTAATTTTTCATATTTTGAATTCTTTTGAAAGGCTTACAAAAAAACGACATTTGAATTGTAATTCCATGCTATTGACAGGACTATTCATTTTAATGAAGTTAGCTTACCATGTTTACAGTATGATAATTGTGATAGAAATGTGAATTTTAGGCACAGAATATTTTTTACAATTGAACAAGGCAGTAGATTATACAAGCTTGGACAGAAAGTTAATAATGACACCAATTTTTTTTTTAATGGAATTGTTTAGTACTGTTTTACCATTTGTTTACTGTAAAAAGTGTTTATACTTTCAATTAACAAATTGAAGTCTTGTGAAAGGTTGACAGGATAACTGGCATTGACTGTCAAAATAATTTCAAACTATTGAAGTTAGCTTACAGAATAAACATGCCAATCAACCCATATGATTTTTGCTGTAATATTTTTGTTTTGAAAAGTCACTGTGACTGATAGAAAAGTGATGGTTTTAGCAACATTTTAACCTGTCTGAATGCTAATAATCATTTTGCGTCGGGGGGCGAAGCCCTGAACCCTCCACCAGGACTTTGCCCTTGGACCCTGGCTACTAGGTTTTTCTGATTTCAAAAGTTGGCAGGTATGAACTTGTTTATGCTACTGCGTCAAGGCGGGCCGTGTCTTCCCCCTCCAAATCCTCTTGTACAGCGTGACGTACGCCTAAAAAATAAATAAAAAATAAATAAAAAGTATTAACCCTGCGTAGCGGCAAAGTCTGTAATTGGTTGGCTTTTAGTCCTCGTCCTGTGTTGACGGCAGGCATACTTTGCAAAAAAATGCCTTCTTTGTTTGCAATGAAAGTATTGTAACACTTTTAATAACGCTCAGTCCCTCTCTAGTTGCTATTGTTTATGAGCAACAAAGGAAGCTAATGAGCTGAATCATGACAAGTTAAGTGTCATGCTGAACTTTGCGGAACTTCGAAGGTGTTATGTTCCTGTTGCTCGCCTGCCTTCCCTATTATTTTGTCCCCGCTGTTTTTTTTTGTTTTCTTCCTTCCTGGGCGGCAATGGCCTAATTGGACACACCTGGTACTAATTTGTCACCGGGCTATTCAAGCAGCGCACTGACAGCTGCTGTATCGCTTCCTGTGCCATCCACAACTCCTACCTGGCATCCACACTTCTGTCGCAGGTCGCTTTTGATTTTTCTTTTACTCCATCCTCTGCTTTTTCAGGTTGAGAGTTTTTCTTCTTTAAAGGAACACTCCCGTTCCCTCGCCGATCGCTGGAAGCCTCATTGTGGACTAAATGTTATGGTGTGCACTTTTGCCCCGTCTCCTTTTGCTTCGTCATTATTTTATGGTGTGCTCTTTAAGCCTATCTCCTTTTCATTTGGACTATATTTATTATGGGGTGCATTTTTTTCCCCAAACACATTTTGTTTGGGTTATTAACATGATTAAAGTACTGCACTTTTTGCTACCTTGGACTGTGCAATATGTCCCAAATGGCCTCTTTATAAGTGCAATAATACTGGACTGTGAAACAGAATAATGTGCAATAACCTCTCATGTATATATATATATATATATATATATATATATATATATATA
>NC_084548.2:3395000-3472500 GCF_033978685.3 Nerophis lumbriciformis
AAGAAAACAGAAACACAACTGCATGTAACTCCCAGTAGGAATGTCATAGAGACATGAAACAAAAACCTCTATGTAGGTCTCACTTAGACCTATATTCCGTACACTAACAACCCCCAGCAAAAATCAACAGGAAGTTTGCAATTCCCCCTTCAAAACAAAAGTTGTGTAAAAATAGTCTTTCTTTTTTCAAACATTATCTCCTCTGAGCGCGTTTGTCGTGCCGGCTTCAAGTTAGCACAGGAGAGAGATTGAACCCTTCTGATTAAAAACTAATGGAATAGTTTTAATTACTGCTCCGGTTTGGATTTTATGAGCCCTCAAAGTCGGTCCCGTCCATCACTGATTGCAGCTTTAATGTTTCAGTTTCACAAAATTCTTAGTCATTTTACCAAAACGTCACCGTGGACCTATTGAGTCTGTTTAGATGATTGGAAAGCTAGCGGGTCCATGACAATGACTTCTGTTTTGTTTGATCACCCGTTTTACTGCCGTGTTACATACACCGTTTGAAAACAATTGTGACACACATTTACACAATATTACTGTGTAAATAACTAATTTCACAATGTATATGTCATGTCTGTGTAATCATGTTTTGTTTTAGTCATGTTTTGTTTAGTTATTGGACTCTTTAGTTTCTGGCTTTTCACTCCCTTGTCTTGTTTCCATGATTACCCATTAGTTTCACCCGTTCCACGTTTGGACTCATTGTGCACTCTTGTTTGTCACCATAGCAACCCATTAGTTTTCACCTGTCACGTCACGCACCTGTTTCACGTTTTGAGTCACGCACTTGTTTTCGTTAATCATGTCTGTAGTATTTAAGTTCATTGTTTTCAGTTTGTCTGTCTGGTGACATCCCACAATTATGCTCTACACACTCTTCATCCTCTTAGATCCTGCTTCATGTCCCATGCCAAAGTAAGTTTTTGTTCCATGTTTATAGTCTTTTTGGTTTCATAGTTTGTTCTCCGCCATTGTGCGCGCTTTTCGTTTGTACTTTTTTTTGATGTATTAAATAAATCATGTACTCACATTCCCGTCTCGCCCGAGCCAACTTTCCGTTGCATTCCGGAAAAGCAAACACCCAGGACCAAGTCATGACAGTATATATATGTGGCTTAAAGTCTGGTGCGGCTAATACATACACTCTTAGAAATAAGGGTTCTAAAAGGGTTCTTCTACAAGGGCTGAGGTTCTAACTGGAACCATTTGCTTCTGAAAAACCCTTTCCCGAAGAAAGGGTTTTTCAAGGGTTCTTGGTAACGCTAATGGTTCCAGTAAGAACCATTTTGATCCAGAGAACCCTTTAAAACCCCTTTTCTGAATAATTGGTTTTAAAAGGGTTCTCACTAACACTAAGGGTTCCAGTAAGAACTATTTTGATCCAGAGAACCGTTTTTGGAAGAAAGAGTTCTTCAGGGATTGTTGAAAGCATGGGTAAGATCCTGTGTCACCAGAGACATACTTCCTGTTAACATTTGCCAATAATGGTGCCTATCTTTAAATAAATGTTTTTCTCATTAAAATGTTTTGAATGTTTGTTCAATGTCACCATGATAAATGACCACAATATAATATGAACTAAACTGATCTGTAGAATACAATATGGTTCTTTATAGAACCCTCAGAAGACAAGACGGTTATCGGTGAAAACCTTTGAAAAGGGATGTTTTTAGAACCCCCTGTGTCAGATCTAGATGAAACCCTTGAAACATGAAAGAGGTCTTTGTGGAACTCCCTGTGTGAGTTCTAGATGAAACCCTTGAAACATGAAAGGGTTCTTAGTGGAACTCCCTGCATAGGTTCTAGATGAAACCCTTGACAAACGAAAGGGTTCTTAGTGGAACTCCCTGTGTGGGTTCTAGATGAAACCCTTGAAATACGAAAGGGTTCTTAGTGGAACTCCCTGCGTGGGTTCTAGATGAAAGTCTTGAAATACAAAAGGGTTCTTAGTGGAACTCCCTGTGTGGGTTCTAGATGAAACCCTTGAAATACGAAAGGGTTCTTAGTGGAACTCCCTGCGTGGGTTCTTTGTAGAACCTCTCATGGGGGGTTCTGGGTGGAACCTTACACACACAGTTCTAGGTAGAACCCTCCAAAAGGGTTCCAGGTGGAACCTTTATAAAAAGGTTCTACCTGGAGCCAAAAAGGGTTCTCCTATGAGGACGAGCCGAAGAACCATATATGGTTCTACTTAGCACTTTTATTTCTAAGAGTGTAGGAAATACTATTTATTTAAAAATGTAGGGGTGTGGGGCTGATATACCAATCCGCTAGTCAGGAAAATAGGGCAATTAGTTAAGTAGTTGTTTAACACATTTCACATCACTACCATCTACAGGACTAGGAGATGGAACACTATTAATCACAACTTTTGACTGGCAGAAGTCTGCACTTTGTTGAAGGTTCTTGCTTAATAAATTCTTGGTAGCGAGAAGGCAAAGGCTTTCAGTAAAAGTGGTCCAAGAGACATATTCCATTAAGCACATTTGGGAAATGGAGGGAAATCAAGGAGCGGGGATTTAAGGGCCAAAATGTTTTGAATGTTTGTTCAATGTCAACATGATAAATGACCACAATATAATATGAACTAAACTGATCTGTAGAATACAATATGGTTCTTTATAGAACCCTCAGAAGACAAGACGGTTATCGGTGAAAACCTTTGAAAAGGGATGTTTTTAGAACCCCCTGTGTCAGATCCAGATGAAACCCTTGAAACGTGAAAGAGTTCTTTGTGGAACTCCCTGTGTGAGTTCTAGATGAAACCCTTGAAACATGAAAGGGTTCTTAGTGGAACTCCCTGCATAGGTTCTAGATGAAACCCTTGACAAACGAAAGGGTTCTTAGTGGAACTCCCTGTGTGGGTTCTAGATGAAACCCTTGAAATACAAAAGGGTTCTTAGTGGAACTCCCTGCGTGGGTTCTAGATGAAAGTCTTGAAATACAAAAGGGTTCTTAGTGGAACTCCCTGTGTGGGTTCTAGATGAAACCCTTGAAATACGAAAGGGTTCTTAGTGGAACTCCCTGCGTGGGTTCTTTGTAGAACCTCTCATGGGGGGTTCTGGGTGGAACCTTACACACACAGTTCTAGGTAGAACCCTCCAAAAGGGTTCCAGGTGGAACCTTTATAAAAAGGTTCTACCTGGAGCCAAAAAGGGTTCTCCTATGAGGACGAGCCGAAGAACCATATATGGTTCTACTTAGCACTTTTATTTCTAAGAGTGTAGGAAATACTATTTATTTAAAAATGTAGGGGTGTGGGGCTGATATACCAATCCGCTAGTCAGGAAAATAGGGCAATTAGTTAAGTAGTTGTCTAACACATTTCACATCACTACCATCTACAGGACTAGGAGATGGAACACTATTAATCACAACTTTTGACTGGCAGAAGTCTGCACTTTGTTGAAGGTTCTTGCTTAATAAATTCTTGGTAGCGAGAAGGCAAAGGCTTTCAGTAAAAGTGGTCCAAGAGACATATTCCATTAAGCACATTTGGGAAATGGAGGGAAATCAAGGAGCGGGGATTTAAGGGCCAAAATGATCAGTGGGTGTATTTATTTGGTATACTTTCAACTCTTCTTCAGTGTACAGATGGACATTATTGGCGGACCAACAAATATATGTGTTAAAGAAGGAGGGGTGTGATTGTCCTGAAACAGTGAAAACACGTGACTTGAAACATCCGTTAGACTCCCATGAATTTTACATTAAAGTCAATAGAACGTTCTCGCCAACGTTCCCATTGACGTTCCAGCTAGGATGGCACCGAACCCAACAGGCTTGAAGATCATGGCAGACGCACGGATGAATAAATCATGGCCATATTTACATCTGCAGCAAAGTAAATTCCACACGTACTGAATATTGTATGACGGCTATTTTTGGTAAAGCAAACACTGATTGTGGTTGACTGCTGAATTGTTGATTACATTGAAATGCTATACATTTTAAAACCTATAATGTCGGTGAACTTTCTGGTCAGACACACTATTTCCAAAAGTATTTGGCCACCTGCCTTGACTCACATATGAACTTGTAGTGCCATCTCATTCCAAACCCATAGGCTTCAATATGATGTGGGTCCACCTTTTGCAGCTATTACAGCTCCAACTCTTCTGGGAAGGCTGTCCACAATGTTGCGGAGTGTGTTTATAGAAATTTCCGACCATTCTTCCAAAAGCGCTTTGGTGAGGTCACACACTGATGTTGCTGGCTCTCAGTCATCCCAAAGGTGTTCTATCGGATTCAGGCAGAGGTGGGTAGTAACGCGCTACATTTACTCCGTTACATCTACTTGAGTAACTTTTGGGATAAATTGTACTTCTAAGAGTAGTTTTAATGCAACATACTTTTACTTTTACTTGAGTATATTTATAGAGAAGAAACGCTACTTTTACTCGGCTACTTTTATCTACATTCAGCTCGCTACTCGCTACTAATTTTTATCGATCTGTTAATGCACGCTTTGTTTGTTTTGGTCTGTCAGACAGACCTTCATAGTGCCTGCGTTTCAACAAATACAGTCACTGGTGACGTTTCACTCCGTTCCACCAATCAGATGCAGTCACTGGTGACGTTGGACCAATCAAACAGAGCCAGGCGGTCACATGACCTGACTTAAACAAGTTGAAAAACTTATTGGGGTGTTACCATTTAGTGGTCAATTGTACGGAATATATACTGTACTGTGCAATCTACTAATAAAAGTTTCAATCAATCAATCAAAAGTGTGAAGGAAAAAAGACCCTTTTTTATTTCAATCGTACATCCTGTCAAAAGCCTAAAGACTGACTGCACAGTTCCTGTCTTCACAATAAAAGTGCCGCTCCATCGCGCCTGCGCTTTCAAAACAAGAGTCTCCGAAAGCCAGCGCAAATAAGCTAGCAAGCTACGGAGTTTGCCGCCAATGTATTTCTTGTAAAGTGTATAAAAACGAATATGGAAGCTGGACAAATAAGATGCCAAAAACCAACCACTTTAATGTGGTATTTGACAGAAAGGAGGAACTTTTTTTCTCCTCCATTTGAAAACGTGGACGCTATCAGCACTACGGTCTGATTACAATCAACGCAAGTCATCCACCAACTTATATTCTTGTCTTCATGAAAGAAAAGAATCCATATGTGTTAAACATGCATGTATATTCATTAAAACACCTTTAACATGTAAACAAAAACGGCAAAATAAATAAATATAAATTATATACTGTATATATATATATGTGTGTGTATATATATATGTATATGTATATATATATGTATATATGTATATATATATATATATATATATATATATATATATATATATATATATATATATATATATATATATATATATATATATATATATATACTTGAGTAGTTTTTTCACAACATACTTTTTACTTTTACTCAAGTAAATATTTGGGTGACTACTCCTTACTTTTACTTGAGTAATAAATCTCTAAAGTAACAGTACTCTTACTTGAGTACAATTTCTGGCTACTCTACCCACCTCTGGATTCAGGTCAGGACTCTGTGCAGACCAGTCAAGTTCATCCACACCAGACGCTGTCATGTATGTCTTTATAGACCTTGCTTTGTGCACTGGTGCACAGTCATGTTGGAAGAAGAAGGGGCCCGCTCCAAAACTGTTCCCACAAGGTTGGGAGCATGGAATTGTCCAAAATGTTTTGGTATCCTGGAGCATTCAAAGTTCCTTTCAATGGAACTAAGGGGCCAAGCCCAACTCCTGAAAAACAACCTCACACCATAATTCCTCCTCCACCAATGCAGTCCGAAATGTAGCGTTCTCCTGGCAACCTCCAAATCTAGAGTCGCCCATCAGATTGTCAGATGGAAAAGCGTGATTCATCAATCCAGAGAAGGCGTCTCCACTGCTCTAGAGTCCAGTAGCGACGTGCTTTACACCACTGCATCCCACGCTTTGCATTACTCTTGGTGATGTATGGCTTAGATGCAGCTACCAGGCCATGGAAACCCATTCCATGAAGCTCTCTGCATACTGTACGTGGGCTAATTGGAAAGTCACATGAAGTTTGGAGCTCTGTTGCAACTGACTTTGCAGGAAGTCTTTGCACTATGCGCTTCAGCATCCGCTGACCCCTTTCTGTCAGTTTACGTGGCCTACCACTTGGTGGCTGAGTTTTCTTTTCGTGCAAAGGCACACAACTTGTTATCTTCCACTGCAATGTGAGGAGGTGCCGGGGAACCACACGGTGATGGCGGAGGTGAGGATGGACTCGATGATGGCTGAGTAGAACTGCACCAGCATCTCAGTCGGCATCTTCAGTTTCTTCAGCTGCTGCAGGAAGTACATCCTCTGCTGGGCCTTCTTGATGAGGGAGCTGATGGTCGGTTCCCACTTGAGGTCCTGGGTGATGGTGGTGCCAAAGAAACGGATGGAGTCCACAATGGAGACGGGGGTGGGAGAGTCAATCAGGGTGAGGGGGGGTGGTGGGGCTTCGACTTTCCTGAAGTCCAAGATCATCTACACTGTTTTCTGGGCGTTCAGCTCCAGGTTCACCTCTCTCCTGTAGGCGGACTCGTCGCCATCTGAGATGAGCCCGATGAGAGTAGTGTCATCCGCAAACTTGAGCAGCTTTACCGACTTTGTAGTTTATATTTAGTATTGTGTATTATTATATATATTGTACATATGTAAAACGCCTTCCGCCCGATTGTAGCTGAGATAGGCTCCAGCGACCCCCGCGACCCCAAAGGGAATAAGCGGTAGAAAATGGAGGGCCCCGGGGGTGGATGAGATCCGCCCGGAGTTCCTTAAGGCTCTGGATGCTGTGGGGCTGTCTTGGTTGACAAGACTCTGCAGCATCGCGTGGACATCGGGGGCGGTACCTCTGGATTGGCAGACCGGGATGGTGGTTCCTCTCTTTAAGAAGGGGAACCGGAGGGTGTGTTCTAACTATCGTGGGATCACACTCCTCAGCCTTCCCGGTAAGGTCTATTCGGGTGTGCTGGAGAGGAGGCTACGCCGGATAGTCGAACCTCGGATTCAGGAGGAACAGTGTGGTTTTCATCCTGGTCGTGGAGCTGTGGACCAGCTCTATACTCACGGCAGGGTCCTTGAGGGTGCATAGGAGTTTGCCCAACCAGTCTACATGTGTTTTGTGGACTTGGAGAAGGCATTCGACCGTGTCCCTCGGGAAGTCCTGTGGGGAGTGTTCAGAAAGTATGGGGTAGCGGACTGTCTGATTTTGGCGGTCCGCTCCCTGTATGATCAGTGTCAGAGCTTGGTCCGCATTGCCGGCAGTAAGTCGGACACGTTTCCAGTGAGGGTTGGACTCCGCCAAGGCTGCCCTTTGTCACCGATTCTGTTCATAACTTTTATGGACAGAATTTCTAGGCGCAGTCAAGGCGTTGAGGAGATCCGGTTTGGTGGCTGCAGGATTAGGTCTCTGCTTTTTGCAGATGATGTGGTCCTGATGGCTTCATCTGGCCAAGATCTTCAGCTCTCGCTGGATCGGTTCGCAGCCGAGTGTGAAGCGACTGGGATGAGAATCAGCACCTCCAAGTCCGAGTCCATGGTTCTCGCCCGGAAAAGGGTGGAGTGCCATCTCCGGGTTGGGGAGGAGACCCTGCCCCAAGTGGAGGAGTTCAAGTACCTCGGAGTCTTGTTCACGAGTGAGGGAAGAGTGGATCGTGAGATCGACAGGCAGATCGGTGCGGCATCTTCAGTAATGCGGACGCTGTATCGATCCGTTGTGGTGAAAAAGGAGCTGAGCCGGAAGGCAAAGCTCTCAATTTACCGGTCGATCTACGTTCCCATCCTCACCTATGGTCATGAGCTTTGGGTTATGACCGAAAGGACAGGATCAGGGGTACAAGCGGCCGGAATGAGTTTCCTCCGCCGGGTGGCAGGGCTCTCCCTTAGAGATAGGGTGAGAAGCTCTGTCATCCGGGGGGAAGCTCAAAGTAAAGTCGCTGCTCCTCCACATCGAGAGGAGCCAGATGAGGTGGTTCGGGCATCTGGTCAGGATGCCACCCGATCGCCTCCCTCGGGAGGTGTTTAGGGCACGTCCGACCGGTAGGAGGCCACGGGGAAGACCCAGGACACGTTGGGAAGACTATGTCTCCCGGCTGGCCTGGGAACGCCTCGGGATCCCCCGGGAGGAGCTGGACGAAGTGGCTGGGGAGAGGGAAGTCTGGGCTTCCCTGCTTAGGCTGCTGCCCCCGCGACCCGACCTCGGATAAGCGGAATAAGATGGTTGGCTGGATGGATGGATATATATATATATATATATAATAAAACATAGAGCAACATCACCCCCTTGTAGTTCTGTGCCGTCACAACTCCTGCTGCAACCATAACAAATAGACCTGAATAGACCCACTTATCGCGGTGCGCTGATGGTCTGTAAAATACGGTATATACTGCTTGAAAATAGCCCCATGTGAATTGTACATTTTTGACCCTGTCTCTTAATAGAACCAAAATCAAAACAAGGAACTAGAATTGGAACTGGAGCCTTACCCCTAAATAAATCTAGTCATGACAATATTTGTCATCCATCCATCCATCCATCCATCTTCTTCCGCTTATCCGAGGTCGGGTCGCGGGGGCAGCAGCTTAAGCAGGGAAGCCCAGACTTCCCTCTCCCCAGCCACTTCGTCCAGCTCCTCCCGGGGGATCCCGAGGCGTTCCCAGGCCAGCCGGGAGAGATAGTCTTCCCAGCGTGTCCTGGGTCTTCCCCGTGGCCTCCTACCGGTCGGACGTGCCCGAAACATCTTCCTAGGGTGGCGTTCGGGTGGCATCCTGACCAGATGCCCGAACCACCTCATCTGGCTCCTCTCGATGTGGAGGAGCAGCGGCTTTACTTTGAGCTCCCCCCGAATGACAGAGCTTCTCACCCTATCTCTAAGGGAGAGCCCCGCCACTCGGCGGAGGAAACTCATTTCGGCCGCTTGTACCCGTGATCTTGTCCTTTCGGTCATGACCCAAAGCTCATGACCATAGGTGAGGATGGGAACGTAGATCGACCGGTAAATCGAGAGCTTTGCCTTCTGGCTCAGCTCCTTCTTCACCACAACGGATCGATACAGCGTCCGCATTACTGAAGACGCCGCACCGATCCGCCTGTCGATCTCACGATCCACTCTGCCCCCACTCGTGAACAAGACTCCGAGGTACTTGAACTCCTCCACTTGAGGCAAGATCTCCTCCCCAACCCGGAGATGGCACTCCACCCTTTTCCGGGAGAGAACCATGGACTCGGACTTGGAGGTGCTGATTCCCATCCCAGTCGCTTCACACTCGGCTGCGAACCGATCCAGTGAGAGCTGAAGATCTTGGCCGGAGGAAGCCATCAGGACCACATCATCTGCAAATAGCAGTGACCTAATCCTGCAGCCACCAAACCAGATCCCCTCAACGCCCTGACTGCGCTTAGAAATTCTGTCCATAAAGGTTATGAACAGAATCGGTGACAAAGGGCAGCCTTAGCGGAGTCCAACCCTCACTGGAAACGTGTCCGACTTACTGACGGCAATGCGGACCAGGCTCTGACACTGATCATACAGGGAGCGGACTGCCACAATAAGACAGTCCGTTACCCCATACTCTCTGAGCACTCCCCACAGGACTTCCCGGGGTACACGGTCGAATGCCTTCTCCAAGTCCACAAAGCACATGTAGACTGGTTGGGCAAACTCCCATGCACCCTCAAGGACACTGCCCAGAGTATAGAGCTGGTCCACAGTTCCACGACCAGGACGAAAACCACACTGTTCCTCCTGAATCCGAGGTTCGACTATCCGGCGTAGCCTCCTCTCCAGTACACCTGAATAGACCTTACCATGATCAAGCAAAAAATACTAAATTCACAATGGGGTGTAGAGCGTATTTGAGAAATATCCAGTCAATCTGACTTCTCGGGGTGGAAGTTTGGGGTTTAATAACGGCGCCACCGTGTGGTGTATTTGTCAGAAAAGCAACACGGCAGTGCAGCTTGTTTAGACGCGGTCACGCTTCAGGAACAGAAGAGTAGAGACATGATTGATTAGTTGTAGCGAGCACATGGAAAGACCTGGTATCAGAAACCTTCCTTTTGAAAGTGTGACCAGCGTCAATGTGCTCCCTCTAGCATAACCCTGAATGTGGTGCGACTCCAGTAATTAATTGCAGCACGGCGTTACTCCACTTCTATATATTTCCAACGTACTTATCTAGCGCGGCTTCATTATCCTTGAGACTGCCAACGCTGCTTTTATTTTGGCTTGGGAGGCAGCATGAAGGCTCTCTCTCCCTCGCTTGTAGCTTTTATCAATAATTGAAAAGCAAACATGCTTTGTGGAAAGTGATCCAAGAGTCAAGGGAGGGCAGTCCTAGCAACGCTTTCCCATTTCAAAAGTTTCTTGCAGAATTTCAGAGTAAAAACTGTACAATAGAAATGTAGTTATAAAAGGCTGCCATGAATACCTGAAAATACAAAAATGTGAAATTTTTGGAACTCTAAGAACCTGATTTACTGAAGGCTTCAAACTCAAGGCTCGGGGGCCAGATCTGGCACACCACATCATGTTATATGGCCCGTGAAAGCCTGGAAATAATATGTCAATAAAGTACTTATTTTTTCTTACTAAATGTTTGTTTTTTCCATTTTGACAGAAAAAATACACGTACAATGCAAAAAAAAAACACTAAAAATGAGTGAAATTATCTACCCATGCAGTTAGTTCATTTTACTCAATAAAACATCCTGGATTAAGATTTTAAAATTAGCATTTTATTCTGAAAACAAGCCTTATCCAACTTGTATGTTACGATCCGCTGCCCGGATCATAGTTTGTTTATGTTTGAGTCACATGTGTTTTCAGCACCTTGAGTTTCCTTTGTTTCTGTTGCCATGACGGCAGATTATACACACCTGCCTCTGGTTAGTGTCCGGGACGCGCACCTGTTGCCCGGGCGCTAATCAGAGGGCTATTTAGTCTTTGCTCTGGCCTCACTCGGTCTGGCTTCCTAGTTTGTTCCCATACAACTGATAACGACTACTTGAATTTCATGCTATGCTATTTTTGCCTGCTAGCTCCCACGCTAGTCCTTTTGTTTTTGCCTTTTGTGCTACGTGCATGTTTTTTGTTTATTCATCATATGATTTATATTTTAAATAAATCATTTTCCTACCTGCAAGCTGTGTCCGAAGCCGTCTGCATCCTTGGGAGAACCACACCCGCATCACGATGCGTCCCGGTCGTTACATTGTAATTCTTAAATTAAGCATCCTTGCTTGTCATGACTTGGTCCTGGGGTTTAGTTTTTCTCGAAAGGCAACGGAAAGTTGGCTCGGGCGAGACGGGAATGCAGGTACATTTTTTATTTAAACACTATAAATACAAAACAAGGAAGTAAACAAAAGGCGCGCACAATGGCGGAGAACACACTATGAAACCAAACACTTGCACAAAGGCAAAAACTATGAACAACAAAAAAAACGCTAACTGTGGCAATAATAAACAAAACTTACTTGGCACGGACAAAAAGGAGCAGCGTGAACGATGGACATGAAAAAAAGAGTCAGAAATGTGCAGAAGCAGAAATGTGGAGATGTCACCAGAAAGACAAACTGAAAACAATGAACTTAAATACTACAGACATGATTAACGAAAACAGGTGCGTGACTCAAAACGTGACGTGACAGGTGAAAACTAATGGGTTGCTATGGTGACAAACAAGAGTGCCCAATGAGTCCAAACGTGGAACAGGTGAAACTAATGGGTAATCACGGAAACAAGACAAGGGAGTGAAAAGCCAGAAACTAAAGAGTCCAATAACTAAACAAAACATGACTAAGACAAAACATGATTACACAGACATGACATTGCTTAAATTAACACAATTTTCAATTGGGCGGTATAGCTCGGTTGGTAGAGCGGCCGTGCCAGCAAGTTGAGGGTTCCAGGTTCGATCCCCGCTTCCGCCATCCTAGTCACTGCCGTTGTGTCCTTGGGCAAGACACTTTACCCACCTGCTCCGAGTGCCACCCACACTGCTTTAAATGTAACTTAGATATTGGGTTTCACTATATAAAGCGCTTTGAGTCACTAGAGAAAAGTGCTATATAAAATATAATTCACTTCACAATTCACTTCAATGTGGGGAAAAAGAAGAAAAAAAAATTATATTATTCATGCTAAAATTCAGATAATGACGTAAAATCATTGACTAAAAACAGGTAAATAGCTCTTAAGTGACGTGAAGTGACTAGGATGGCGGAAGCTGGAATCGAACCTGGAACCTTCAAGTTGCTGGCACGGCCACTCTACAAACCAAGCTACACCGCCCCAAAAACTAGGGACGTTTCTATCAAAATAGCCACACTTTTGTACACTCTTGGCATTCTCTCGATGAACTTCAAACACACCTGTGAAGTGAAAAACCATTTGAAGTGACTACCTCTTGAAGCTCATGGAGAGAATGCCAAGAGTGTGCAAAGCAGTAATCAGGGCAAAGGGAGACTATTTTGAAGAAACTAGAATATAAAACATGTTTTCAGTTATTTCACCTTTTTTTTTGTTAAGTACGTAACTCCACATGTGTTCATTCATAGATTTGATGTGACAATCTACAATGTAAATAGTCATGAAAATTAAGAACAAGCATTGAATGAGAAGGTGTGTCCAAACGTTTGGCCTGTACTGTATGTACTGCATGCAGTTTTCATATCGTTTAAACGTTATTATTAAACGTAACAATGCAAAAAACAATATATTAACATACATGCCAAACACTTTTTGTTAAATTATAAATACTTAAATATCCATCAAATTGTAAACTGAAAATAGACAACAGATTTTACGTTAAAAAAAATTGTCAGCTAAGTTGCCAGAATTTACTGTAAAAAAACTACCTATAAAGATTTTTTTTTTTTTTCAATTTACAGTAATAAACTGACAACAGCAATCATACATTTTACGGTTAAAAAAAAAAACTGGCAGAATTTTACCATCAACAAAATGCAGTGTTGTAAAAAATAATTAAAAACAATTGGAAATTGTACAATACCGTAAAATTCTGGGGACTCAAATGTATACTTGCCAACCCTCCCGGATTTTCCGGGAGACTCCCGAAATTCAGCGCCTCTCCCGAAAACCTCCCGGGACAAATTTTCTCCCGAAAATCTCCCGAAATTCAGGCGGAGCTGGAGGCCACGCCCCCTCCAGCTCCATGCGGACCCGAGTGACGTGTTGACAGCCTGTTTTCACGTCTGCTTTCCCACAATATAAAGCATGCCTGCCCATTCACGTTATAACTGTAGAATGATGGAGGGCGAGTTCTTGGTTTCTTATGTGGGTTTATTGTTAGGCAGTTTCATTAACGTCCTCCCAGCGCGGTAACAACACACAACAACAGCAGTCACTTTTTCGTTTACATAAAGCAGTTTGTCTGCCGTAAACAGCAATGTTGTGACACTTTTAAACAGGACAATACTGCCATCTACTGTACATGCATATGTGACCCACCCATAATGTGTCACATTTTTGTGTTGATTTATTTATTTTATTTTGTGGTTTGAATTTGTTTTTGGAGCTGTCGTTCCACATTTATCAGTATTCACATTGGTCAGTCGGGGGCAGTAGGGCGTTTCTTCCCAATTGAATGCTATCACCTGCAGACCGGAAGTGTCTTGTCATTCTGATGAGCGCGACCAGTCTGTGAACAATTGAAACGTTCTGTGTGCTTTTTCCTCCTGTATAACAGGTTAGTTTTGGTGAATCAACTCACTGAATAATAACCATGTGATGTTTATAAGTTTAAGTACACATTCTGATGGTGGAGCCTAACTCTAAAGTGTTTGTGAGTTGTAGTTTGTATTTGTGAATGAATCCAGTGCACAGCTGCAGTAATCAATACAAAAAGGCGACGTGAGTGCGCAATGTTTATATAGGAACTTCTGATCCTAATTCAGACTTCCAAATTAGAGCTCCCGTTTTCTTATTGAAGATTTTATAATGTATATTTGTATAATGTGTGTGTTCTGAAATAGTGACAGAGAATAGAACAAGGATGGACAATTCAACCCTTAACTCAACAATGAGTAGATGAGTGTTATGTGTGTGTATATGTGTAAATAAATGATCACTGAAATTCAAGTATTTCTTTTATTTATTTATATGTGTATATATATATATATATATATATATATATATATATATATATATATATATATATATATATATATATATATATATATATGTAATAAAATAAATATATATAGCTAGAATTCACTGAAAGCCAAGTATTTCTTATATATATATATATATATCTTAAACACGCCCCCAACCACGCCCCCGCCTTACTCCCGACCACGCCCCCCAACCCCCACCCCCCACCTCCCGAAATCGGAGGTCTCAAGGTTGGCAAGTATGCTCAAATGCCAGTTTTTTTTTTACTGCACTGCACAACGTGTATGTAAAAAAAGTTGCCACGTTGTGTAAATGGTAAATAAAAACAAAATACAATGATTTGCAAATCCTTTTCAACTTATATTCAATTGAATAGACTGCAAAGACAAGATATTTCATGTTCAAACTGGAAAACTTTGTTATTTTTTGCAAATATTAAGCTCATTTGGAATTTGATGCCTGTCTTCCGGACCGAAGAGGAAAAGAACCATCCGGATTGTTCTAGGCGCAGAGTGTAAAAGCCAGCATGTGTGATGGTATGGGGGTGTATTAGGGTGTATTAGGGGTGTACTTATACATCTGTGAAGACACCATTGATGCTGAAAGGTACATACAGGTTTTGGAGCAACATATGTTGCCATCCAAGCAACGTTACCATGGACGCCCCTGCTTATTTCAGCAAGACAATGCCAAGCCACGTGTTACAACAGTGTGGCTTCATAGTAAAAGAGTGCGGGTACTAGACTGGCCTGCCTGTAGTCCAGACCTGTCTCCCATTGAAAATGTGTGGTGCAATATGAAGCTTTGGACTGTTGAACAACTTAAGCAAGAATGGGAAAGAATTCCACCTGAGAAGCTTCAAAAATGTGTCTCCTCAGTTCCCAAAGGTTTACTGAGTGTTGTTAAAAGGAAAGGCCATGTGACACAGTGGTAAAAATGCCCCTGTGCCAATTTTTGCAATGTGTTGCTGCCATTAAATTCTAAGTTAATGATTACTTGCAAGAAAAAAATTAAATTAATTTCAGTTCGAACATGAAATATCTTGTTTTTGCAGTCTATTCAAGTTTAAAAGGATTTGCAAGTCATTTTATTCCCTTTTTATTTACGAATTACACACCGTGCCGACTTCACTGGTTTTGGGTTTTGTAACACAAAGTAGTGTATAGTTCTAACTTATATCTGTCAGTTGACTCAAAATGTAAGTGCAAAAAAATTATGAGATGGTTTACGCGTAGAAGAGGCTGTCGATGTGGAGGCACGTAAATAAAACCGCACACAAAACGGTGCATCCTGCAGAGCCGGTCAGAAAGCAGTTTAAAAATGGTCTGTAAAACATCATCTATGCAACATTTTGACCAAAAAAACACCATTACATGTTATGTAGACCATCCATCCATCCATCCATCCATCTTCTTCCGCTTATCCGAGGTCGGGTCGCGGGGGCAGCAGCCTAAGCAGGGAAGCCCAGACTTCCCTCTCCCCAGCCACTTCATCCAGCTCCTCCCGGGGAACCCTGAAGCGTTCCCAGGCCAGCCGGGAGACATAGTCTTCCCAACGTGTCCTGGGTCTTCCCCGCGGCCTCCTACCGGTCGGACGTGCCCTAAACACCTCCCTAGGGAGGCGTTCGGGTGGCATCCTGACCAGATGCCCGAACCACCTCGTCTGGCTCCTCTCGATGTGGAGGAGCAGCGACTTTACTTTGAGCTCCCCCCGGATGGCAGAGCTTCTCACCCTATCTCTAAGGGAGAGCCCCGCCACCCGGCGGAGGAAACTCATTTCGGCCGCTTGTACCCGTGATCTTGTCCTTTCGGTCATAACCCAAAGCTCATGACCATAGGTGAGGATGGGAACGTAGATCGACCGGTAAATTGAGAGCTTTGCCTTCCGGCTCAGCTCCTTCTTCACCACAACGGACCGATACAGCGTTCGCATTACTGAAGACGCCGCACCGATCCGCCTGTCGATCTCACCATCCACTCTTCCCTCACTCGTGAACAAGACTCCGAGGTACTTGAACTCCTCCACTTGGGGCAAGATCTCCTCCCCAACCCGGAGATGGCACTCCACCCTTTTCCGGGCGAGAACCATGGACTCGGACTTGGAGGTGCTGATTCTCATCCCAGTCGCTTCACACTCAGCTGCGAACCGATCCAGTGAGAGCTGAAGATCCTGGCCAGATGAAGCCATCAGGAACACATCATCTGCAAAAAGCAGAGACCTAATCCTGCAGCCACCAAACCAGATCCCCTCAACGCCTTGACTGCGCCTAGAAATTATGTCCATAAAAGTTATGAACAGAATCGGTGACAAAGGGCAGCCTTGGCGGAGTCCAACCTTCACTGGAAACGTGTCCGACTTACTACCGGCAATGCGGACCAAGCTCTGGCACTGATCATACAGGGAGCGGACTGCCACAATCAGACAGTCCGATACCCCATACTCTCTGAGCACTCCCCACAGGACTTCCCGAGGGACACGGTCGAATGCCTTCTCCAAGTCCACAAAACACATGTAGACTGGTTGGGCAAACTCCCATGCACCCTCAAGGACCCTGCCGAGAGTATAGAGTTGGTCCACAGTTCCACGACCAGGACGAAAACCACACTGTTCCTCCTGAATCCGAGGTTCGACTATCCGGCGTAGCTTCCTCTCCAGTACACCTGAATAGACCTTACCGGGAAGGCTGAGGAGTGTGATCGTGGCCACGATAGTTAGAACACACCCTCCGGTTCCCCTTCTTAAAGAGAGGAACCACCACCCCGGTCTGCCAATCCAGTGGTACCGCCCCCGATGTCCACGGGATGCTGCAGAGTCTTGTCAACCAAGACAGCCCCACAGCATTCAGAGCCTTAAGGAACTCCGGGCGGATCTCATCTACCCCCGGAGCCTTGCCACCGAGGAGCTTTTTAACTACCTCAGCAACCTCAGCCCCAGAAATAGGAGAGCCCACCACAGACTCCCCAGGCACTGCTTCCTCACAGGAAGACGTGTTGGTGGGATTGAGGAGGTCTTCGAAGTATTCCCTCCACGTTATGTAGACCACAAGAAGTGTTTTATATGTATAAAAAAAAGGCATAAAATGACCCCCTTAGACAAATAAACATGCATTACCAAATGAACATACACAAAAGTACCAAAAATTGGTAAAGTTGATAAGTACCATTCCTAGGCATTGGTTTAAATGTGAAAGGTAGCGATCCCTACCTAATCCCTTTTGGGTTTTGTACATTTATATCCATGTATCAATCACTGCTACAAGTGGCCCTTTTGAGAGCAAACTGGCACAGTTACGCACAAACGGCTATGGTCATCGACATATTTGGACTGCCAGAAATTAAAAAAAAAAAATATTAAACATATCTTCTATCCGGCAAAACCGTTTCTGAGCTGATGGATGACTTCAGGGCAGACTTGGAGCCATCAGACACCGAAACTAATCAATATGTCTCTGACATTTAAAAAAAACTGCATTTTCCTGCGGCTTGCATCATTCCAGCGCACCATTGTAGTCGGCGCAGTCTTCAAAAGGCGCCTTTGGGGCGTCGTAAAAAATAGACTCGGTTGTCTGGAGGAGCTTCGATATCGCAAATGTGGTACGGATTATAGTTGTGTGCCGCATGTCCCACCACATAACACAACATCACAGGTTGGATGGAGTATGATGCCATGTATGGGAAATTGTCAGGTTCAAACACTGATGACATCTAATAATCAGACAAGAAGCAAGGAATCATGCAGGGACAGAGTTCCATTTAGCTCGAGGAGACACGTGCTTTGGGCTGTATTCTAGTTACAGATCCAAACTACGTTCTAAAACGTATATTTTCAAGTATTTCTTGTATGTATGTATATATATATATGTATACATACATACAAACCCTGTTTCCATATGAGTAGGGAAATTGTGTTAGATGTAAATATAAACGGAATACAATGATTTTCAAATCATTTTCAACCCATATTCAGTTGAATATGCTACAAAGACAACATATTTGATGTTCAAACTCATAAACTTTTTTTTTTTTTTGCAAATAATCATTAACTTAGAATTTCATGGCTGCAACACGTGCCAAAGTAGTTGGGAAAGGGCATGTTCAGCACTGTGTTACATGGCCTTTCCTTTTAACAACACTCTAATATTCAACGTTTGGGAACTGAGGAGACACATTTTTGAAGCTTCTCAGGTGGAATTCTTTCCCATTCTTGCTTGATGTACAGCTTAAGTTGTTCAACAGTCCGGGGGTCTCCGTTGTGCTATTTTAGGCTTTATAATGCACCACACATTTTCAATGGGAGACAGGTCTGGACTACAGGCAGGCCAGTCTAGTACCCGCACTCTTTTACTATGAAGCCACGTTGATGTAACACGTGGCTTGGCATTGTCTTGCTGAAATAAGCAGGGGCGTCCATGGTAACCTTGCTTGGATGGCAATATATGTTGCTCCTAAACCTGTATGTACCTTTTCAGCATTAATGGCGCCTTCACAGATGTGTAAGTTACCCATGTCTTGGGCACTAATACACCCCCATACCATCACACATGCTGCCTTTTACACTTTGCGCCTATAACAATCCGGATGGTTCTTTTCCTCTTTGTTTACGACGTCCACAGTTTCCAAAAACAATTTGAAATGTGGACTCGTCAGACCACAGAACACTTTTCCACTTTGTATCAGTCCATCTTAGATGAGCTCAGGCCCAGCGAAGCCGACGGCGTTCCTGGGTGTTGTTGATAAACGGTTTTCGCCTTGCATAGGAGAGTTTTAACTTGCACTTACAGATGTAGCGACCAACTGTAGTTAGTAACAGTGGTTTTTGGAAGTGTTCCTGAGCCCATGTGGTGATATCCTTTACACACTGATGTCACTTGTTGATGCAGTACAGCCTGAGGGATGGAAGGTCACGGGCTTAGCTGCTTACGTGCAGTGATTTCTCCAGATTCTCTGAACCCTTTGATGATATTACGGAGCGTAGATGGTGAAATCCCTAAATTCCTTGCAATAGCTGGTTGAGAAAGGTTTTTCTTAAACGGTTCAACAATTTGCTCACGCATTTGTTGACAAAGTGGTGACCCTCGCCCCATCCTTGTTTGTGAATGACTGAGCATTTCATGGAATCTACTTTTATACCCAATCATGGCACCCACCTGTTCCCAATTTGCCTGCACACCTGTGGGATGTTCCAAATAAGTGTTTGATGAGCATTCCTCAACTTTATCAGTATTTATTGCCACCTTTCCCAACTTCTTTGTCACGTGTTGCTGGCATCAAATTCTAAAGTTAATGATTATTTGCAAAAAAAAAAAAAAAAATGTTTATGAGTTTGAACATCAAATATGTTGTCTTTGTAGCATATTCAACTGAATATGGGTTGAAAATGATTTGCAAATCATTGTATTCCGTTTATATTTACATCTAACACAATGTCCCAACTCATATGGAAACAGACTTAGTAGATCACCCACAACACGCCCACTAATAGTACACACAATTGTTATAGTTTCCACATAATATTTAACACTTTTTTATTTTTATTTTAATTTTTTATTTTTTTGTCCTGTCCAGCTTCTCAGGCAAATCATATAGTTGATGTAAATGCCCATATTGGCTGTTCACATTTACTTTACTAAAGAGAAGTGTAGGATACTTCTCTTGTTGCTTTATTTGTATTTGACTTTATTAAATGTATTTATATTAGCATTTGGTGCAGCCGGGCCGGAGCAGGAGGGGATAGAAAGAGGAAAAAAAGGAAGACAGAGGGGGAAATTGTGGGGACAAGAGGGGGATAAGACAGAGAGACAAAAACAACAACAGCAACAACAACAATAGAGCAACATCAGCAAATACGACATGTACAAATATGATGGTAAAAGTGATAGCAAAGAAGCAATTAGCGAAATAAATAATAACACAGAAATGACAATGAGCATTATTACACTACAAATGGAGCAATACAAATACCAGTAGAATTAGCACTATTTGTCATGTCTGTGTGATCATGTTTTTGTTTTGGTCATGTTCGGTTTTGTTTTTGGACTTTTTGTGCACTTTTGTTTTGTCACCATAGCAACCATTAGTTTTCACCTGTCACGTCACGCACCTGTTTCACGTTTTGAGTCACGCACCTGTTTTGGTTAATCATGTCTATAGTATTTAAGTTCATTGTTTTCAGTTTGTCGTTCTGACGACATCCCGCATTTATGCTTCTGCACACTCTCCACACCCTTATGACCCTTGCTGCTCTTTTTTCATGCCGGTTCCATGCCAAGTAAGTTTTTGTTTATTAAGCCACAGTTAGTGTTTTTTGTTGTTCATAGTTTCTGCCTTTGTGCAAGTATTTGTTTTCATAGCCAAGTCGTTTTCTCCGCCACTGTGCGCGCTTTTCGTTTGTATTTTTTTGTAGTTATAGTGTTTAAATAAATCATGTATTCACCTTCACGCCACATCTGGTCCAATTCACTTGCATCTCGGGAGAACAAACCAAGCCATAGTCCAAGTCTTGACACTATTGATAATCAATAATACCAATAATCTACCTCTATTATCAACAATACAGTTGTTCAAATGCAACAATACATATACGTAATGATAACTAGAGATACAAAGGAAAGCAGAAACATGGAGGGTAAGAAAGAGAAGCAACCTATATTAACCTTGTAGATTGTTATAGTAAATATAGGTTAAGCTTTGTCAGTGTGCCATGTGTTACCTAGTTTACCCTAGGGCAGGGGTCGGCAACCCGCGGCTCCGGAGCCGCATGCGGCTCTTTGATCACTCTGATGCGGCTCAGCAGCTTACTTGCTGAACCCCCCAATTTTCCCGTGAGACTTCCGGATTTCAGTACCTCTCGCAGAAAACTCCCGGGATTAACATTCACCGATTTTCACCCTTACAGATATAATAAGGGCGTGCCATGATGGTACATCATTTGACGCCCTCTACAATCTGTATTAACAGCATGCCAGCTCAACACTTGTTATACAATATACATCTTCTGCTTGCACATGTACGTGACAGCAAGGCATACTTTGTCAACAGCCATACCATACCATACCAACTTTATTTATAAAGCCCTTTAAAAACAAGCACAGTTGAAAAACAAAGGGCTGTACACCACAAAGAAATAGAGGCAAAGGACAGACTAAAAAAATAACATTTAAAACAGAAATAAAAATACACAATTAAAAAGCAAATATAAATTACCCTAAGAACAGTTTGTTAGATAAAAACAGTTTAAAAGTTAAAAGCAGTTCAAAAAGTTAAAAGCTAAAAACAGTTCAAAGTCTCATGCTGGGTTAAAAGCCAGTGAATAAAAATGGGTTTTAAGAAGGGTCTTGAAAATAGCCAAAGAAGGGGCCTGTCTCACATGGAGAGGGAGATCGTTCCAGAGTTTGGGACCCGCAACAGAGAAAGCTCTGTCCCCTCTGAGCTTGCGCTTTGTTTTGGGTACCTCCAGGATCAGCTGATCAGCTGACCTGAGGGACCGGGTGGGGGCATAGAGATGGAGCAGCTCAGAGAGGTAAGGTGGGGCAAGACCACGTAAGGATTTAAAAACGAGTAAGATAATTTTACACAGGTTACACTGACGGTGACCATATAAAACAACTTTAACACTCTTACTAATAATGCGCCACACTTTTGAACCAAAACCAAACAAGAATGACAAACACATTTCGGGAGAACATCTGCACCTAAACACAACATAAACACAACAGAACAAACACCCAGAATCCCATGCAGCCCTGACTCTTCCAGGCTACATTATACACCCCTGCTACCACCAAACCCCGCCCCCACCCCAACCCTGCTCCCTCACACATCAACACCCCCCTCTGTGCTTCGGTTGAGGGCGGTGTATAATGTATCCCGGAAGAGTTAGGGCTGCATGGGATTCTGGGTATTTGTCCTGTTGTGTTTATGTTGTGTTACGGTGCAGATGTTCTCCCGAAATGTGTTTGTCATTCTTGTTTGGTGTGGGTTCACAGTGTGGCGCATTATTAGTAAGAGTGTTAAAGTTTTTTTTATACCGCCACCGTCAGTCTGTGTGGTTGTTGAGTAAGTATGCCTTGCTGTCACCTACGTGAGCAAGCAACATGTGGTTGAACAGGCACGCTGATTGGAGCGGGCGCTATATGCTGTACCATCACGGCACGCATGACGCTGACAGGCGCTATTCGTCTAAAACCCGCTTGCCGCACCAGCTTAAAAATTCCATTTAAAAGTGTGGGCAGCGTGTCTGAGACCCTTGGTTTATACATAGCACAAAGCAAAAAAAACAACTTTGTAGGCAGTGTTATTTCATTTAAAATTCCCAAAAATTATTGCGGCTCCCATTGTTTTCTATAATTTGTGAAACTGGACAGACTCTGCAATAAACTGGACACTCTTGGCCTCCCACCTCTCACAAACGCCTGGATAAGGGACTTCCTAACGGACCGACCCCAGAATGTGAGACTTGGCCCGCACCTCTCATCCTCCCGCACGCTGAGCATCGGCTCCCCACAGGGCTGTGTGCTGAGCCCCCTCCTCTACTGCCTTTACACCCATGACTGCAGTCCGGCCCACAGTGACAACCTTACCGTCAAGTTCGCCGACGATACCACAGTGGTCGGGCTCATCTCCAGGGGTGACGAGGCTGCCTACAGAGAGGAGATCCTGAAGCTGACGGCCTGGTCTTCGGAGAACAACCTCGCTCTCAACACCAGCAAGACCAGAGAGATCATCGTCGACTTCAGGAGGAGCAGCACCGACCCTGCCACCCTCTACATCAACGGCGAGCGTGTAGAGAGGGTCCACACCTTCAGGTACCTTGGAGTCCACATCTCTAATGACTTCTCCTGGACAGTCAACACCACATCAATCATCAAGAAGGCTCAGCAGCGGCTACACTTCCTTAGAGTCCTCGGGAAGTACAACCTGAAGCCTGACCTGCTGCTGACCTTCTACCGCTCGTCCATCGAGAGCCTGCTGACCTACTGTATTACGGTATGGTACGGCAGCTGCACTGCAGCAGACAGGGAGAGGCTGCAAAGAGTGCGTCAAGACGGCTCAGAAGATCATCGGCCGCCCTCTCCCCTCTCTGACGGACATCTACACCTCCCGCTGCCTCAACAGAGCCAGTGCCATCATCAAGGACAGCACCCACCCTGGCTCTGACCTGTTCCACCTGCTGCCCTCTGGGAAGCGCTACAGGTGCATTAAAACCAAAACAAACAGGCTAAAGAACAGCTTCTTCCCCAGGGCCATAACCATCCTGAACGGACTGCCCCATTGTCCCTCATAACTGCCTTCTCTTCGGTGCAATAACCCATTCCACCAACCACCCTGTTTTTGTTTTGTTTTTTCATGTATATATTCATTTCACACCATATTCATTGCACTTCTACATTTTTTAAATTTTTATATATTTGCACATTGTTTTTCTAGCATGCACACATCACACTGTATGGAATGGCCTCAATCTCGTTACCTTGCGTAATGACAATAAAGCTGATTCTGATTCTGATTCTGATTCTGAAAATGGCTCTTTGACTGGTAAAGGTTGCCGACCCCTGCCCTAGGGCAACAACGTGAAATTATTATTTAGCGCTTTTTAAGTGGATCTTAGTAGATCAGACCCAAAGACAATTATTTATATTGGTAAAAAAAAAAAAAGAAGCATTTCACAGCATCTTTGCCTGTAGATTGGCAGGACATTTAATGTTTCTAAGAGGGCAGTCGCAAAGAAACGTGTGAGCGATTTCATTCAATTCAAACTTTTTTTAGGATCTTGAGTTTTGAAAGTCATTATTTTTATGCGGATGAAGCGGCGTTTGATTAAAAAACACATGAAATGGGTGTATATTGCTTGAAATAACGTCTTTTTTTTTTTAAGTACTACTATAAATTACAGCAGTTTGTTTTGTGGCAAATGCACCATTTTTATGTGGCGTGTTACCGCGGATTTTCATGAAATGAATCCCAGCGATAAATAATACTGGCACATACTCACATTGGTGAGGAATACCGTTATTATTGTAATAATTGTCTAACATCTGCGACATTTTCATGAAAAAAGCCATAGCCCTCTTGTCAATAGTCTGTGAAGCAAATGTGCTTAAATTGTTCCAAATTGATTGATTAACCCTTGTGTGGTGTTCGGGTCTGTGGGACCCGTTTTCATTTTTTATTAAAAGAAACATGATACAATTAATTAATTTTGCAAACTGAGACTCACTGACTTTGGCTCATTTTCTGTGAAGAACATATATCAGAATACATATTTAATGACCACTGGATTGGCAGACCGGGGTGGTGGTTCCTCTCTTTAAGAAGGGGAACCGGAGGGTGTGTTCTAACTATCGTGGGATCACACTCCTCAGCCTTCCCGGTAAGGTCTATTCAGGTGTACTGGAGAGGAGGCTACGCCGGATAGTCGAACCTCGGATTCAGGAGGAACAGTGTGGTTTTCGTCCTGGTCGTGGAACTGTGGACCAGCTCTATACTCTCGGCAGGGTCCTTGAGGGTGCATGGGAGTTTGCCCAACCAGTCTACATGTGCTTTGTGGACTTGGAGAAGGCATTCGACCGTGTCCCTCGGGAAGTCCTGTGGGGAGTGCTCAGAGAGTACGGGGTATCGGACTGTCTGATTGTGGCAGTCCGCTCCCTGTATGATCAGTGTCAGAGCTTGGTCCGCATTGCCGGTAGTAAGTCGGACACGTTTCCAGTGAGGGTTGGACTCCGCCAAGGCTGCCCTTTGTCACCGATTCTGTTCTGAACTTTTATGGACATAATTTCTAGGCGCAGTCAAGGCGTTGAGGGGATCTGGTTTGGTGGCTGCAGGATTAGGTCTCTGCTTTTTGCAGATGATGTGGTCCTGATGGCTTCATCTGGCCAGGATCTTCAGCTCTCACTGGATCGGTTCGCAGCTGAGTGTGAAGCGACTGGGATGAGAATCAGCACCTCCAAATCCGAGTCCATGGTTCTCGCCCGGAAAAGGGTGGAGTGCCATCTCCGGGTTGGGGAGGAGATCTTGCCCCAAGTGGAAGAGTTCAAGTACCTCGGAGTCTTGTTCACGAGTGAGGGAAGAGTGGATGGTGAGATCGACAGGCGGATCGGTGCGGCGTCTTCAGTAATGCGGACGCTGTATCGATCCGTTGTGGTGAAGAAGGAGCTGAGCCGGAAGGCAAAGCTCTCAATTTACCGGTCGATCTACGTTCCCATCCTCACCTATGGTCATGAGCTTTGGGTTATGACCGAAAGGACAAGATCACGTGTACAAGCGGCCGAAATGAGTTTCCTCCGCCGGGTGGTGGGTCTCTCCCTTAGAGATAGGGTGAGAAGCTCTGCCATCCGGGAGGAGCTCAAATTAAAGCCACTGCTCCTCCACATGGAGAGGAGCCAGATGAGGTGGTTCGGGCATCTGGTCAGGATGCCACCCGAACGCCTCCCTAGGGAGGTGTTTAGGGCACGTCCGACCGGTAGGAGGCCGCGGGGAAGACCCTGGACACGTTGGGAAGACTATGTCTCCCGGCTGGCCTGGGAACGCCTCGGGGTCCCACAGGAAGAGCTGGACGAAGTGGCTGGGGAGAGGGAAGTCTGGGCTTCCCTGCTTAGGCTGCTGCCCCCGCGACCCGACCTCGGATAAGCGGAAGAAGATGGATGGATGGATGGATATTTAATGACCACACACCATACACACCCCTACACATTTATATTACATATAACAGGGGTGTCAAACTCAAATACAGAGTGGGCCAAAATTTAAAACTGACCAAAGCCGCGGGCCAAGGTTGAACAAATTAACCTTTAATAGTTACCCAAACAAGTTTTGCATTGAATATTGAACAAGCAAAGCTTATATAACTTCATAGTGACATGCAAAATCGAGTTTCAAATAATAATAATTTTAATAAACAATATCAATGGCATATCAAATACAATTTAAATAAAAAATGAATGCCTCTTTTCTATTTGCAGCCTTCTGAGGTAAATATCAACATTAACTTTTTCCACAGGCTATTACATTTGAAAATAAAATAACAATGAATAAAACAACCATTCAGGACTTTAAACTGCTCAGTTTGCAACACACTGATCTAATCTGATGTGCCCAAGCCAGATACCTGCCATCTTTTCTTGGATGCTACTTCATTAATGTCAGGGCTCAGGCTTTGAGCTGAGGCAACCTTCATTATCGAAGGTGTTCATCAGTCGTTATACATCGTCCACCCGAGTATGTTAAATGCACTCCCTTTAACATACTCTACGAGCCATCGTCACGTCCGCTTTTCATCCATTCTAGCATCGTTCAGACCCAGTCACAAGATATGCGCGGCTTCTGTACGCACACGCGAGTGAATGGAACGCATACTTCATCAACAGCGATACAGGTTACACTGAGGGTGCCAGTATGAAAAACTTTAACACTGTTAGAAATATACGCCACACTGTGAATCCACACCAAACAAGAATGACAAACACATTTCGGGAGAACATCCGCACCGTAACACAACATAAACACAACAGAACAAATACCCAGAAGCCTTTGCAGCACTAACTCTTCCGGGACGCTACAGAATACACACCTTGGAACCTGGGGCTAATAGAACTGTGGAAATTGATGTTCTGTGTACCACACACACACACACACACACACACACACACACACACACACACACACACACACACACACACACACACACACACACACACACACAGCAGGCCTAGACAGGAGGAGGACAGAGTGTATGTACAACATACTTGCCAACCCTCCCGGATTTTCCGGGAGACTCCCGAAATTCAGCGCCTCTCCCGAAAACCTCCCGGGACTAATTTTCTCCCGAAAATCTCCCGAAATTCAGGTGGACCTGGAGGCCACGCCCCCTCCAGCTCCATGCAGACCCTCCAGGTATATATATCATACTTGCCAACCCTCCCGAATTTTCCGGGAGACTCCCGAAATTCAGCGCCTCTCCCGAAAACCTCCCGGGACAAATATTCTCCCGAAAATCTCCCGATTTTCAGCCGGAGCTGGAGGCCACGCCCCCTCCAGCTCCATGCGGACCTGAGTGAGGACAGCCTTTTTTCACAACGGGAGGACAACAGGGTGACAAGAACTAAATCATCCAGACTAGAGACAAATTGTATTATTATGTTTATCTTACCTAAAAATAAATATATTTATTAATTAAAAAAAAAAAAAAAACTAAATACATTTTTACTATATTTTGCTAAAAACATCAAAATTAATTGTATTTTTATTTGTATTTTTTCTGACTCCTTATTACATCCAGCCATAGAATTAAAATAAACATATTTGAAATAATTAATTTTAAATTATCATAATTCATTTAAAATGACCATATTTAATTATTAAAATAATTGCTTGTTTATCAACAACTTTAGCATTTTATTCATTACATTTTGAAACTCTCAGAAACCAAGTTATGTTATATTCCTTAAGATTTATTTATGCAAGTTTGAAGTATCAATTATCTAAAGACAGTTTTGTTTGCATATTTTCAAGATATATATATATATGTATATATATATATATATATATATATATGTATATATATATATATGTGTGTGTGTGTATGTGTATATATATATGTGTATGAAATACTTTCTATAATAATAATAATAATTCTATAATAATAATAATAATTCTAGCTGTCAACATACTCCTCCCCTCTTAACCACGCCCCCAACCACGCCCCCCCGCCGACCACGCCTCCCACCCTTCACCCCCCCCCCCCCCCCCCCCCCACCTCCCGAAATCGGAGGTCTCAAGGTTGGCAAGTATGAGGTACACAGAACATCAGAGGGTCAAATGTGCGAGAAAATGAGAGCAGACAGTGTTGGCAAACAAATGTTGCAACCTTGTGTGGGAACCGCAGGTGCAGAAACACAAAAGAAGAATCCCTGTGGGATGCAGAAACTGGCACATCAATTTTCCATGCAACGTTCATATTGTTGTTACTCAGCCAGTTTGTGGGTCTGATGGACCCGTTGCATTTTGTGGCTTTTAATGCCTAACAATCAAACAATTTTATGTTAAAACACTGCACAGATGTTTATTGGGATAAGGTAAACATTGTGCAATATATTTATCTGTACAGTAAGCTATTTATTTATATCTGCACTTTATTGCTCTTTTATCCTGCACTACAACGAGCTAATGCAATAAAATGTTGTTCTTATCTGAAATGTAAAGTTGTTTGTTTGTTTGTTTATTATTTCTTCGGTCAGTGGTCAACAACATAAACAAACAGTTTTACATAAACAAACAGTTGTACATTCATAAATTGAAAATGTTGCAGACCGAAAGGGTTTTGTCATGACTTGGTCCTGGGGTTTAGTTTTTCTAGAAGGCAACGGAAAGTTGGCTCGGGCGAGACGGATGAGATGAGATGTGAGAACATATTTGTTTAATTTTATCAAAAAAAAGTACGAACAAAAAGCGCGCACAGTGGCGGAGAAACAACTTGGCTATGAAAAACAAATACTTGCACAAAGGCAGAAACTATGAACAACAAAAAAACACTAACTGTGGCATTAATAAAAAAAACTTACTTGGCATGGACAAAAAGAGCAGCGTGAACGATGGACATGAAAAAAGTGTCAGAAATGTGCAGAGCATAAATGTGGGATGTCACCAGAAAGACAAACTGAAAACAATGAACTTAAATACTACAGACATGATTAACGAAAACAGGTGCGTGACTCAAAACATGAAACAGGTGCGTGACGTGACAGGTGAAAACTAATGGGTTGCTATGGTGACAAACAAGAGTGCACAATGAGTCCAAACATGGAACAGGTGAAACTAATGGGTAATCATGGAAACAAGACAAGGGAGTGAAAAGCCAAAAACTAAAGAGTCCAATAACTAAACAAAACATGACTAAAACAAAACATGATTACACAGACATGACAGGTTTAGGCTAAAGTTGAACACTTATTGCGCCTAACCCTATAAACAATGTGAAATTCAAGGTGAGCTTCCAAATAATATGAAATTTCCTTTGCACAACATATTATAAATACTCCTTGTACACAACATAAACACTGTTCAATTATATACACAGTAAAGACATGTGAAATATCCTTGTACACGTGTTAGTTAAACCTTTGTACCAATTATGTACTATACACAAACAATTATACTTCCATTATTATTTATATCCCACATTGAGTTTGTGTGGGGGAGAGGGGGGCGTGGCCTGCGGACCTGCAACGAAGCGGGGTGTGCCAGGATCAAGATCAGCGACAGGTGCGTAGATGACCCACCTGGGAGTGTTTATCTAATCACCTGTCGCTCGAATTAAGCAGTGGTGAAGGCGTTGATTGGGGGAGGGGCGGGTGTGTGCATGTATGCCCAATTAACTTGGGTGAGATGTTGAAATGTTTTTGTGGACTGGAGCCGATCTCAAAGTTCGACACCAGGTGTTGTTGAAAAAAAGGAAGGTCAAAAGCGTCCATCGTTGAGGAGTCCTCGGGGGAGTTCTTCAGAACAGCCTGTTCCTGATAGCATCAAGGCCATTCGAGGGCGTCAAATCGTAGATTAAGATGTTGTTTTCTTCGAGCAGTCAAAACAATAACCTGCCTGCTTTGTGTATCCGTGCTGGATCTCTCAAATTCAACTTAATTATTCCTTCTCAGCAAGCTTCTCCAAGATGAGATCCATTTTGCGATTCAAATCAGAAATCGCCCCAGTCTGTGTTCCCACAGCTCGACCCAATCCTCCCATTGGGATGAACAGCCGTTGGGCTCCTTGAGTGGCTGCCATCGTCTTCCGAATTTGACGATACACCAGAGCAATGCCCAGCCCAATCAGCAGGTGCCCCGCGATCACGGTTCCAAATAGGTAGATGTCTTCCACGTCCTCGATGGAAAGGACTGAGAGGCATATAAGTCTCCATTTATCCCAGGAATCTCTCACGTACCCCGCAGCAATGGTTCCATCAGGGCAGCCAGGCTCCGCCGAACCTCTTTTCCTTGTCGAAAAGATTGTGTCAATAGAGTCGAGAGTCCAGCTGATCATATCCATGTTTGATGTTTAGATTTGAGGACAGCGCAAAGAAAGAGGCTTCAAAAAAGTTTAGACAAGACAAGGACACAAGAAAGCAAGCAGGGAAGGAGGGAGCGGAGAAAAATGTGACCGCCCTCACCAAGAGGCAAGACAGAAAAGCCTAGTCTGAGTGTAAATCTTAGTTTGACGGTGTTGAAATTAAAAAGTTAACATCGCTTATGCTGATCAGTAGCATGTCAATAGCAACGCCAATGTATTTCAGAATCAAGCTATCGCGTTTGTGGAAAAGCCAAGTCTTATTTAACTTGCCTTGCAGCGTTTTTGGAGTCAATTACATTGTTAGCATTTAAATTTGCAACCTTACCTAAAGGGCGTGACGTCACACGCAACCCCAGGTACTGAAGTAGGGCACTGTTGGATTTGACGTGAATCAATGCTCGGAAGAAACGACATAATTTGGTCGGTGCCAAAAAAGTAGCAGATTCGGTACACATCCCAAGGTCTAATTTTCCCGCTTACCGGTTCAACCGCGGGACAGCAGCCGTTGCATTTGTTTTCAAATCCTTTGGTTTGCAAAGATCTGTCCTGTGGTTGGCAGAGTCCTCCGTTTTAACTTGTAACTGTGACAGATGTTGGTGGAAACTGTTCCCTTGAACCGCTGCTGGTGGAATGTGCCAACTGTTTGTGTGGTCTTTTTATATGTGTTGGCTTAAAAAAACTAAACAAAAAAACAGTGATTTGGAAACACTCTGCAAACTGCAGCTCCAAGATAACGGTGATCAATAAAGTCAATCAACTGTCCAGACCAGTGACGTGCAGTCACTAGAGGCAGGTGAGGCAGGGCCTCACCTGCCATCATGGAAAGAAAAAAAATGTAAAAATATATATTTTTTATTAAATTGTTATATGTATCCAGTGATTATACTATAAAGTTACTTTCCATTTAACTTCACCCTTTGTAGATTATTTTTATTTAAAATCGCTGAATTTTCACATTTGCCGTTCAAATACTGAGAAGAGACGGTGCGGTGAACAGCAGCCAGTTGAGGCACGTCACTCAGTGCCTCAACATGGATTCCGGACTCGGCTAACTGCTGGCCTGCTGTGCAGTGAGACTGTATTGCTATATGAACTATATTATACATTTCCATAGTTTAGTTAGCTGAGGTATATAATGTACAGTGTATTTTGTCAACAACTGTATGTGTGTAACGTATTTCTTGTGCTGAGCGATCATAAAACGGCTGCAAAAGACGCACTGGCTGAGGCTCGCCTCCTGCACCCCCGCCGTAGAATGCACGGCAACCCCTGACGGGAGTGTTATATCAACTAAAGCCCACACTTAAACTTTCCACGTTCAAGATTGAATCTATTTAAAAAAGTTATTTCATAAGAAGCCAAAAAGTGCAAAAACAATAATGTTGGTGTTGGAGGAGTTGTGAATGATTGCAGGGCCACAACATTAGGTACACCTACACAGACTGCAGGTGTACTTAATTCACAACTCCTCCAACACGAACATTATTGTTTTTGCACTTTTTGGCTTCTTATTAAATAACTTGTGTAACCTATTTTCATGGGCTTTCCTCTTTGTGATGTTAAGTTCCTGTTATGCGCTGTTATACAGTATATGCCTTGAGCTCTCATTTTGAAGGCGCTACGAGCGGAAGTGACGACACGTTGGAGTGGAGCGGAAGTTCTTGAAAGAAGGTAAATAAAGTGGTCCTCGTGTAAACTGGAGCCTCCGTGTTTGTTATTTTGTAGTTTCATACAGTATAGGCGACATTTATAAACCCTCGGTTACACTTTTTTAAATAGATTCAATCTTGCACGTGGAAAGTTGAAGTGAGGGCTTTAGTTGATATAACACTCTCGTCAGGGATTGCATTAATCCAGCACAATAGCGGCTCATGGACTTATTTTATAAGTAAAGGTAAGACCATAATAACGTTTTTTTTATTAAATGGGCTTTTTTGTGTGCTACAGTTTGTATGTGTAAAGTTAAAGTTAAGTTAAAGTAGCAATGATTGTCACACACACACTAGGTGTAATGAAATTGGTCCTCTGCATTTGACCCATCCCCTTGATCACCCTCTGGGAGGTGAGGGGAGCAGTGGGCAGCAGCGACGCCGCGCCCGGGAATAATTTTTGGTGATTTAACCCCCAATTCCAAGCCTTGATGCTGAGTGCCAAGCAGGGAAGAATGCTGGTATGAGCTTTTAAACATAACCCGTTAACTGCTGCCAATCAAATGGTGAATAAGATACTCTTTAGGGTTCATATGTTTGTAAATCTGACTGTGATGAAGTCAGTGCCTCACCAGCCATCAACCTCACCGCACGTCACTGGTCCAGACAGCTCGTTGTTGGTCTTAGATTCTGTTTTTTCTCAAACCGAGCCCAAGACGATATTTAAGGGGTTTGGTCACGTTCAATCAAAGGTTATTTTTTTCTCGCAGCACCGACCCGCATGAACGTGCAACGGTGCAGGTAAGTCAGGTTAGCCTTTAACACCCGCCTGCCATTGTCATCACAGACCCTCTCACAGCCTGGCGTCACGCGAGGCCGAAAATTGACTCGACTCCAGACGAGTCCCCTTTGAGAGTAAACTCCACGGGCCCGCGGGAGGTATATTTCAACACTCCACATGAATAATAGCACCACTTTGTACTCCGCTGAGAGGAGTGGTTTTTCTCGCCCCTTTCACGGCGCTCTCGAGAGACGTCAGCCAGTGACCGGGCGGGAGGGGGGGGGGGGGTGTTCTTTAATGTAAACGTAAACAAGCCTGACGCTAACAAATGCTGCTGAGAGAGTGACTCAACAGTATGTGTGACTAATCATGTTATCAGTTCTAAACGTGTATACCAGACCTGGGTAAATTAAGGTCTGGCGGCCCGTCAATCTGGCCCGTCAGACATTCCAAAATATATTTTTTAGATCTTTAAGATGGAAGGTGTAGCTGCCATTATGATGTGCAGTGATGTTTTCTAATGACCGTAAGTCTTGAACTATACAACATATTTCAATGGTTGAAATCTTCACTTTTGCACGATATTGTAGTGACTAGTGTTGTCCTGATACCAATATTATTTCGATACTTTTCGGTACTTTTCGATACTTTTCTAAATAAAGGGGACCAGAAAAAATTGCCTTATTGGCTTTATTTGAACAAAAAATCTTCGGGTGTGGCGGATCGGTACTTTTCAGAGGCGGTATGGTACCGAATATGATTCATTAGTATCGCGGTACTATACTAATACTTGTATACCGTGCAACCCTACTAGTTACTGTGGTAATCTAAGTCACAGCAGGTCAGACGAGGCACTAATCAGTGTGGGTGGGGAGCGTTTCCACAGAGTGTTTCCAGAGCCTGAAATGTGGGTGTCAGGGACAGACGTGGAAGGAGATTTTTACAAGAAAGTTCTAAAGCAGGGGTGCTCAGTACGTCGATCGCGATCTACCGGTCGATCTCGGAGGGTGTGTCAGTCGATCACCAGCCAGGCATTAAAAAAATAGTCCTAAAAATGAGCGATCATAAATCTTCACTATGACGTCACTTTCGTCACTTGATTGACATTCACGGCACCCGAGGGTCTTCTGAGATGACGCTGGCTGCTGCCAGCTCATTAAAATGACCGACTGGAAGGCGAGAAACACTTTATTTCAACAGACTCTGGCGCCGTACCTGTCGTCAAAACTCCAAAGACCGACTGCACAGTTGCACAATAAAAGCTCTGCTTCATCCAGCCTGCGCTACCAAAATAAGAGTCTCAGAAAGCTGGCGTGCACAAGCTAGCAAGCTACGGAGTTTGCCGACAATGTATTTCTTGTAAAGTGTATACAAAGGAGTACGGAAGCTGGACAAATAAGATGCCAAAAACCAACCACTTTCATGTGGTATTGGACAGAAAGGAGGACTTTTTTTCTCCTCCATTCGAAAATGCGGACGTTATCATCACCACTGTCTGATTCCAATCAATGCAAGTCATCACAATCAGGTAATACACCAATTTATATTCTTATCTTCATGAAAGAAAGGAATCTATATGTGTTAAACATGCTTGTATTATCTTTAAACACCTTAACTTGTTAACAATATTAACTATATGTGTTAAACATGCTTGTATTATCTTTAAACACCTTAACTTGTTAACAATATTAACTATATGTGTTAAACATGCTTGTATTATCTTTAACCACCTTTAAGTTGTTAACAATATTAACTATATGTGTTAAACATGCTTGTATTATCTTTAACCACCTTTAAGTTGTTAACAATATTAACTATATGTGTTAAACATGCTTGTATTATCTTTAACCACCTTTAAGTTGTTAACAATATTAACTATATGTGTTAAACATGCTTGTTTTATCTTTAACCACCTTTAAGTTGTTAACAATATTAACTATTTGTGTTAAACATGCTTGTATTATTTTTAACCACCTTTAACTTGTTAACAATATTAACTATATGTGTTAAACATGCTTGTATTATCTTTAAACACCTTTAACTTGTTAACAATATTAACTATATGTATTAAACATGCTTGCATTATCATTAAACACCTTTAACTTGTTAACAAAAACATATATTTCATAAATAAGTAAATATAAATTATATATATGAATGAGGTAGATCCCCACGACTTGATCAATTGAAAAGTAGCTCGCCTGCAGAAAAAGTGTGAGCACCCCTGGACTAAAGCTTAGTGATACATCAGATATATCAGATTGTAGGTGGGGGTTTTTTACCCTTTGCGTTCATATTCCGCTGTTTGTTGCGTTTTTGTTGCATTTGGCTTGATTGTAAAATATGTGTATGGAGAGGGGCTGTGACTTTCATATGTTGTCAATATTCAGGGTTTTATCCTTCATAGAACACAATACAATTCCATTCTGTTTTTTAAGGCGGTCTGTCATAACATTTTTAGCATTCAGTCAGACTTTATTGTGAGGTTTTGTATTGGTTTTCCTAAAAATAAATATACCAGCCCTCAAGACACATTTGTTTTCCTGATACCGACAGATCTTCACAGTAGCCCAGATGCCTGGTGTTATCAAAATCTTTTATTGTGAGCACACACACGCTCGGACCGCACGCTACCACTTTTCAGTCTCTCGTCTGGAAGCACCCCACGACAGTCTCTGCTCCGTGACTTTTCAGTCTTTTGGCGTGTCGTCTCTCTGGTCTTCCCTCTCTCTGGCAATGTCCAGCGTGCGTCTGCTCACCAACTCCAACTCCATCCGTGTGTGTCGGCCCGTCTGCTGCTGAGAAAGCGTGGCAGGTGATTGGATGAACTGCCCCAGCTGGGTAATCCAATCACCTGCCAGCTGTGCTTCGAGGCCGGTCCATACACACCCCACTCCTGCAGGAGGCGCGCCGACCACGCCCCCCCTCCACAGAAGATTACCTCCAAATTCTTCAGGACAAGCTAAAATCATCAGCTCGGAGGTTGGGTCTTGGGCGCAGTTGGGTGTTCCAACAGGACAATGACCCCAAACACATGTCAAAAGTGGTAAAGGAGTGGCTAAATCAGGCTAGAATGAAGGTTTTAGAAAAAATAAGTCCATGTCAGAAAACCAACAAATGTAGCTGAATTGCACCAATTTAGTCAAGAGGAATGGTCAAAAATTGCAGCGGAAGCTTTTGGATGGCTACCAAAAGCGCCTTTTTGCTGTGAAACTTGCCAAAGGACATGTAACAAAATATTAACATTGCTGTATGTATACTTTTGACCCAGCACATTTTCAGTAGAGCCATAATAAATTCATAAAAGAAGCAAACTTCATGAATAATTTTTGTGAGCAACAAGTATGTGCTCCAATCACTACATCACAAAAACATAAGAGTTGTAGAAATGATTAGAAACTCAAGACAGCCATGACATGATGTTCTTTACAAGTCTATGTACACTTTTGACCACAACTTCATACAAACCCCGTTTCCATATGAGTTGGGAAATTGTGTTAGATGTAAATATAAACGGAATACAATGATTTGCAAATCATTTTCAACCCATATTCAGTTGAATATGCTACAAAGACAACATATTTGATGTTTTTTTGCAAATAATAATGAACTTAGAATTTCATGGCTGCAACACGTGCCAAAGTAGTTGGGAAAGGGCATGTTCACCACTGTGTTACATGGCCTTTCCTTTTAACAACACTCAGTAAACGTTTGGGAACATTTTTGAAGCTTCTCAGGTGGAATTCTTTCCCATTCTTGCTTGATGTACAGCTTAAGTTGTTCAACAGTCCGGGGGTCTCCGTTGTGCTATTTTAGGCTTCATAATGCGCCACACATTTTCAATGGGAGACAGGTCTGGACTACAGGCAGGCCAGTCTAGTACCTGCACTCTTTTACTATGAAGCCACGTTGATGTAACACGTGGCTTGGCATTGTCTTGCTGAAATAAGCAGGGGCGTCCATGGTAAAGTTGCGTGGATGGCAACATATGTCGCTCCAAAACCTGTATGTACCTTTCAGCATTAATGGCGCCTTCACAGATGTGTAAGTTACCCATGTCTTGGGCACTAATACACCCCCATACCATCACACATGCTGGCTTTTACACTTTGCGCCTATAACAATCCGGATGGTTTTTTTCCTCTTTGTTCCGAAGGACACGATGTCAACAGTTTCCAAAAACAATTTGAAATGTGGACTGGTCAGAACACAGAACACTTTTCCACTTTGTATCAGTCCATTTTAGATGAGCTTAGGCCCAGTGAAGCCGACGGCGTTTCTGGGTGTTGTTGATAAACGGTTTTTGCCTTGCATAGGAGAGTTTTAACTTGCACTTACAGATGTAGCGACCAACTGTAGTTACTGACAGTGGGTTTCTGAAGTGTTCCTTAGCCCATGTGGTGATATCCTTTACACACTGATGTCGCTTGTTGATGCAGTACAGCCTGAGGGATGGAAGGTCACGGGCTTAGCTGCTTACGTGCAGTGATTTCTCCAGATTCTCTGAACCCTTTGATGATATTACGGAGCGTAGATGGTGAAATCCCTAAATTCCTTGCAATAGCTGGTTGAGAATGGTTTTTCTTAAACTGTTCAACAATTTGCTCACGCATTTGTCGACAAAGTGGTGACCCTCGCCCCGTCCTTGTTTGTGAATGACTGAGCATTTCATGGAATCTACTTTTATACCCAATCATGGCACCCACCTGTTCCAGTTCCAAATAAGTGTTTGATGAGCATTCCTCAACTTTATCAGTATTTTTTGCCACCTTTCCCAACTTCTTTGTCACGTGTTGCTGGCATCAAATTCTAAAGTTAATGATTATTTGCACAAAAAAAAAAAAATTTATGAGTTTGAACATGAAATATGTTGTCTTTGTAGCATATTCAACTGAATATGGGTTGGAAATTATTTGAAAATCATTGTATTCCGTTTATATTTACATCTAACACAATTTCCCAACTCATATGGAAACGGGGGTTTGTACATTCGGCTTAACCTTAAACTATCTCTATAGCCAAGTATTACTAAACGTTGTTTTGTATTAAAACACCTATCTAAAGTTAAAGTTAAAGTTAAAGTACCAATGATTGTCACACACACACACTAGGTGTGGCGAGATTATTCTCTGCATTTGACCCATCACCCTTGATCACCCCCTGGGAGGTGAGGGGAGCAGTGGGCAGCAGCGGTGGCCGCGCCCGGGAATCATTTTTGGTGATTTTACCCCCAATTCCAGCCCTTGATGCTGAGTGCCAAGCAGGGAGGTAATGGGTCCCATTTTTATAGTCTTTGGTATGACTCGGCCGGGATTTGAACTCACAACCTACCGATCTCAGGGCGGACACTCTAACCACTAGGCCACTAGGTCATCCTTCTCACCTCATTCGGGATCGCACATGGCCACAAAAGTTCCATCCCCACATAAACAAAGCCCACTTTGCTGACTCCATAGCAGTTTATCAGTCCCACTAAACAAGGGCAGTGGGAGGATTGGTCCAAGTGTCTACTGGGAGAGGGTCAGTGATGAAGTGATGCTTTGGCAGAGACAGTCAACCTCCCACATAACTTCTCATTGTCGCCATGAAAAACCATCCTTTTCAACCCCTCATGGATCACACCGCTGGGAAAGGTATGCACATGTATCACCGTCTGACAAAATGCACTGCATCACTTTACATACTCTAAAACGAAAAGTCCAAAGTCAAACTTTGTGAGGAGGCGTGGCCTGCAGACCTGCAGCGAGGCGGGGTGTGCCGAGGCCGGCTCCGAGATCGGCGACAGGTGCGTAGATGGCCCAGCTGGGCGCTTTTGTCTGATCACCTGTCACCCTGTAAAAGGGCAGCAGTGGTGGATGGTGAGGAGAAAACCCGAGCACGAGCGAGACGGAGACAGAGACGGAGACGGAGACCAGAGCGGATGACTGAAAAGCAACCGTAAAAACGAAAGCAGAGCGATGAGTTTATTGAAAAATAAACAAAATCACAAAACCGTCAAGCCTGTCATGTCTCTACTGGGTGGTCCGAGGAACCCTGAGGTGTAAGACCTCCACACACCGGCTTTGTTATTTTTATGATTCCTTCACAGAAGCATCCGAGCATGATGACAACCATAGAACCTTTTATAGAACTGCAGCATGGTACTGTATGCACACTTATTCATTACTGTAAATATGTGTACCGTATTTTCCGGACCATAGGGCACACCGGATTATATATATATATATATATATATATATATATATATATATATATATATGTATGTGTGGGAAAAAAAATCACAAGACTACTTCATCTCTACAGGCCTGTTTCATGAGGGGGTTCCCTCAATCATCAGGAGATTTTAATGGGAGCATTCACATACCATGGTTTATATAGGGCACAGAGTGGGTGGGTACAGGCTGGCGTAGGGGCGTGGTGGTTGGCTCATGTGTTACCTAGGAGGTGTTTCCGTCTGTGGCGGCATGCTGTTACAATTTCGCTGCGCTTGTTGAGGGATGACAGGCCTGGACGGTAAATAATAAACAGTTTCTCTTTCAAGCATAGGTTGCATCTTTTATTACCACTATTGTAAGGTGTGCTGGATGCAAGAATTTGCCATGTTGTTGAATATTCAACATTATTGTCTTTGAGGTCCCAAATGTGTTTGCTGAGTTCTGTGGTATTCCGCAGGTTTTGGTTCCTGAAAGAAGCCTTGTGATTGTTCCATCTGGTTTTAAACTCTCCCTCGGTTAATCCTACATATGTGTCGGATGTGTTAATGTCCTTGCGTGTTACCTTAGATTGGTAGACAACTGATGTTTGTAAGCACCCCCCGTTGAGAGGGCAATCAGGCTTCTTGCGGCAGTTGCAGCCTTTGTTGGTTTTGGGGTCGCTCTGTCCGGGGGCCGACGGCTCATTTGCAATTATTTTGTTGTGGTTTGAGATAATTTGTCGTATATTGTTCATATAGCTGTAGCTCAATTTAATGTTGTTCTTGTTGAATACTTTTCTTAGGGTGTTGTATTCAACAAGAACAACATTAAATTGAGCTACAGCTATATGAACAATATACGACAAATTATCTCAAACCACAACAAAACAATTGCAAATGAGCCGTCAGCCCCCGGACAGAGCGACCCCAAAACCAACAAAGGCTGCAACTGCCGCAAGAAGCCAGCCTGTACCCACCCACTCTGTGCCCTATATAAACCATGGTATGTGAATGCTCCCATTAAAATCTCCTGATGATTGAGGGAACCCCTCATGAAACAGGCCTGTAGAGATGAAGTAGTCTTGTGATTTTTTTTCCCACACATACATATATTGCGCTCTACTACGGTATCGAGCACTATTTTTTGGATAACCTTATTAAGACATATATATATATATATATATATATATATATATATATATATATATATATATATATATATATATATATATATATATATATATATATATATATATATATATATATATATTCGTATTTAAGTGTTACTTCTTTTATTTCATAATCATATTACAAAACAGCTAGTGTTTTTCTTCCAATTGTGGTCTTTTGGTTGTCTGCAAATACTGTGTGCTAACCTTGAATATGGAATGTAAGGAGGAGAGATACTCCTTCTTTTATCTCTTCTTATGTCCAGGTGGCGGAGGACAATGGGCATGTGTTTGGGCTGGAAAGACAAGACAGCGAGGGTGGGAGGGAGAGAGACTTTATAGAAGAGAAGGTTTCCATTTTTGAGGGCAGACCATCTTTGCTGCGCGATTGAATGTTCTATGCTGGACTGGTCTCATGATAATTACAAAGCTTTGCAAATATATTACAAAATACCTATTCTGTGTCTGGTGGTTCTTTTACTCAGCTTTAAGTGTCGTAAAGAGCTTGGGAGCGACGACCAGAAACTTGAATTCCCTGGGAGGAACAACTGGTCCAAACGCAACAATTTGCAACTCACCCCAAACTGGGTTGAGTTTTTCCTTGCCCTTATGTGGGCTTTGTACCGAGGATGTCGTTGTGGCTTGTGCAGCCCTTTGAGACACTTGTGATTTAGGGCTATATAAATAAACATTGATTGATTGATTGAACAATTTATATATATATATATATATATATATATATATATATATATATATATATATATATATATATATATATATATATATATATATAAATGTTTATTTGAAATAGGGACGGATACAGAAACATAGATATCTGAAACAGTTATCCAATGTATGCATCATTGGGTTTGTACCCAAAGCTAATTTACAACACTTGTCCCCAACAACAACAACAACAACAACACAGATCTAACATCATTAAAATGGGAAAATAAAAAGAATGAGGCAAAGAGGAGTCGGTAATAATGATAATAGTAATAATACAGACAAATGGGAGACCGCTCCCAGTCTGTGGAACGCTCTCCCTGACCACCTGAGGGCACCACAGACTGTGGAGGCTTTTAAAAAAGGCTTAAAACCCCTTCTTTTTTTTAAAAAAAAAAGCCTTTTTTTTAGATGTATGCATACAAGTTTTAGCTATTTGGCTGTTCTAGATTTTATTTGTATTTATTTATTATTATTATTATTATTATTTTTAATACACTGTAGTACTTTGAGGTTGTTTACTCAATGTAAAGTTATTTTTACAAATAAAATATATTATTATTATTATTAAAGTGCAATCTAGATAAAAGCCAATAATAATAATGATAATAATAAACATAACAAAGACAAAGTGCAAACTAAATAAGAACCAATTAGTAAAAATTTGTCAAAATTAAACATGGGAACACGATTATTGCTCAACTAGCCACAATTGTGTATGTTTTTGAAAGTGACAAGTGCAGGTATACATTTCAAAGTGTCAGGTAGAGAGTTCCATAGTTGTGATTATTATAAGGTGCACTGCCGATGAGCGGGTCTATTTTCATACAAACTGCGCATCGGATTATAGGGCGCATTAAAGGGGTCATATTCTGTTCTGTCAGCCATTCTGTTGCCATACAAGAAAGTAGGTTATAGTTTGATTTAACATACTGATTGTGTTCATGTATTGTTGGCCCACAGCATATTGTCGAAATAAAATCTAACCAAAAACAACAAAAATGTAAGAAAAAAATAGCAAAAAGATTGAAAACAATTTTTTTTTGTTTTTTTTTGGTTTTGTTCAAACAATAAAATAAACAAAAACCAAACAAAAAGAAACAAACAAAAAAATACAGTTAAAAGTTAAAACAAGATAAATATATTGTGTGTCCAAAAAGGAGCAGGAAGAAGCAAAATGTTATATTTCCTGCCCCACCGTCCATCTTATTCTGTAGAATAAGATGGGCGGTGTCCAACTTTGGATAATCAAGAAATGGTCAAAATTCCCAAATTTCCCGAGCTTAACTTCCCGTGCACTGTAACACATGCATTATAACACATGCACTGCAACACATGCACTGCAACACATGCACTGCAACACATGCACTGTAACACATGCACTGTAACACATGCACTGTAACACATGCATTATAACACATGCACTGCAACTAGAGATGCGCGGATAGGCAATAATTTCATCCGCAACCGCATCACAAAAGTCGTCAACCATCCGCCATCCACCCGTTCTAACATTTGATCAAAACCGCACCCGCCCGCCATCCGCCACCCGCCCGTTGTTATATATCTAATATAGACGATGCAAGGCATTAGTGAGTTTATAAAGCTTTTGCCTGTTAAAGAAAGGAGACTGATCCAATGTCACGGCCCAGACGCACACCAGTGCGCAATCATCTGGGAGCCGCGCTGAGCGCACCTCCAAGCGCGTGGAGGTGCGATGTCCCTCGCACCCGCGGCGGCTCCACCCGGGCTCGCGCCCAATGCTTCAGCGCGCACCGCGGCGGCCATCCTACACGTCGCGGCCTAGCCCTCGCGGCTCTCGCTGCCGGCGACGGCCGGGTATGGGCCCGACGCTCCAGCGCCATCCATTTTCAGGGCTAGTTGATTCGGCAGGTGGGTTGTTACACACTCCTTAGCGGGTTCCGACTTCCATGGCCACCGTCCTGCTGTCTATATCAACCAACACCTTTTCTGGGGTCTGATGAGCGTCGGCATCGGGCGCCTTAACCCGGCGTTCGGTTCATCCCGCAGCGCCAGTTCTGCTTACCAAAAGTGGCCCACTCGGCTCACCAGGGTGAGCCCCACCCCTTTCGTGAGCGCACTGCGCGCGGAGTGACCCCTGTTACGCGCCCCCGGCCACGGGGGTGGCGGGCAGGTAAGCTGCTTACCTGCTGCGCGTGACGCCGGCCGCGGCAAAGGCGGACGAGGCGGGGTGTCGGTGCGGCGGGCGCGGTGGTGACCCTGGACGTGCGTCGGGCCCTTCTCGCGGATCACCTCAGCTACGGCTCCCGGTGGGGCCCTCTCGGGGGAAGGGGCCTCGGTCCCGGACCCCGGCGAGGCGTCCCTTCTCCGCTCCGTAAAAGTGTCCATCTCTTTTTGTTTTCTTCTTCTGTTGTGGCATATGCAGCAGGTGCCTGCTCGTTTTTCGTATGTGGGTAACAACATTTAACTATGTATATATATTTCCCAATTGGTTTAACTGCCACCCGCCTGAATCTATTTAAAATCTAAAACTTTTTTATTTCAACCGCCCGACCCGACCCGTGGATAAAACCTTTTTTTTTTTTTTTCAACCGCCCGACCCGCGGATAATCCGCGGACTCCGCGATTGTGTCCGCAAACCGCGCATCTCTAACTCCAACACATGCACTGTAACACATGCACTGTAACACATGCACTGTAACACATGCATTATAACACATGCACTGTAACACTAGGGTTGCAAAGGGGTGGAACATTTTCGGTAAATTTCTGGAAACTTTCCGGTAAATTTCCGGAAACTTTCCGGAAATTTACCGGAAATTCACAACAATTACTAACGACAGCAACTAAAGATGATCTTTATTTCGGTGACACTTTGGCCTTTCTTTGTACGACGGAATGAAGTCGAGACCGAACCCTTCACTCCATTCAGCAAATAACCTCAACACTTTGACTCCCTCTGAAAGAAAAGACTTCAACAAAGACGACGCAGGTTCTCCTGAAGTCCCAACGTTGAACCTCGTCAGGGTTTCCTCAAGGCTCACTTCCAAGCACGTCTTTATGTCGCGCAGCTGAGCAGTGACAGTGAAAGGCTACACAGGAAGTGTGGGCCGAGGAGAGGTCCGGGCGGCGAAGAGCGGAGCGGAAAATTGAATGGCGGGCTAAGCCGGCTTTGCTTGAGACAAAGCTGCTCGGGGGCGTCACAGGTGGAGCAGGTGAAAGAACACACTCCTCACCCCAAAAGGTAGAATGATGCACACATTGGCTGGTTACTTCTCATTTCCACTGCACAGATGCGAGTGATCAGCCGGATCATGTTTGCTGTAACTCGCTAACATGCAGGATTAGTGCGATTTGTTGTGTTGTCATGGGAGGAAAAGCTGTAGCAAAAGCTAAAGTCCCGGCCAAGAAGACGGGCTTTATTAAGATTATGGAGTGCAGTCAATTAAGCTCGTTAGGCTTTTTTTAATGTATTTTTTTTAAAGAAGGCAGCCGACCTCATGTCTTACTTTCCCTGCAATCAAATCCTGCTTGGAAATGAATATTAATTATAAAGAAGCTGCCGCTTTCATGCTTGGTTGCATTAGAATGCTGGTTATAATGCCTGTTACAGTGCATGTGTTATAATGCATGTGTTACAGTGCAAGTGTAACAGTGCATGTGTTACAGTGCATGTGTTATAATGCATGTGTTACAGTGTATGTGTTACAGTGCATGTGTTACAGTGCATGTGTTATAATGCATGTGTTATAATGCATGTGATACAGTAAATGTGTTCTAATCAGAGGTGGGTAGTAACGCGCTACATTTACTCCGTTACATCTACTTGAGGAACTTTTGGGATAAATTGTACTTCTAAGAGTAGTTTTAATGCAACATACTTTTACTTTTACTTGAGTATATTTATAGAGAAGAAACGCTACTTTTACTCCGCTACTTTTATCTACATTCAGCTCGCTACTCGCTACTAATTTTTATCGATCTGTTAATGCACGCTTTGTTTGTTTTGGTCTGTCAGACAGACCTTCATAGTGCCTGCGTTACTGGTGACGTTTGACTCCGTTCCACCAATCAGATGCAGTCACTGGTGACGTTGGACCAATCAAACAGAGCCAGGCGGTCACATGACCTGACTTAAACAAGTTGAAAAACTTATTGGGGTGTTACCATTTAGTGGTCAATTGTACGGAATATGTACTGTACTGTGCAATCTACTAATACAAGTTTCAATCAATCAATCAAAAGTGTGAAGGAAAAAAGACACTTTTTTATTTCGAACGTACATCCCGTCAAAAGCCTAAAGACTGACTGCACAGTTCCTGTCTTCACAATAAAAGTGCCGCTCCATCGCGCCTGCGCTTTCAAAATAAGAGTCTCCGAAAGCCAGCGCAAACAAGCTAGCAAGCTACGGAATTTGCCGCCAATGTATTTCTTGTAAAGTGTGTGAAAACGAATATGGAAGCTGGACAAATAAGATACCAAAAACCAACCACTTTCATGTGGTATTAGACAGAAAGGAGGAACTTTTTTTCTCCTCCATTTGAAAACGTGGACGTTTGTCATCACTACTGTCATGCAAGTCATCAGAATCAGGTAATACACCAACTTATATTCTTGTCAACATGAAAGAAATGTGTTAAACATGCATGTATATTCATTAAAACACCTTTAACATGTAAACAAAAACGGCAAAATAAATAAATATAAATGATATACTGTATATATCAATGTATGTGTATATATGTATATGTATATATATATATATATATGTGTGTGTATGTTACTCATCAGTTACTCAGTACTTGAGTAGTTTTTTCACAACATACTTTTTACTTTTACTCAAGTAAATATTTGGGTGACTACTCCTTACTTTTACTTGAGTAATAAATCTCTAAAGTAACAGTACTCTTACTTGAGTACAATTTCTGGCTACTCTACCCACCTCTGGTTATAATGCATGTATTACAGTGCATGTGTTATAATGCAAGTGTTGCAGTGCATGTGTTACTGTGCATGTGTTATAAGGCGCCAAGTTGTAAGGCACACTGTCGAGTTTTGAGAAAATGAAAGGATTTTCGGTGCGCCTTATAGTCCGAAAAATAGGGGTAAGGAAAATTATTTTTTTCTCAAATTTAGCGTGCTCTATAGTCTGGAAAATTCGGTGGTTTTTGTTACTTTGGCTGTAAATAATGAATGTTTTTCATACTGAATGTTAAGTTTTCTGGCTGAGACCAGTGAATTGTACCTGGCAGGCACCGATCTGTTGGCAATTCATGACAATCCAATAATTATGTTCCACATGTAAATATGTTCAAATGATCTGGGATGACAATATCAAAATGCATAAATGTAATCTACGGCTGCACAATCCGGACTTTGTGTTACCCTTTCTTGTGTCTTCTAATCTCTCGGGCCCGTGTTTACTTCTCCGCTCTGATTTGGTCGTCAGCGGGTTTTCGCGGTGACCAGCGGAGCAGAGAAATTGCCTGTTAGCCGGGGGGTCGATTCCTCATCGGGGTCTCGTAAATTGCTTTGTATTGACACCCTGTCAGTAGCGGGGGGGTCCCCGTGCTAAACCCCCCCTCCATCGGGCCCTCAGGTGAGGTGACTCCCCCGACACACCACCGAGAACCTCTGCCGCGGTACTTCCAAAAAGCCCCCCCCCCGCCCCCCACGCGGCGGCAAAGTTCAGTAACTTAAGTGCGTGTTGTGGTGGTGTCAGGATTGGTTAACTCGGATTTGTTAAACTGTTTTCATGCCAGTAGGGGGATGCCGATGAGGCCGGTGGCTCGTGTAAGACGCTCACTGCTTGGTCACGATCCATCATTTCATGCTGACAGCTGTTGTGGCTCGCGGGGAACGTCCACGCGTCTTCACTCGTGATGGATGTGAACGTAGAGCTCACATTTTGTGTCATCTTTAGTGACATTGTTGACATTTTGTGGTTAGAGCAGGCCTGGGCAACTATTTTGACTCGGGGGGGGCCACATTTAGAGAAAAAAAATATGTCTGGGGGCCAGTATATCTATTTTTAGCATACTTGCCAACCCTCCTGGATTTTTCGGGAGACTCCCGAAATTCAGCGCCTCTCCCAAAAACCGAAATTCAGGTCATGGACCTGAGTCCGCTAACTCACAATATAAACAGCATACCTGCCCAATCACGTTATAACTGTAGAATGATGGAGGGCGAGTTCTTGGTTCCTTATGTGGGTTTATTGTTAGGCAGTTTCATTAACGTCCTCCCAGCGCGGTAACAACACACAACAACAGCAGTCACGTTTTTTGTATACCGTAAAGCAGTTCGTCTGCAGTAAAACAGCAATGTTGTGACACTCTTAAACAGGACAATACTGCCATCTAGTGCATTTGATGAAAGCACTTTTGTGCGTGCCACACATCGATGAGAGGGTGTAGCATGGTTAGAAAAATAGTGACAGAGAATAGAACAAGGATGGACAATTCAACCCTTAACTCAACAATGAGTAGATGAGTGTTATGTGTGTGTATATGTGTAAATAAATGAACACTGAAATTCAAGTATTTATTATGTATATATATATATATATATATATATATATATATATATATATATATATATATATATATATATATATATATATATATATATACATATATATATATGAAATACTTGACTTGGTGAATTCTAGCTGTAAATATACTCCTGCACCATCCCGAGCGGAGACGGGTCAGCAGCGCAGACATGTCCCCAACCAATGCACAGGTGAGCGGTCCACCCCGGGTCCCGACTCTGGACAGCCAGCACTTCATCCATGGCCACTGGACCTGTGTAACTCCCCCTCCACAAGGGAGAGGGGTTCAGAGGAGAAAAGAAAAGAAACGACAGATCAACTGGTCTAAAAAGGGGGTCTATTTAAAGGCTAGAGTATACAAATGAGTTTTAAGATGGGACTTAAATGCTTCTACTGAGGTAGCATCTCTAACTGTTACTGCTAGAACATTCCATAGTACTGGAGCCCCAATAGAAAACGCTCTATAGCCCGCAGACCTTTTTTGGGCTCTGGGAATCACTAATAAGCCCGAGTTCAATACAATCAGCAAGATAGGATGGAGCTAGACCGTGTAGTATTTTATACGTAAGTAGTAAAACCTTAAAGTCGCATCTTAAGTGCACAGGAAGCCAGTGTAGTTGAGCCAGTATAGGCGTAACATGATCAAACGTTGGATCAAATTTGGTGCCGACGGTCGGTTTGCATGCGTCAGCCATCTTTTTTAGGCCGTCTTAATAAACCTACAGAATCCCGAGACTTGGCCTTCACAACACAGCAGCTGGATTCTATGTCTATTTTTCCTTCCCTCCCCTGTGGCCCGTGTTCTTACCTCAGGTGTGTGAACGTTGCAGCGACCCGTCTCTGCTAGCAGCTAAGGTTATCCCTCACAGACCCGCTGAGAAAGAGTGTGTGCACGTGCGTGTGTGTGTGTGTGTGTGTGTGTGTGTGTGTGTGTGTGCGTACTTACAAGTGTGCAGGCCTGCTGCTCTGATCTTGCGGGCTTGAGATGAATCCGGAGCCCCAGCTGGTGCAGGAATATGTCGGCTTGTGTGATCAGCGCTGCTGCACATGGAGGCAAAAAAACAGCACAATTTCACATGTGTGGATGATTGTCCACCTCTGAGAGAGCTGGTGGACAAAAAGTGGCAAAAAGGACGATTGAATCTCACTGATGTCAATCACATTACATTCAGTCATCATATACATTACTGGCTTTCTTTAGAACTGAATAGCATTTGCCCCCTGCAAATGTATAGTGGTAATCAATAATAGGACGGATCTACGGTAAAAATAAAATGACTTAATTATGTCATAAAATATCTGTCATAGCCTCCTTTTTAAATCATTGAGCAGTTTTTATTTCTGCCGTAAAACCGAGCATGAGAGTGAAGCAGGTGCTTTGAAACGGTTTTAACGAGCGATATAAAATCATATATACGTGTTAAGTGTCATCCAAAATTATTCATGTTCTAATCCAGTCTTTTCTATTTAAGGAAATGTGTTTCTTGTTGTCAGGTTTAAGCACCGAACTATCTATTAGACAGAACAAGAAGCAAGGAATCAGGGCAGAGACAAGAGTTCAATTTTGCTCATGAGGAGAACGCATGGAGCTGCACACTCAATTAGAGTCTCACCCCACGCTCTGAGGCACAGCCCCCCCGCATCCCCCATTTTATTCAGGAGTTCCCGAGTTAACATCGCTGAGGCTGCTTCTAAACGAAGGGGTCACATTTTATGCAAGCAGCTCAGTAAACACAATATGTGATTACTCAGAATCCAGTACTATGGAATGCCCTCCCGGTAACAATTAGAGATGCTACCTCAGTAGAAGCATTTAAGTCCCATTTTAAAACTCATTTGTATACTCTAGCCTTTAAATAGACCCCCTTTTTAGACCAGTTGATCTGCCGTTTCTTTTCTTTTCTCCTCTGCCCCCCTCTCCCTTGTGTCGTTGTGGCTTGTGCAGCCCTTTGAGACACTTGAAACATTGATTGATTGATTTTAAATGTTTTCTCCAGAAAAAGTGAGTCGGAGCATTTCTTCCTGTCACTCACAACAGCAACCAAGCAACCGGCTTGAAAGACGGTGACTGAAACGTTTGGCAAGTTTGCAAAAATAAAAATGAGGAGTTGTGATGCTAATTTTAAGATAATGGCTATCAACGACGTCGTCAACAAACAAACGTTCAGTGGCTAAGGGAAATTATGCCGACCATAGGGGTGTCAAAAAAATTAGATTTTTGATCCAATCACGATTGTAATTTGTAATGATTCTTTATTGATTCCAAAAAAATTTATTTACCGTATTTTCCGGACTATAAGGCACACTTAAAATCAGTTTTTTCCCCCTTTAAAACTCGACAGTGCGCCTTATAACCAGGTGCACCTAACGTTTTTGCTTACCGACCTCAAAGCTATGTTATTTGGTACATGGTGTAATTCGAAGTGTGACCAGTAGATGGCAGTCAAACATAAGAGATACGTGTAGACTGCACTATGATGGCAATATGACTCAAGTAAAAAAAAACATTGAAAATATAGAACATTACACACGGCGCTCAAAAATCTATCAACATGTTTTAGTAGGACTTTGGTAAGCTATGAAGCCACACCGCTGGATGGATTGTACTGTGCTTCAACATAGGAGTATTATTATGGTGTGTGTATAAGGTAAGACGTATTATCTGGCGTTTTGTTTCGCAATATTATGCAAAAGCAACTTTTCTTACCTTCTGGTACCTGCTGATCTGTATTTGGGATCTGCATGAATCAAACAAAACCATTTTTTTTTTTAAAGTAATATCCAAAATTTATCACAGCTGTTTTATCTATTTTATGGAGAAAAAGTTCAAATTCGAGGCCCGAATAAAGCTTTCTTTCCGTCACTCACACACGACACAGAGACCTGCTGGGAAACAGGTGTCTCAAAGGTTGTTAGTGAACAACAGGAGGAGTTATGAGGCTCATTTGAAGATAATAGTGATAAACGACGCTCAGTCATCAAACAATTGTGCGGCAGCTAAAAAAATCTGGAATCATGTAATTCGTTGCTATTGAACACAGAAGTGTATTTTGCATTTTAGAATATAATTTTCGAAAAAACTGATCTTCTTACACAGTATTCAGGTTATTTATTTTTTTGTATTTTTCTATTAGTATAAATGTGGTCATATTGTTAAGTTTGTGAATCTAAGGCAGACCTGGGCATTTGTGCGTCCCTGTCCGGCCCGCGTAAGGCCAATCATAAATTACAAAATACATTTAAAACAGTATCTATGTCGAGTGTGCAATACAACGGTGCTGCTTTTGTTTTGAAAAGCCCATCCATCCATCCATCTTCTTCCGCTTATCCGAGGTCGGGTCGCGGGGGCAGCAGCCTAAGCAGGGAAGCCCAGACTTCCCTCTCCCCAGCCACTTTGTCCAGCTCCTCCCGGGGGATCCCGAGGCGTTCCCAGGCCAGCCGGGAGAGATAGTCTTCCCAGCGTGTCCTGGGTCTTCCCCGTGGCCTCCTACCGGTCGGACGTGCCCGAAACACCTTCCTAGGGAGGCGTTCGGGTGGCATCCTGACCAGATGCCCGAACCACCTCATCTGGCTCCTCTCGATGTGGAGGAGCAGCGGCTTTACTTTAAGCTCCCCCCGAATGACAGAGCTTCTCACCCTATCTCTAAGGGAGAGCCCCGCCACTCGGCGGAGGAAACTCATTTCGGCCGCTTGTACCCGTGATCTTGTCCTTTCGGTCATGACCCAAAGCTCATGACCATAGGTGAGGATGGGAACGTAGATCGACCGGTAAATCGAGAGCTTTGCCTTCCGGCTCAGCTCCTTCTTCACCACAACGGATCGATACAGCGTCCGCATTACTGAAGACGCCGCACCGATCCGCCTGTCGATCTCACGATCCACTCTTCCCCCACTCGTGAACAAGACTCCGAGGTACTTGAACTCCTCCACTTGGGGCAAGATCTCCTCCCCAACCCGGAGATGGCACTCCACCCTTTTCCGGGAGAGAACCATGGACTCGGACTTGGAGGTGCTGATTCCCATCCCAGTCGCTTCACACTCGGCTGCGAACCGATCCAGTGAGAGCTGAAGATCTTGGCCGGAGGAAGCCATCAGGACCACATCATCTGCAAATAGCAGTGACCTAATCCTGCAGCCACCAAACCAGATCCCCTCAACGCCCTGACTGCGCCTAGAAATTATGTCCATAAAGGTTATGAACAGAATGGGTGACAAAGGGTAGCCTTGGCGGAGTCCAACCCTCACTGGAAACGTGTCCGACTTACTGCCGGCAATGCGGACCAAGCTCTGACACTGATCATACAGGGAGCGAACTGCCACAATAAGACAGTCCGCTACCCCATACTCTTTGAGCACTCCCCACAGGACTTCCCGGGGTACACGGTCGAATGCCTTCTCCAAGTCCACAAAGCACATGTAGACTGGTTTGGCAAACTCCCATGCACCCTCAAGGACCCTGCCGAGAGTATAGAGCTGGTCCACAGTTCCACGACCAGGACGAAAACCACACTGTTCCTCCTGAATCCGAGGTTCGACTATCCGGCGTAGCCTCCTCTCCAGTACACCTGAATAGACCTTACTGGGAAGGCTGAGGAGTGTGATCCCACGATAGTTGGAACACACCCTCCGGTTCCCCTTCTTAAAGAAAAGAACCACCACCCTGGTCTGCCAATCCAGTGGTACCGCCCCCGGATGTCGATAGCGGCAATCAAAAATTACAAAATACATTTTAAAAAACATCTATGTCGCGCGTGCAATACACATGTGGTGCTTTTATTTTGAAAAGTGTTATTTATGGGCCTATGTCCGTGTGTAACCTGTGAGTGAAGGTGCACAGCGACAAGTGACGACGAAGCACGAGGAAAAATACCGGATTCTGTCTGATGAAGGGAGGCTGATGCGTTGATGGTAAAACTGCAAACCCAACAAAGATTTTTTGCCAAATTTCACACCCCCAGAGATGCAGCCGTCAAGACAAGTTTCATAATTTCTCACAAAATCGCCAGAAAAAGTAAGGCGTTTTCTGACATAGAGTTTATTAAGGAGTGCTTATTGGACTCTGTTGCGCTGATATGTCCGGAGAAAAGGGGCGCATTTGAGAACGTGTCACTCTCCCGACGCACTGTAACGAGGCGGGTTGAAACCATCGATGAAAACTTGGAGCTTCAGCTGAAGAACAGAACGGCCGACTTTGACTGTTTTTCGCTGGCTTTGGATGAGAGCTGCGATGTACGTGAACACCGCCCAGCTGCTCATCTTCTTACGTGGGATAACTGCAGACTTTCAAATCCATGCAGTCAATTAAAGAGACAACCACAGGTAATGACTTGTTCACAGAGGTAAATGCGTGTTTGGACATTGTTAGGACTGATATGGGACAAGCTGGCAGGCGTGACAACAGATGGTTGTCCAAATCTGACGGGGAAAAATGTTGGACTTGACATTTTTGCATTGTATTATACATCAGGAAGTGTTGTGTACGACAGTTTTAAAAATGAAACCATCCAAAGCAATCTGCTTTTGTATAAAGTTCAGTTAGGTTAAATGAAATTATTAGGGCCCGCATGGCCCATTGTATAAGGACTCCCAAAGGGAGTCCTTATGCAATGGGACATAAGGACCTATTGAATTTGTAAGGTTTTATTATTATTCTTTATTATTATTATACCGACCGCCTCTTTGAGCTGTAATTTGACCCACTTAACATGCTTCAAAACTCACCATATTTGACCCACACATCAGGACCTTCGAAAATCGCCTTTTAATAAAAAAACCGAACCCCAAAACTCAAAATTGCGCTCTAGCGCCCCCTAGGGAAAAAAAAACTAGACTGCCTGTAACTCCCACTAGGAAGGTCGGAGAGACATGAAACAAAAACTTCTATGTAGATCTGACTCAGATCTAGATTTCATAATAGTACATTCTCGGGCTAAAATCAACAGGAAGTTGGCAATTCCCCCTTCAAGACAAAAAAAAGTACTAAAAACAGTCACTTTTGCCTCTTTGAGCTGTAATTTGACCCTCTTAACATGCTTCGAAACTCACCAAACTGAACGCACACATCAGGACTAGCAAACATTGCGATCTAAAAAAAAAAACCTAACCCCAAATCTCAAAATTGCGCTCTACCGCAATTTTTTAATAAAACGCAGAAAAAACTGCTCCTCGGAAGAAAAAAATGACAAAACTGCCTGTAACTCCCACTGGGAAGGTTAGAGAGACATGAAACAAAAAACTCTATGTAGGTCTCACTTAGACCTACATTTCATATATTGACAACCCCCAGCAAAAATCAACAGGAAGTTTGCAATTTCCCCTTCAAAACAAATTTTTTTTATAAACCGGTCACTTCTCTTCAAACATTATCTCCTCTGAGCGCGTTTGTCGTATCAGCTTCAAAATGACACAGGAGAGAGATTGAACCCTTCCAAATAAAAGTTATTGAAAGTATTTTTCTAACTCCTCCGGTTTTGATTTTATGAGCCTTCAAAGAACCGCTGCGCTGATGCTGCTGCGCTGCTGTTTTTTTTAAGATGGCTGCTTAAAAGCAGGAAGCACCAACGTGCCCACACAATGCAGACAAGGTAGGTACACTAGACAAAAGTCTTGGGACACTTCAGACTAAAAGTAGACAAAAGTATTGGGACACTTAGGACTAGCACCTGCCAAATATGCGGGCCCGACCAATGCTGCTTGCAGCTTTAATTATTATTATTATTTATCTTACGGTGTGAATGTGAGTGTGAATGTTGTCTGTCTATCTGTGTTGGCCCTGCGATGAGGTGGCGACTTGTCCAGGGTGTACACCGCCTTCCGCCTGAATGCAGCTGAGATAGGCTCCAGCGCCCCCCGCCACCCCAAAGGGAATAAGCGGTAGAAAATGGATCTTACGGTACATCGAAAATAATTTGAGCAACATTTAATTGAAATATTGTCGGTGTGGCCCTCCAGCAGTGGTCAGGTTGCTCATGCGGCCCATCCATCCATCCATCCATCTTCTTCCGCTTATCCGAGGTCGGGTCGCGGGGGCAGCAGCTTAAGCAGGGAAGCCCAGCCTTCCCTCTCCCCAGCCACTTCGTCCAGCTCCTCCTGGGGGATCCCGAGGCGTTCCCAGGCCAGCCGGGAGAGATAGTCTTCCCAGCGTGTCCTGGGTCTTCCCCGTGGCCTCCTACCGGTCGGACATGCCCGAAACACCTTCCTAGGGAGGCGTTCGGGTGGCATCCTGACCAGATGCCCGAACCACCTCATCTGGCTCCTCTCGATGTGGAGGAGCAGCGGCTTTACTTTGATCTCCTCCCGGATGACAGAGCTTCTCACCCTATCTCTAAGGGAGAGCCCCACCACTCGGCGGAGGAAACTCATTTCGGCCGCTTGTACCCGTGATCTTGTCCTTTCGGTCATGACCCAAAGCTCATGACCATAGGTGAGGATGGGAACGTAGATCGACCGGTAAATCGAGAGCTTTGCCTTCCGGCTCAGCTCCTTCTTCACCACAACGGATCGATACAGCGTCCGCATTACTGAAGACGTCGCACCGATCCGCCTGTCGATCTCACGATCCACTCTTCCCCCACTCGTGAACAAGACTCCGAGGTACTTGAACTCCTCCACTTGGGGCAAGATCTCCTCCCCAACCCGGAGATGGCACTCCACCCTTTTCCGGGAGAGAACCATGGACTTGGACTTGGAGGTGCTGATTCCCATCCCTGTCGCTTCACACTCGGCTGCGAACCGATCCAGTGAGAGCTGAAGATCTTGGCCGGAGGAAGCCATCAGGACCACATCATCTGCAAATAGCAGTGACCTAATCCTGCAGCCACCAAACCAGATCCCCTCAACGCCCTGACTGCGCCTAGAAATTCTGTCCATAAAGGTTATGAACAGAATCGGTGACAAAGGGCAGCCTTGGCGGAGTCCAACCCTCACTGGAAACGTGTCCGACTTACTGCCGGCAATGCGGACCAAGCTCTGACACTGATCATACAGGGAGCGAACTGCCACAATAAGACAGTCCGTTACCCCATACTCTCTGAGCACTCCCCACAGGACTTCCCGAGGGACACAGTCGAATGCCTTCTCCAAGTCCACAAAGCACATGTAGACTGGTTGGGCAAACTCCCATGCACCCTCAAGGACCCTGCCGAGAGTATAGAGCTGGTCCACAGTTCCACGACCAGGACGAAAACCACACTGTTCCTCCTGAATCCGAGGTTCGACTATCCGGCGTAGCCTCCTCTCCAGTACACCTGAATAGACCTTACCGGGAAGGCTGAGGAGTGTGATCCCACGATAGTTGGAACACACCCTCCGGTTCCCCTTCTTAAAGCTCATGCGGCCCCCGGTAAAAATTAAATTGCCCACCCCTGATCTAAGGTGACCATGTTAAAGTGCTAGACGAAGCGTTGAATTGTCTGCAGGCTAATGAAGCCTCGTACTAAACAGCTATCGATTAAGTCTTAGCCTTTAAATGACTTGTTGTAATAACATCAATCTTAATGTGATCTGAGACCCCCCCCCCCCCCACTTCACATCCCCTTCCTCCTGCAACCTGCATCAGCGGAGCTCGCTATGCTAATTTAATTAGATGGGGCCGATCTTTACATCGGGTGTTGAAGGTTGTACATCTAATAGAAACCAGGAGAAAGAAAGCACATTTTTTTAATCTGTGTTTTCTGACCCAATCGAGGCGTATTTAAAAGCTTAAACGAATGAAGGTTTAAGTAAGTTAACCCAGGTCGCCATTCATCTCCATAAATTCATTTGATGTGTTTGACCCTGCTCCCTGGTCAACTATATTTACATTGACTTTGCTTTCATGGCCCAAAGGGAGAGAAGGCATACGATGGGCTCCATCCATCGCCTTGAGATGCCTTTTAAGAAATAAAACCCACACACATATACAGTATTGTATATATGTGTAATCTCCATCCATTTAAAGGTTATGGAATTCTGTCTGTAGTCTTTTTTCCCCCCCCATGAATACGCCTCATGTCACAGAGGTTAATCGCCACCTTAAGGAACAATGCAATAGAAAGTGCAGGCAATTAGCCAATCAATAGCTGTATAGGGCAGGGAGGTTAAACATCATCATTCTGCGTGCGAGCTACCAGCATTGTTTCTTCTTCTCTTCTTTTTTTTCTTTCTTTTGCACACACTTTATTTATTTATTTATTTATTTTTAATTTTTAATTTTTAATTTTATTTATTTTTATTTTATTTTTTTATTTATTTTTTAACCCTTGTTTAATGTTCATATTGTTGTTACTCAGCCAGTGTTTGTGGGTCTGATGGATCCGTTGCATTTTATGGCTTTTAATGCCTCACAATCAAACACTTTTATGTTAAAATACTGAACAGAAGTTTACCTTATATCAATAAACATCTGTTCAGTATTTTAACATAAAAGTGCTTGATTGTGAGGCATTAAAAGCCACAAAATGCAACGGGTCCATCAGACCCACAAACGCTGGCTGAGTAACAACAATATGAAGGTTGCACGGAAAATTTTTCTGCCAGTTTCTGCATCCCACAGGGATTCTTCTTTTGTGTTTCCGCACCTGCTGTCAGAGTTTGTAGATGCCGAACCCCAAGATGCAGAGAAGGCGGAAGGCATTGTGCGGGAAAACAAGATTTAATGTTTATAAAATAAAGGAAAAAACACGAACTAGGAACAGGAAACAGGATGCCAGGGAAACAAGAACTGGAAGACGAGGAACAAAAAGACAGCAGACTACAAACAGCTACAGAATATAGCTTACCGCTACCGCATCCAGCTACACTGACAACGACAAGTAGAAATGACAGAGGAAAAACTAAAACTTGACCAAACTGTCAGGGACAAGCCTGACAGTAGCCCCCTTTCCCATAACGGATACCAGACGTTTTAGAAACCCCCCCCCCCCCCCCCCCCCCCCCCCCCAAAGAAAAGTCCAAAGTCACGGGAGGGTGGAGGGAGGACAAGGAGGTGGGCCGCCAGGCCAAGTGTCCCCGCAACCAGCGGGGAAAAGTCAGGTGGCGACGGCGAGTTGAACGCCGCCGCAATTGGCGAGGCGGCTCGTCCGCCAGCGTGGGAGAACCCACCGGAGACGATGGTGGCGCCCTCTGCTGGCCCACCGGAGACGAGGTTGGTGGCGCCCTCTGCTGCTGGCCCACCGGAGACGAGGGTGGTGGCGCCCTCTGCTGCTGGCCCACCGGAGACGAGGATGGTGGCGCCCTCTGCTGCTGGCCCACCGGAGACGAGGATGGTGGCGCCCTCTTCTGCTGGCCCACCGGGGAAGATGGTGGTGGCGCCCTCTGCTGGCCCACCGGGGAGGATGGTGGTGGCGCCCTCTGCTGGCCCACCGGGGAGGTTGGTGGTGGCGCCCTCTGCTGGCCCACCGGGGGAGGTTGGTGGTGGCGCCCTCTGCTGGCCCACCGGGGAGGTTGGTGGTGGCGCCCTCTGCTGGCCCACCGGGGAGGTTGGTGGTGGCGCCCTCTGCTGGCCCACCGGGGAGGTTGGTGGTGGCGCCCTCTGTTGGCCCACCGGGGAGGTTGGTGGTGGCGCCCTCTTCTGGCCCACCGGGGAGGTTGGTGGTGGCGCCCTCTCCTGGCCCACCGGGTAGGAGGGTGGTGGCGCCGTATGCTGCTGGCCCACCGGAGAGGATGGTGGTGCCGTTTCCATCCTCGTCTCCGGTGGGCCAGCAGCAGAGGGCGCCACCACCCTCGTCTCCGGTGGGCCAGCAGCAGAGAGCGCCACCACCCTCTTCTCCGGTGGGCCAGCAGCAGAGGGCGCCACCACCCTCGTCTCCGGTGGGCCAGCAGAGGGCGCCACCATCGTCTCCGGTGGGTTCTCCCACGCTGGCGGACGAGCCGCCTCGCCAATTGCGGCGGCGTTCAACTCGCCGTCGCCACCTGACTTTTCCCCGCTGGTTGCGGGGACACTTGGCCTGGCGGCTCGTCCGCCAGCGTGGGAGAACCCACCGGAGACGATGGTGGCGCCCTCTGCTGGCCCACCGGAGACAAGGGTGGTGGCGCCCTCTGCTGCTGGCCCACCGGAGACGAGGATGGGTTATGTCAGAGTTTGTAGGTGCCGAACCTCAAGATGCAGAGAAGGCGGAAGGCATTGTGCGGGAAAACAAGATTTAATGTTTTTAAAATAAAGGAAAAAACACGAACTAGGAACAGGAAACAGGATGCCAGGGAAACAAGAACTGGAAGACGAGGAACAAAAAGACAGCAGACTACAAACAGCTACAGAAAATAGCTTACCGCTACCGCATCCAGCTACACTGACAACGACAAGTAGAAATGACAGAGGAAAAACTAAAACTTGACCAAACTGTCAGGGACAAGCCTGACACCTGCGGTTCCCACACAAGGTTGCAACATTGTTTGTCAACACTGACTGCTCTCATTTTCTCGCACATTTTAAACCCTCTGATGTTCTGTGTACCTACACTCTGTCCTCCTCCTGTCTAGGCCTGCTGTGTGTAAGTGTGTGTGTGTGTGTGTGTGTGTGTGTGTGTGTGTGTGTGTGTGGGTGGGTGAGTGCGTGAGGTACACAAAACATCAATTTCCACACTTCTATTAGCCCCCGGGTCCATTTCTATTACATCTTATATGTAATAGAAATGTGTAGGAGGGGGGGTGTATGGTGTGTGGTCATTAAATATGTATTCTGATATATGTTCTTCACAGAAAATGAGCCAAAGTCAGTGACTCTCCGTTTGAAAAATTAATTAATTGTATCATTTTTCTTTTAATAAAAAAATGAAAACGGGTCCCACAGACCCGAACACCACACAAGGGTTAAATTAATCAATCCAACAATACAATACACGACAATACCATAATAATGCAATAATGCAATTCCAATTCCAAAACCAACAGCAGCATTCAGAATAGCAATCAACCGAGCAATTTATTACATCTGAATTGATTTTATTTTAATTTTATTTTATTAAATCAACATTAAAAAAAAACACGAGATCTTCTTCTCTTCTTAGCACAAATATATTTTTTTTGTCTTTCAGTTAATAAAACATTGATTTTTATTTTATTTTATTTTTTGTACCATCAAGGTGCTGTGATAAAATATTGTCAGGCTTGGACGAAGGAAGGGACTCAGATGCAGAGAGGTGATTCCAAATAAAGCTTTTATTTTGAAAAACTCTTTAAGCCTCCAGAGCTGAGTAAATTCAAATACTATGAAATACAAAAATAGCTATCGACAAAATGTTCCAAAAGGGAAAAACCGAAAATCACTCCAAAAAGGAGGAAATACAAAAATAAGGACAATATAATTAGCACCGTATCTGTTACGATCCGCTGCCCGGATCATAGTTTGTTTATGTTTGAGTCACATGTGTTTTCAGCACCTTGAGTTTCGTTTATTTCTGTTGCCATGACGGCAGATTGTTTTCACCTGCCTCTGGTTAGTGTTCGGGACGCGCACCTGTTGCCCGGGCACTAATCAGAGGGCTATTTAGTCTTTGCCCTGGCCTCACTCGGTCTGGCTTCCTAGTTTGTTCTTACACAACTGATGACAACTTTGATTCCCGCTAGCTTTTCACGCTATGCCATTTTGCCTGCTAGCTCCCACGCTAGTCCTTTTGTTTTTGCCTTTTGCTATTTGCACGTCTTTTGTTTGTTCATCGAATGATTTATATTTTAAATAAATCATTTTCCTACCTGCAAGCTGTGTCCGAAGCCGTCTGCATCCTTGGGAGAACCACACCCGCATCACTATGCGACCACGTCGTTACAGTAGGAAGCCAGACCGAGTGAGGCCAGGGCAAAGACTAAATAGCCCTCTGATTAGTGCCCGGGCAACAGGTGCGCGTCCTGAACACTAACCAGAGGCAGGTGAAAACAATCTGCCGTCATGGCAACAGAAATAAACGAAACTCAAGGTGCTGAAAACACATGTGACTCAAACATAAACAAACTATGATCCGGGCAGCGGATCGTAACAGTATCTGTTATCAAAAAACTTTAACAAAAAACGCTCCAACAGGAGGAAGAAAATAAAGACTATAAAACTTAACTACTCTAATCAATGTAAACAAAAAATCACTCAACAAACTTTGAGGAAAAAACTTTAAGGAAAAATTATAACTCACCACTGCGGTAGAAAAAGGTAGAATAACAAAAGTCGCTCTGAGGGAGGAAAAAGTTAATTCAAAATTACAGTGTGGGATATTCTGGAAGCAAGGACGTAGACGTGGGACAAGGCAAGGCATGGACATGAACATGAACATGGAACGCAAGACAGGCACGAAAGCTCGAGACAATCTGGCACAGAACAAGGGGAGGCTTGGGCTTATATAGAACATGAGGGTAATGGGAAACAGGTGGAAACAATCAAGGGTCAGGAATGACGTCAGACTGGTGACACAAGAGGAAGGACCCGTGATCTGAAACAAGAGGAGTTGCTTTTCAAAATAAAACATGTAAATTACAAGACAGAAAAAACCAAGACAAGACTTCCCTCACCGCGGTGTGACAAATCTTGAGACGGCTAGAAATAAAAGAAGGATTCAGGCAAAAAACGGAAGGGAACTTGGGATGAAGTACAATACTTTCTGAACAATACAATACTTTTGTTTTCTCCTCTGTTGCTTTAAAAGGCAGAGCAAATCTTACCAACAAGGAATAAACAACAGAAGTATTTTGTACCTATTGGTATATAAGCCACATGCACAACATTTCAAAATATGTTTTCCCATATATTAGCCACATTGTGAAATTAGTTATTTACACAGAAAGATTTTGTCAATGTTTATTTACATACCTTAATTGTTTCCAAACAGTTACTTCAACACGGCAGTAAAACGGCTGATCAAACACAACAGAAGTCATCGTCATGCGGAAACTAGCTCTCCAATCCGCTAAAAAGACTCCACGCAGATGTTTTGGTGAATTTACTAAACTGAAACAACACAAAAAGAATGTTAATTTTTAAATTATTAATACTAACACAGACACTCGTGAACATGTTAGCATATTAGCTAATGCTAACTACACTAGCTTCATTACATTACAATAGTCTTTGTGAGTTTACTGAGAAATTTGTGAAACTGAAACAATACAAACAGAATGCCAATTGTAAGTTAATAATACTAATAAAGACACTCGTATACTTGTTGGCCTATTAGCTAACGATGCTAGCTTCATTACATTACATTAGCATGTACAAATAATCACAAAAATGCTCCAACAGACATCACACTTGGGATGGTTTATTAAGTAAGAATTGTTTTAGTTATATTGTAAAACGTACAAACGTTGCTTGGAGTGATAAATGGCAAATACATACGAGTAGACCGCTACGGACGACCAGAAGACGGAACGGCACTTGTACTTCCGGTTAAAAGCTCGAAACAGAAGGATATACTGTAGACATTAACACCTGCAGTGAGCGTACTCGTCCAAAAGATGGCGCCATAGCACAAACAATAACACACCGTTTCAGTGTCTTTGCATGTGTTTTATGAAAACCTGTTTTCATTATAGCCGTCAGTGAAGAAAAATCCCCAAATTAGTTGCACCTTTTTATGAGTTCAAAGTGTAAGAAAAAAGTACTGGCTTATACTCTGGAATTTACTCACTTATATCCGGCGCCCCCCTCTACACCCTGGATTATAAATAATGTAAATAATTCAATGTGATTATCTTGTATGATGACTGTATTATGATGATAGTATATATCTGATAGTATATATCTGTATCATGAATCAATTTAAGTGGACCCCGACTTGAACAAGTTGAAAAACTTATTGGGGTGTTACCATTTAGTGGTCAATTGTACGGAATATGTACTTCACTGTGCAACCTACTAATAAAAGTCTCAATCAATCAATCAAAACACATAGAATCATCATACTGCTGTGATTATATGCATCAAGTGTTCATTCAAGGCTAAGGCAAAATATCGAGATATATATAGTGTATCGCAATATGGCCTTAAAATATCGCAATATTAAAAAAAGGCCATATCGCCCAGCCCTAGTTTCAATGATGCCATTTCTGTTTGTCATGTATAATTTTGTCTATTTTGTGTTTATCCTTGAATAAACAGGTCAGTTTCTTGTTACCAACCATTGTGTATTATTCAAACTCCCCTAATTCAGCTGGCTAGTTGTTATCAAGAGTACTAAAACCCTTTTCAACATGATTCTGACAACTAAGTAGGCTAAATAACTTTAAACTTTAATACATGCTCGGATAGGCCAGTATCGGTCAGTATCGGTATCGGTCAGTATCGGTATCGGATCGGAAGTGCAAAAACCTGGATCGGGACATCCCTACTATATACCTCCATTCATACATTATATTACTTTAATTTATTTTCATGATTAAAAAAAAACTAATTTTTTAGATGTGGCAACTTTTATTTTATTTTGTAGTAGTAGCGACTTCCTTGTTCATTAACACAATCCGGTCAACTTCCTTTGTTTTCACTTTATCGAACATCTGCAATAAAAACAGAATAGTGCTGCTAGGATCCTGATGAGAGTGCGGAAATATGACCATATCACACCAATTCTCAAATCCCTTCACTGGCTTCCTGTTCCACTCGGGATTGAATTCAAAGTCTCCCTACTAACCCACCAGTGCCTCCATGGAAATGCCCCCCTCTACCTCAAAGAACTGCTCACCCCCAAATCCTCCACACGACACCTCCGCTCTGGACAGGTTAACCTCCTCCAACCTCCGAGGACAAAGCTACGAACAATGGGAAACCGAGCTTTTTGCTCCGCCGCTCGTAGTCTGTCAAACGCTCTCCCTGACCACCTGAGGGCACCACAGACTGTGGATGCTTTTAAAAAAGGCTTAAAAACCCTTCTTTTTAAAAAAGCCTCTTTTTTTTTTTTAGATATATGCATACTAGTTCTAGCTATTTGGCTGTTCTAGTTTTTATTTTTATTTTTTTGTATTATCTTTTTTATTTTTTTAATACTTTGTAGCACTTTGTGGTTGTTTACTCAATGTAAAGTGCTTTTTACAAATAAAATATATTATTATTATTATAAAGATCACATTTTATTTGCAGTGTAAACAGTCAGGTGGAAAAAAAATATCTGATTTAGAAAAAAATCCGATTTGGACGTAGTAAACGTAGTCTTAGTTACATCGTCACAACATCCGGTTTCAGCAGTGTCGTTTTGGTGATCAATTTTTTGATTCAGCAGACAAATTTTGGTTGAATCACTAGTCAATATTGCACAAATAATGGGCTAAATGTAGCCATTACTTGAATTAGTTTTCACGTAAAAAAAAGATAAACCTTCATTTTTACGGTTTGGCGGCTTTTATTTTGCCGTGGTGGTTTAAGAGGAAATGGATTTACTGCCATCTTGACTCTCTTTGCTCATGCAAACTTAAACACTTAAACACAATTAATATAGATTATAAGTTAAGAATATGTATTGGTGATTAATCAAAATTAATGCACAGCAACCCTGTGATTAATCTGATAAAACATTTAAATCTTTGGACAGTAAATTTTCCCATGCCTTGCCGATACGCATTTTTTGGCAAGTATCGGCGGCCGATCCGATCCAAATATCGGATCGGGACATCTCTAGTATATAGTGTATATATTTGGGATGGTTCTAATCTTTTTATGGCTGTTAAGTAGAGGAGACACGGACATTTGCGAAGATCTATGTTAGCTTTACGTTTCAACTCGCTTACGTAAACAACTCAGTCAGTGTTTAAAAACAAGAAAAAAAAAAAAAAAAAATTAGGGGTATTTTATTTGAACTAAGCAAAATTATCTGCCAATAGAACAAGAAAATTTGGCTTGTCAAAACTTTCCAAAACAAGTCAAATTAGCTAACTTCAATGAACCCAAAAATAGCTTAAAATAAGTATATTCTCACTAATAACAAGTGCACTTTTCTTGGTAGAAAAAAAAAAGAGACCTTTTTGCTCAATATGTTGAAAAATATTCTTAAATGAAGTAAATGCTAGTGCCATTATCTTGACATGATGATATGCGCTCGGCATTACATTCCTTGAAACCAGCAAACTTATACTAAAAACTAATTTATTGTTCTTAATGGAAAGGCAACAAGGCAACCGCTTTTTACTCTCAGGGTCTCCTAGCCGCTCAGGTAAATCATATTGTCTAAAAATGCATTTTTCCATGGATAACATGACATCATCGCGCCAAGTGCGTGGTCTTTTTGTCAATTAGTGCACATATATACAGCCACATGTTACATTTTTAAATATTAACTGTCAGTTTACTGTACTGTGCCAACTGTACTACTATATGAGTACATCTTTTCTATTGTTTCATTGAAAATAAAACAGCAAAGTCCATTTGGCTGTCATCTGTTTTAATTATGAGACACAATTGTGTCAAAGTCATGATTTTTGTTTCCCTGCTTGAAATAAGAAATGATTACATTAAAAAAGTAGTTTTATACTTGTGAGTGTTGATGACACAGCTTTGCAACACTTGATATTCTAGTTTCAAGCATGTTTTACTCAATATAGGTCATCAAATCTCAGCAACAAGATGTAATATCTTACTGAGATCATTTAGGACCAAAACACGTAAAACAAGTAAAACACTCAAGATTTTGCTCTCTGAAACCGAATGCCGTAGCTCGCCCAAAGCTGACGAATAAGTCACATTCGAGTCACATTTGAAAAGATTGGATTCCAATCGGATTCGGACTACCTCCTGATGTGGTCTGAATCTGATACGAAGAGATCAGATTTGAAGCACTTTGGAGTGCTTAGACTGGCCAAAGAAATCTGATCTGGGTCACTTTAGGGCAGGCCTAGGCAATTATTTTGACTCCGGGGGCCACATTTAGAGAAAAAAATGTGTCTGTCTGTCTATGTATATATACTGTGTATGTATTTATATATATACTATGTATTTTTAGGAACACTAATACTAAACCTCACAATAATGCCTGATTGAATTCTAAAAATGTTATGACTAGAGATGTCCGATTATGGCTTTTTTGCCAATATCCGATATTCCGATATTGGCCAACTCTTAATTACCGATACCGATATCAAGCGATACCGATATATACAGTCGTGGAATTAACACATTATTATGCCTAATTTTGTTGTAATACCCAGCTGGTTGCATTAAACAATGTAACAAGGTTTTCCAAAATAAATCAACTCAAGTTATGGAAAAAAATGCCAACATGGCACTGCCATATTTATTATTGAAGTCACAAAGTGCATTTATTTTTTTTAACATGCCTCAAAACAGCAGCTTGGAATTTGGGACATGCTCTCCCTGAGAGGTGGGCGTGGTTAGGGCGGGCGGGTTATGGATAGCGGGGGTGTATATTGTAGCGTCCCAGAAGAGTTAGTGCTGCAAGGGGTTCTGGGTATTTGTTCTGTTGTGTTTATGTTGTGTTACGGTGCGGATGTTCTCCCGAAATGTGTTTGTCATTCTTGTTTGGTGTGGGTTCACAGTGTGGCGTACATTTGTAACAGTGTTAAAGTTGTTTATATGGCCACCCTCAGTGTGTATGGCTGTTGACCAAGTATGGATGGCATTCACTTGTGTGTGTGAAAAGCCGTAGATATCATGTGACTGGGCCGGCACGCAAAGGCAGTGCCTTTAATGTTTATTGGCGCTCTGTACTTCTCCCTACATCCGGGTATATAGCGGCGTTTTAAAAAGTCATACATTTTACTTTTTGAGACCGATACCGATAATTTTGAAACGATGTAGTATCGGCGAGAAACTGAGAAGATCTGAGTGTGTTTTATTGGAGCGCTGCGGAAGAGGCGACAAGGAAGAGGTGCGCCGCGCGCTGTCTATGTGTATGTGTGTGTGTGGGAGGGGGGCGTGTCTGTGTTTACTAACAAGACATGGCGAAGCCCGAAGCCGAGTTTCTTAACATGGAGATATTCTCACTACTTTTCTTTTGTCGACCACAAAGAAAAGAACATTTCAGTTAAATGTAAATTGTGTTTTGGATCAAAGATCCTATCCTAGCAATTCAAATCTGCTGAAACAGCTACAAAAGCAACATGTTTCGATGAGGTAAAGAGAGACACACTTCACCTCCTAAGCAACAGCGACTGGATTTTAACGAGGCACTGCACACTGAAGGTACACACACTCTGTCAATTCTCTTATATACTCTTTCATTCTAGATTTCTAGAGTGTTTGATTATCACATCAATCTAAATGTATAGACTATAAAGTTCACAAACATAAAGATGGATGCTAGTGGGCTTCAGACATGATTTTATTTCACAATTCCTTGAGAGAAAAAAACGCCTGGTTAGGCTTTGTGTATGTAGTGTGTGCTTTCCGTACTTTACAGCTATGTTGTTATTATGCTGTTTGTTACTTATGTACGTTATGTTGTAGCTATTTAAAATAGTTTTGTCAATTTGTTCCCTTTGAAACATATTTGTGTATTGTATGTAGAGCACATTGCTAAGCAGAGTTCAGTGATGCAAATGCATGTCAAGTTGATCAACAGATTGTATTATTCTCCACTGCAATAACAGTACTGAAATTAAGGCTAAAAGGGCATTAAAGGGGGCCTTTAAAAAAATTAAAAATACAAATATATATATAACATACTTGCCAACCCTCCCGGGGGGCGTGGTTGGGGGCGTGGTTAAGATATATATATATATATATATATAAGAAATACTTGACTTTCAGTGAATTCTAGATATATATATATATATATATATATATATATATATATATATATATGAATTCTAGAGATATATATATATATATATATATATATATATATATATATATATATATATATATATATATATATATATATATATATATATATATATATATATAGCTAGAATTCACTGAAAGTCAAGTATTTCTTATATATATATATATATATATCTTAACCACGCCCCCCGGGAGGGTTGGCAAGTATGTTATATATATATTTGTATTTTTAATTTTTTTTAAGGCCCCCTTTAATATATTTATATATATATATATATATATAAATAAATAAAATAAATACTTGAATTTCAGTGTTCATTTACAAACTACAACTCACAAACACTTTAGAGTTAGGCTCCACCATCTGAATGTGTACTTAAACTTATAAAGATCACATGGATATTATTCAGTGAGTTGATTCACCAAAACTAACCTGTTATACAGGAGGAAAAAGCACACAGGACGTTTCAATTGTTCACAGACTGGTCGCGCTCCTCAGAATGACAAGACACTTCCGGTCTGCAGGTGATAGCATTCAATTGGGAAGAAACGCCCTACTGCCCCCTACTGACCAATGTGAATACTGATAAATGTGTAATGACAGCTCCAAAAACGAATTCAAACCACAAAATAAAATAAATAAATCAACACAAAAATGTGACACATTATGGGCGGGTCACATATGCATGTACAGTAGATGGCAGTATTGTCCTGTTTAAAAGTGTCACAACATTGCTGTTTACGGCAGACAAACTGCTTTACGGTAGTCACTGTTGTTGTGTGTTGTCAACACGTCACTCAGGTCCGCCTGAATTTCGGGAGTTTTTCGGGAGAAAATTTGTCCCGGGAGGTTTGCGGGAGAGGCGCTGAATTTCGGGAGTCTCCCGGAAAATCCGGGAGGGTTGGCAAGTATGCAAGTATGATATATAAGTAACTAAATAGTTACTTTTCACAGTAACACATTACTTTTTGGTGTAAGTAACTGAGTTAATAACTGAGTTATTTTTTTAATAAAGTAACTAGTAACTGTAACTAGTTACTGGTTTTCAGTAACTAACCCAACACTGATTGTGAGGCACATGCACTAACCCAGTGGTTCTCAAACTTTTTTTGTCATCCCCCACTTTGGACAAGGGGGAGTTTTCAAGCCCCACCTGCCCCCATCGCCCCAACAGAGCGCTAATGCCAAGCTTTAACATTTTCAAATTTATTGAACATCAAGTTGTATACATTCGAACTCAATAACATAAAATAACATTAAGTTCAATAATAAATAAAATAACTGTGCAGCTGTGGTATAACTTGCATCAAGTTCAATAATAAATAAAATAACTTCCATCAAGTTCAATAATAAATAAAACAAAAGTGTTATAACTTGCATCAAGTTCAATAATAAATCAAAAAAAGTGTTATAACTTGCATCACGTTCAATAATAAATAAATAAAACTGTTATAACTTGCATCAAGTTCAATAATAAATCAAAAAAACTGTTATAACTTGCATCAAGTTCAATAATAAATCAAAAAAAGTGTTATAACTTGCATCACGTTCAATAATAAATCAAAAAAGGTGTTATAACTTGCATCAAATTCAATAATAAATTAAATAAAAGTGTTATAACTTGCATCAAGTTCAATAATAAATCAAAAAATTGTTATAACTTGCATCAAGTTCAATAATAAATCAAAAAGTGTTATAACTTGCATCACGTTCAATAATAAATCAAAAAAAGTGTTATAACTTGCATCAAGTTCAATAATAAATCAAATAACTTGCATCAAGTTCAATAATAAATCAAAAAAAGTGTTATAACTTGCATCAAGTTCAATAATAAATAAAACAAAAGTGTTATAACTTGCATCAAGTTCAATAATAATAAAAAAAGTGTTATAACTTGCATCAAGTTCAATAATAAATCAAATAAAAGTGTTATAACTTGCATCAAGTTCAATAATAAATCAAATAACTTGCATCAAGTTCAATAATAAATCAAAAAAAGTGTTATAACTTGCATCAAGTTCAATAATAAATAAAACAAAAGTGTTATAACTTGCATCAAGTTCAATAATAAATCAAAAAAAGTGTTATAACTTGCATCAAGTTCAATAATAAATAAAAAAAAGTGTTATAACTTGCATCAAGTTCAATAATAAATACAACAAAAGTGTTATAACTTGCATCAAGTTCAATAATAAATCAAAAAAAGTGTTATAACTTGCATCAAGTTCAATAATAAATCAAATAACTTGCATCAAGTTCAATAATAAATACAATAAAAGTGCCACTTTGCAATCTTTGCAAAAAAAAAAAAGGAGGAGCTATGCATTTGGCAAGACAGGGCAAGTGACAGCACTTTCCCCCAGGAGAGCCACCTTGCTTCACTGTGAAACAGCACGGCTGTATGATCAGCTCCCATTTCCTCACACAGTGCAGAGAACAGTCGCGCTTTCAGTGGTCGTGTTTTGATCAAATTTACCGCGCTCACAACATCTGTTAAAACCTCATTGAGTTCGGGGCTGAGCTGCCTTGACGCGAGTGCTTCCCGGTGAATGACACAGTGTGCGCCCGTCACATTTTTGTTTCTCTGCAGGCGCTGGCTCTGGCTCGACGACCTTTGAGGTGCGAATCACAAATGTATATATTTGTGTAATTGTGGTCCACACATTAATTAGCCTGCTACCCATCCGCGCGAAAGTTTGTTCCGCTTAGCCCCGCCCCCATTAGTTACTGTTGCTATGTCTGTCAAACTTTCGCTCGTACCGAGAAATATAAAGCCTACAGTAAAAATAAGTACCGGTAATTTCCATTTATTTATATAGCGGATTTCACAGACAGAATCACAAAGTGATTTACAGTCTGTATAGAAAATTAAAGCATAGTAAAAAAAAAAAATCTAAGAATATAATAATTTAAAAAAATTTTTTTAAGTGAAATTTCCTCCCGTTCCTCGCGCCCCACCTGTCATGTCTCTATTCCCCACCAGTGGGGCGCCCGCCACACTTTGAGAAACGCTGCACTAACCCCTCTTGCAACTTGCATTATATGCATGAGAAAATAGGGTAAATAAAGGTAGAACCAAAGAAAATCACATCAATGCTGCATATGTAAAGGTTTTTTTTTTGTTGGTTTTTTGTTGGTTTTTTTCATATGTAATGGTTAATGCAACATGCTGTCTGGTGTTCATTGGTGACGTGGCGTCATACCAATGCTACAAAACGACTAATGACCAGCAAAATCCTGCTCTGCATGAAAATAGTCCAGTTAGGATAGTATTTGAATGTTGTTTTTAATATTTTTGTGCAGCACTTTGGAAACATTTTTTAATGTTTAAGCTATATAATAACGAGCTGAGGTGTATAATGTACAATGAATTTTGCTTGAACTTAACTTTAACTTTACACATACAAACTGTAGCTCACAAAAAAGCACATTTAATAAAAAAAACGTTATTATGGTCTTACCTTTACTTATAAGTGCGGGAACAGTGGTGTTCGTGTTGGAGGAGTTGTGAATGAATGAAATATGAAATCCGTGCTGCTATATAAATAAAGTGGATTGGATTGGGTATAATTATTGAATGGTTAAATGGATAGACAATGTGGGAGTCCAGTCCATCGGGAAGGCAACAGCCGGGGCTCGGCTACAGGAAGACGTCCACAGCTGTGTATAGAAGAGTATGCGCCATAAAAACAAAAAAATGTGCAGAGATTTTATTCAAGCTGTCCCCAAGGAATACTGTATGTGACATTTCACTCGGATTCAACCAACTGTAAGAACACACTGCAAAAGGATCTGGCTAGAGCTCAAATCCCCACACTTTCTCACTTCATTAGCATGAAACTTAGTACGTGTCATTGTAACACATTTGTCTTTTTTAGATTTCCAAGCTTCTGAACTCATTGCCTGTATAGTTACAAAAGAGTATTGACGATAACTCAACGTTACACAATTTAGCTCTGTGCCATCTGTAATCAAAGCAGCCCAGCAGCATTTATATCACTTACCTGCCTTTATAAGAAGATAGATTGTATTAACACGCGTCATATTCTAAAGTCAATTCGTATTGGAAAGCCCTAAAATATCCATCCATCTTCTTCCGCTTATCCGAGGTCGGGTCGCGGGGGCAGCAGCCTAAGCAGGGAAGCCCAGACTTTCCTCTCCCCAGCCACTTCGTCCAGCTCTTCCCAAGGGATCCCAAGGCGTTCCCAAGCCAGCCGGGAGACATAGTCTACCCAATGTGTCCTGGGTCTTCCCCGTGGCCAACCGGATGTGGCCTAAAAACCTCCCTAAGGAGGCGTTCGGGTGGCATCCTGACCAGATGCCCGAACCACCTCATCTGGCTCCTCTCGATGGAGCAGCGGAGCAGCGGCTTTACTTTGAGCTTCTCACCCTATCTCTAATTTCGGCGGCTTGTACCCGTAATCTTGTCCTTTCGGTCATAACCCAAAGCTCATGACCATAGGTGAGGATGGGAACGTAGATCGATGTCAGGTTCAAACACTGATGACATCTATTAATCAGACAAGAAGCAAGGAATCATGCAGAGACAGAGTTCAATTTAGCTCATGAGGAGAACGCATGGAGCTGCACACCTAGTCACAGTCTCGCCCTACGCTCTAAGGTACAGCTCCCGCGTCCCTCTATTTATTCAGGAGTTCCCTAGTCAACATCACTGAGGCCGCCTCTAAAAGGAGTGGTCACATGTATCATGCAAAGCAGGTCCAGTACGCACAATACTTGACGGAATGTGCAATTTCACCTTGTCTCTGCTTCGTCTGCGTGCTGTCGTCTTATCTTTGTTGAGGTCCTTGAAGTCCTTGGCTGTTAGCGAGCTAAATCAAAGATAACATCTGTGGCTAAGGCCACCCCTCAGACAATAAGTTTTGTCCTTGTATAGATAGGAAAAAAACAGCTTTAGAATAATAGCTAATAACTATAGCACTGTATGATCAGTGCCAGAGCTTGGTCCGCATTGCCGGCAGTAAGTCGGACACGTTTCCAGTGAGGGTTGGACTCCGCCAAGGCTGCCCTTTGTCACCCATTCTGTTCATAACTTTTATGGACAGAATTTCTAGGCGCAGTCAAGGCGTTGAGGGGATCCGGTTTGGTGGCTGCAGGATTAGGTCTCTGCTTTTTGCAGATGATGTGGTCCTGATGGCTTCATCTGGCCAGGATCTTCAGCTCTCACTAGGTCGGTTCGCAGCTGAGTGTGAAGCGACTGGGATGAGAATCAGCACCTCCAAGTCCGAGTCCATGGTTCTCGCCCGGAAAAGGGTGGAGTGCCATCTCCGGGTTGGGGAGGAGATCTTGCCCCAAGTGGAGGAGTTCAAGTACCTCGGAGTCTTGTTCACGAGTGAGGGAAGAGTGGATCGTGAGATCGACAGGCGGATCGGTGCGGCGTCTTCAGTAATGCGGACGCTGTATCGATCCGTTGTGGTGAAGAAGGAGCTGAGCCGGAAGGCAAAGCTCTCAATTTACCGGTCGATCTACGTTCCCATCCTCACCTATGGTCATGAGCTTTGGGTTATGACCGAAAGGACAAGATCACGGGTACAAGCGGCCAAAATGAGTTTCCTCCGCCGGGTGGCGGGTCTCTCCCTTAGAGATAGGGTGAGAAGTTCTGTCATCCGGGGGGAGCTCAAAGTAAAGCCGCTGCTCCTCCACATCGAGAGGAGCCAGATGAGGTGGTTCGGGCATCTGGTCAGGATGCCACCCAAACGCCTCCCTAGGGAGGTGTTTAGGGCACGTCCGACCGGTAGGAGGCCGCGGGGAAGACCCAGGACAAGTTGGGAAGACTATGTCTCCCGGCTGGCCTGGGAACGCCTCGGGATCCCACAGGAAGAGCTGGACGAAGTGGCTGGGGAGAGGGAAGTCTGGGCTTCCCTGCTTAGGCTGCTGCCCCCGCGACCCGACCTCGGATAAGCGGAAGAAGATGGATGGATGGATATAGCAACAGACTTTAAGCATACTAAAGTCGTGTGATAATATATATACATGATTATTCTAACAATCGACCGGTAAATTGAAAGCTTTGTGTTGCACCTTTCCTGATTCCGGCTCCCCAGACCGTAGTCGAGGGGCGCAGGGGAGACTCCTCCAGGTTCGATGTATATCGGGGCAACACCCTTCACTCTACCCGGCAGTGGGTTTCCACAGCTCCGGACTCCAGGGTGAATGATGAGTCCGGCGATTAGTTGCAACTCTTAACTTTATTAATGTCTGCACACAGCCAATCCACCACAACAACAACTAGTCCCCGCCCGCACTCAAGCTACCGCTCCCTCTCCTCTCTCACCCACCCACTCACTGACGTCACTCACCTCACCTGTTAAAGGGCCACACACACACATACGCTACTCTCATAACATGTGCCTGCCGGCTCAGCTCCTTCTTCACCACAACAGATCGATACAGCGTCCGCATTACTGAAGACGCCGCACCGATCTCACCATCCACTCTTCCCTCACTCCGAGGTACTTGAACTCCTCCACTTGGGGCAATATCTCCTGCCCAACCCGGAGATGGCACTCCACCCTTTTCCGGGCGAGAACCATGGACTCGGACATGTAGGTGCTGATTCTCATCACACTCGGCTGCGAACCGATCCAGTGAGAGCTGAAGATCCTGGCCAGATGAAGCCATCAGGACCACATCATCTGCAAAAAGCAGAGACCTAATCCTGCAGCCACTAAACCGGATCCCCTCAACGCCTTGACTGCGCCTAGAAATTCTGTCCTTAAAAGTTATGAACAGAATCGGTGACAAAGGTGGAGTCCAACCCTCACTGGAAACGGGTCCGACTTACTGCCGGCAATGCGGACCAAGCTCTGACACTGATTGTACAGGGAGCGGACCGCCACAATCAGAAAGTCCGATACCCCATACTCTCTGAGCACTCCCCACAGGACTTCCCGAGGGACACGGTCGAATTCCTTCTCCAAGTCCACAAAGCCATACTTGCCAACCCTCCCGGATTTTCCGGGAGACTCGCGAAATTCAGCGCCTCTCCCGAAAACCTCCCGGGACAAATTTTCTCCCGAAAATCTCCCGAAATTCAGGCGGACTCAGGTCCTCCACAATATAAAAAAAGCGTACCTGCCCAATCACGTTATAACTATAGAATGATGGAGGGCGAGTTCTTGGTTTCTTATGTGGGTTTATTGTTAGGCAGTTTCATTAACGTCCTCCCAGCGTGGCAACAACACACAACAACAACAGTCACTTTTTTGTATACCGTAAAGCAGTTCGTCTGCCGTAAACAGCAATGTTGTGACACTCTTAAACGGGACAATACTGCCATCTAGTGCATTTGGTGAAAGCACTTTTGTGCGTGCCACACAGCAATGCATCATCAGAGAGGGTGTTCAGCATGGTTCGAAAAATAGTGACAGAGAATAGAACAAGGATGAACAATTCAACCCTTAACTCAACAATGAGTAGATGAGTGTTATGTGTGTGTATATGTGTAAATAAATGAACACTGAAATTCAAGTATTTATTTTATATATATATATATATATATATGTATATATATATATATATATATATTTATATATATATATATATATATATATATATATATATGAAATACTTGACGTTCAGTGAATTCTAGCTGTAAATATACTCCTCCCCTTTTAGCCACGCCCCCAACCACGCTCCCGTCCCACCCCACCCCCTCCCCCCACCTCCCGAAATCGGAGGTCTTAAGGTTGGCAAGTATGCCATACTTGCCAACCTTGAGACCTCCGATTTCGGGAGGTGGGGCGCGGGGGCGTGGTCGGGGGTGGGGCGGGGCGTGGTCGGGGTGGAGCGGGGCGTGGTTGGGGGCGTGGTTAAGAGGGGAGGAGTATATTGACAGCTAGAATTCACCAAGTCAAGTATTTCATACATATATCCATCCCATCCATCCATCCATCCATTTTCTACCGCTTATTCCCTTCGGGGTCGCGGGGGGCGCTGGAGCCTATCTCAGCTACAATCGGGCGGAAGGCGGGGTACATATATACAGTATATATATATATATATATATATATATATATACATCCTGAAAATATGCAAACAAAACTGTGTTTAGATAATTAATACTTCAAACTTGCATAAATAAATATTAAGGAATATAACATAACTTGGCTTCTGAGAGTTTCAAAATGTAATAAATAAAATGCTAAAGTTGTTGATAAACAAGCAATTATTTTAATAATTAAATATGGTCATTTTAAATGAATTATTATGATAATTTAAAATCAATTATTTCAAATATGTTTATTTTAATGTATAATTCTATGACTGGATGTAATAAGGAGTCACGAAAATATTAAAAAAAAATACAATTAATTTTGATGTTTTTAGCAAAATATAGTAAAAATGTATTTTTCAATTCAGAATCAGAATCAGAATCAGCTTTATTGTCATTACGCAAGGTAACGAGATTGAGGCCATTCCATACAGTGCGATGTGTGCATGCTAGAAAAACAATGTGCAAATATATAAAAATATAAAAAATGTAGAAGTGCAATGAATATGGTGTGAAATGAATATATACATGAAAAAAAACAAAACAAAAACAGGGTGGTTGGTGGAATGGGTTATTGCACCGAAGAGAAGGCAGTTATGAGGGACAATGGGGCAGTCCGTTCAGGATGGTTATGGCCCTGGGGAAGAAGCTGTACTTTAGCCTGTTTGTTTTGGTTTTAATGCACCTGTAGCGATTCCCAGAGGGCAGCAGGTGGAACAGGTCAGAGCCAGGGTGGGTGCTGTCCTTGATGATGGCACTGGCTCTGTTGAGGCAGCGGGAGGTGTAGATGTCCGTCAGAGAGGGGAGAGGGCGGCCGATGATCTTCTGAGCCGTCTTGACCACTCTTTGCAGCCTCTCCCTGTCTGCTGCAGTGCAGCTGCCGTACCATACCGTAATACAGTAGGTCAGCAGGCTCTCGATGGACGAGCGGTAGAAGGTCAGCAGCAGGTCAGGCTTCAGGTTGTACTTCCCGAGGACTCTAAGGAAGTGTAGCCGCTGCTGAGCCTTCTTGATGATTGATGTGGTGTTGACTGTCCAGGAGAAGTCATTAGAGATGTGGACTCCAAGGTACCTGAAGGTGTGGACCCTCTCTACACGCTCGCCGTTGATGTAGAGGGGGGCAGGGTCGGTGCTGCTCCTCCTGAAGTCGACGATGATCTCTCTGGTCTTGCTGGTGTTGAGAGCGAGGTTGTTCTCCGAAGACCAGGCCGTCAGCTTCAGGACCTCCTCTCTGTAGGCAGCCTCGTCACCCCTGGAGATGAGCCCGACCACTGTGGTATCGTCGGCGAACTTGACGGTAAGGTTGTAATTAATAAATATATTTATTTTTAGGTAAGATACACATAATAATACAATTTATCTCTAGTCTGGATGATTTAGTTCTTGTCACCCTGTTGTCCTCCCGTCGTGAAAAAAGGCTGTCCTCACTCAGGTCCGCATGGAGCTGGAGGGGGCATGGCTTCCAGCTCCGGCTGAAAATCGGGAGATTTTCGGGAGAATATTTGTCCCGGGAGGTTTTCGGGAGAGGCGCTGAATTTCGGGAGTCTCCCGGAAAATTCGGGAGGGTTGGCAAGTATGAAGTATGCACAAAGCACATGGTAGACTGGTTGGGCAAACTCCCATGCACCCTCAAGGACCCTGACCCAGAGTATAGAGCTGGTCCACAGTTCCACGACCAAAGCCCTAAAATAACTGTGCATATTTTCTCCGCCGATATTGCGACGCAGTCAATATCGTGGCGAAGATCCCGAGCGAATCCTTGCTGATCCATAACTCTTGTTTTCTCCCTGCAAAGGCAACCCTCGTCCATATCGAATTCACCTGCAAACCACAATGCACCGGTGTAATTATGGACCGACAAGTCCCAAATGTAAGCCCACACACTGGCATATGAGCGCACACACACACACACACACACACACACACAAGTGTTGTCATTTGTATGAAAGGACACACACATGCAGCATGTGCAGAGTCTAATGAATGCTAATCAGTGCAAAGCCCTTGAAGTAGCGGAGAGCAGCCGGCTTGAGGAGGAGCACCTCAGGGCTGACAGCTATGCACCTTTTCAACTCATCTTTCTTTCCTTTTTTTTTTTTAAATTCTCTTTATTCATCCAGCGCCTTCACGTTAAGCTCTCTCAGAACTTTTAACGTCTCGCCTTTTCCCTCCCCAAACCTCACTATTTCTCGCTCTTTCATCACCGTGGCCGTTTTGCTTTCATTTTTTCCTTTCTTCCTCGCAGACTTTATCAATTATCCACAGTCCGCCGATGTGCTTCTAAGAAGTAAACAGCGTGACCTCCTCAAGAGGGAAAAAAAAAAAAAAGGTTGTAACTTTGCGCAATTCTTTCACAACTCTGTGTCAGGCGGCTAATGCACATGCATGACTTTTGGGACCTGGGGGGAGCATCGAGGACACGGCCGAGCGAGTGGAGATCCAAAGATTCTTTTCTCGGTTTTCTTAAGCCACAATTTTTGCATCATTGGTTTCACGCCCAAATTGTGCCCCCGTTTTTGTATTCCATGCCTTTATTTGTACCAAAC
>NC_084548.2:3477500-3482500 GCF_033978685.3 Nerophis lumbriciformis
TCCAGCGTGTCTCGGTGTGTGACAGGGAGAAATACTCTGTTGATTTAAAACAATACAATTAAATCAGAGACCAAATAAATAGACAATTACTCGTTTTCAATATCGGTGGATATAAGGGCAGGTGTGAATGACAGGAAGAAAAGCTCTGTTGATTTGCTTTTTTATACATTTCCAGACCCCGAACATAAGGCGACCCGTTTTTAACGGAATATATTTAGAAACTAATCAAATTGAAACAAATAAACACTTCATTTTCAATATCAGTGGATATAAGGGCAGGTGTGAGTGACGGGGAAGAAAAGCTCTGTTTATTTGCATGTATGTACCTCTAAACCCCATGGATTTGATGACCCGCTTTTGACAAATTATATTTTCAAACTTAATCACATAAAAAAAGAAGAGACAATTACCTGTTTTCAATATCAGTAGATTTAAGGGCAGGTGTGAATGACAGAAAGAAAAGCTCAGTTGATTTGCCTTTTTATACATTTCTACACCCCGTACATAAGGTGACCCATTTTTAACGGAATATATTTCGAAAGTAATCAAATTAAAAAAATAAACAATTAATTTTCAATATCAGTGGATATAAGAGCATGTTTGAGTGACGGGGAAAAAAAGCTCTGTTGATTTGCATATATATATATATATATATATATATATATATATATATATATATATATATATATATATATATATATATATATATATATATATATATATATGTATATGTATATATATATATATATATATATGTATATATATATATATATATATATATATATATATATATATATATATATATATATATATATATATATATATACATATATATATATATATATATATATATATATATATATACATATATATATATATATATATATATATATATATATATATATACATATATATATATATATATATATATATATATATATATATATATATATATATATATATATATATATATACACATACATATATCCATCCATTTTCTACCGCTTATTCCCTTTGGGGTCGCGGGGGGCGCTGGAGCCTATCTCAGCTACAATCGGGCGGAAGGCGGGGTACACCCTGGACAAGTCGCCACCTCATCGCAGACATACATATATATATATGTATATATCTTAACCTTGTGGATAAGATGTTCCGTTTTTAAAAAACAAATATTTTGAAACCTAAGCAAATTAAAAAAATAGACAATTACTCATTTTCAATATCAGAGAAGGTGTGAATGACAGGAACAAAAACCTCTGTTGATTTGCCTTTTATACAATTCCACACCCCGTACATAAGGCGACCCGTTTTTAACTGAATATATTTTGAAACTAATCAAATAAAAAATATAGAAACAATAATTGTCAATATCCGTGGATATAATGGCAGGTGTGAGTGACAGGGAAGAAAAGCTCTGTTGATCCCCAGACCCGTACATAGGGCGACCCATTTTTAATTGAATATATTTCGAAACTAATCAAATTAAAAAAATAGACAATTCATTTTCAATATTAGTGGATATAAGGGCAGGTGTGAGTGACGGGGAAGAAAAGCTCTGTTGATTTTCATTTATGTACCTCTAAACCCCGTAGATTTGATGACCCATTTTTAACAAATTATATTTTGAAATGTAATCAAATTAAAAAAAAGAGACACTTACCTATTTTCAATATCAGTGGCTATAAGGGCGGGTGTGAATGACAGGAAGAAAAGCTCTGTTGATTTGCCTTTTTAAACATTTCCAGACCTTGAACATAAGACTACCCGTTTTTAACTGAATATATTTTGAAACTAATGAAATAAAAAATATAGAAACATTCATTTTCAACATCAGTGTATATACGGGCAGTAGTGAGTGACAGGAAGAAAAGCTCCGTTGATTTTCCTTTTTATACATTTGTACACCCCGTACATAAGGTGACCCATTTTTAACGGAACATATTTGGAGACTAATCAAATAAAAACATAGACAATTCATTTTCAACATCAGTGTATATACGGGCAGTAGTGAGTGACAGGAAGAAAAGCTCCGTTGATTTGCCTTTTTATACATTTGTACACCCCGTACATAAGGTGACCCGTTTTTAACGGAATATATTTCTAAACTAATCAAATAAAAAAAAAATTGACAATTCATTTTCAACATCAGTGGGTAAAAGAGCAGGTGTGAGTGACAGGAAGAAAGGCTCGGGAGACAAGCTTTTTCATTGTGCTGCATGTATGAATTTCTAGACCCCGGATATATAAGACGGATTGTCTTTTGTCAAATACAGTCCTTTAACTGGGTTACCGTGATAAGATGTTATGATCTGACATTAAATATAATATTGAACATTTCCAGGTAATGTGTCACATATGCAAATGGTGCACACCCGCTCACCATTGCCACGGTGACGCATCCCCCCCGCCTCCTCTCCTCCTCTCCTCCGCTTCCCCGCTGCCTACCTGGCCGTGTCAAGCTGTCACTCATAAACCAATCATACGCTAACATCTCCCTTCCAGTCTTTTGCCTCACCTCTGACCCCGCCCCCTGAACCCGGGGTCCCGTCCAATAAGGCACCGTGTCTAACCGAAGCGCTCACCCGTGGCACGTAGACACCGCCGCCAATCACCCCCGGATCATCTGGAATGGGCCGACCCCGCGGCGACCCGTCCTCGCGGCGGGAGAAAGCAGGCGGGGGAGCGAAACGGGTGATTTTTCCACGACGTGTCACCTAAAACACGAAAGGTATGACACTTTGAAAACTTTTTGTCCCTTCTTTAAGCAGATGGCAAAGACTACTTTCTGGTCACACAAAATAATAATTTTACAGGGAGACAAGACGGGACCGCCGACGGATCAGCCACTTAAAAAAGGTGAGACAAAGGTGATATTGGGAAAGGGGGGTAGAGTAAAAAATATCAGTCAAAGGCTGGACCCTCGGGAGGGAGTCCAGACTCAGTCCGAGGGAAAAATCCTCATCACCCCGAAGGAGAATCAAGCAGTGGTGAAGGCGTGGGCTGGGGGTGGGGAGTGTGTTTGTGTATATGCCCATTGTCTTTGGGTGTAGTGTTGTTGTGTTCATAGGCCCGGGGGCCCGTTCTGCATGCAATGTGTCGGAGGCAGATATTTACATATATCCGAATTTAAGTCTTTTATTTCATAATCATATTACAAAACAGCTAGTGTTTTTCTTCCAATGGTGGTCTTTTGGTTGTCTGCAAAACTGTGTGCTTAACCTTGAGTGAGGAATGTAAGAAAGAGAGATAATGGGCATGTGTTTTGGCTAGAGAGACATGACTGCCAGGGTGGGAGGAAGAGAGACTTAAGAGGGGAGAGGGTTTTTCGGGGGTGGGGGCAGACTATCTTGGCGGCACGATTGAATGTTCTATGCTGGACTGGTCTCAATATATTTGCAAAGCTTTGCATATACATTACACATTACCGTATTTTCCGCACTATTAGCCGCACCTAAAAACCACAAATTTACTCAAAAGCTGACAGTGCGGCTTATAACCCAGTGCGCTTTATATATGGATTAATATTAAGATTCATTTTCATAAAGTTTAGGTCTCGCAACTACGGTAAACAGCCGTCATCTTTTTTCCCCGTAGAAGAGGAAGCGCGTCTTCTTCTACGGCAGGCAACCGCCAAGGTAAGCACCCGCCCCCATAGAAGAGGAAGCGCTTCTTCTTCTACTGTAAGCAACCACCCGCCCCCGAAGAAGAAGAAGAAGAGCGCGGATATTACGTTTCATTTCCTTTGTGTGTTTACATCTGTAAAGACCACAAAATGGCTCCTACTAAGCGACAGGTTTCCGGTTCATGAAAAGACGCAATCTCTCCATCCGCACACGGACTACTATTTCACAGCAACTGCCTAAAGACTTTCAAGAAAAGCTGGCTACTTTCCGTGCATATTGTAAAAACAAGATAGCTGAAAAAAAGATCCGGCCAGAGAACATTATCAACATGGACGAGGTTCCACTGACTTTTGATATTCCTGTGAACCGCACTGTGGATACAACGGGAGCACGTACGGTGAATATTCGCACCACAGGGAATGAGAAGTCATCCTTCACTGTGGTTCTAGCTTGCCATGCTAATGGCCAGAAACTTCCACCCATGGTGATATTCAAAAGGAAGACCTTGCCAAAAGAGACCTTTCCAGCCGGCGTCATCATAAAAGCTAACTCGAAGGGATGGATGGATGAAGAAAAGATGAGCGAGTGGTTAAGGGAAGTTTACGCGAAGAGGCCGGGTGGCTTTTTTCACGCAGCTCCGTCCATGTTGATATACGACTCCATGCGCGCCCACATCACGCTGGTTTTTAATATATTATTAAAGTTTGACTGACCTATCTGACTGTTTTTTTGACATTCCCTTTAGCGCAGTTAGATGCGGCTTATAACACGGGGCGGCTTATAGGTGGACAAAGTTTTGAAATATGCCGTTCATTGAAGGCGCGGCTTATAACCCAGGGCGGCTTATGGTGCGGAAAATACGGTACACATTACACATTTATACACAAATGCAAGCAAAGTTCGACTTCCAGGTGTCGTTGAGGAGGGAGGGAGGTCAAAAGCATCCGTCTTTGAAAGTCCTCAGGGGATGATTACAGAACAGCCTGTTCTTGTCCTCAAGGCCATTGGAGGGAGTCAAATCGTAGATAAGGATTTTGGTTTTTTTCCTCGAGCAGACATGACAATGGCTTGTCTGTTCTATTCGTCCATGTTGGCTCTCATATCCAATTTGTTCCTTTTCAGCAAGCTTCTCCATGATGTGATCCATCTTGTGATTCAGTTCAGAAATCGCCCCAAACCTTCCATTGCGACGAACAGCCGTTGGGCTCCTTGAGTGGCTGCCATCGTCTTACGAATTTTACGGTACACCAGAGCAGTGCCCAGCCCAATCAGCGGGTTCCCCATGATCACGGTTCCAAATAGGTAGATGTCTTCCACGTCCTCGACGGAAAGGACTGAAAGGCACATGATTCTCCATTTGTCCCAGGAATCTCTCAC
>NC_084548.2:3487500-3572500 GCF_033978685.3 Nerophis lumbriciformis
AGTAAAGCAGGTCGTGAATATTATCCTTGTTACTATGACAGCAGATACAGTACCAGATACCAGTAACCATGGCTCCAATACGCTTCTGCCTTGGAGACTGTCATGTCTGTATCATCATGTTTTGTTTTAAGTCATGTTTTGTTTAGTTTCTGTCTTTTCACTCCCTTGTCTGGTCACCATAGTTACCCATTAGTTTCACCTGTCATGTCACGCACCTGTTTTGAGTCACGCACCTGTTGTTAATCATGTCCATAGTATTTAAGTTCATTCATTTTCTGTTGTTCGTCCTGACGACCTCACACCACATGCTGATTATCGGTCCTGCTAAACACCGACATTTATTTAATAATACCACCTTAACATTTGACAACCAAACAAAAAGAATCTGGGTATTATCTTCGACCCAACTCTCTCGTTTGAATCACACATTAAGAGTGTTACTAAAACGGCCTTCTTTCATCTCCGCAATATCGCTAAAATTCGTTCTATTTTATCCACTAGCGACGCTGAGATCATTATTCATACGTTCGTTACGTCTCGTCTCGACTACTGTAACGTATTATTTTCGGGTCTCCCTATGTCTAGCATTAAAAAATTACAGTTGGTACAAAATGCGGCTGCTAGACTTTTGACAAGAACAAGAAAGTTTGATCATATTACGCCTATACTGGCTCACCTGCACTGGCTTCCTGTGCACTTAAGATGTGACTTTAAGGTTTTACTACTTACGTATAAAATACTACACGGTCTAGCTCCGTCCTATCTTGTCGATTGCATTGTACCATATGTCCCGGCAAGAAATCTGCGTTCAAAGAACTCCGGCTTATTAGTGATTCCCAGAGCCCAAAAAAAGTCTGCGGGCTATAGAGCGTTTTCTATTCGGGCTCCAGTACTATGGAATGCCCTCCCGGTAACAATTAGAGATGCTACCTCAGTAGAAGCATTTAAGTCCCATCTTAAAACTCATTTGTATACTCTAGCCTTTAAATAGACCCCCTGTTAGACCAGTTGATCTGCCGTTTCTTTTCTTTTCTCCTCTGCTCCCCTTTTCCTTGAGGGGGGGGCGGGCACAGGTCCGGTGGCCATGGATGAAGTGCTGGCTGTCCAGAGTCGGGACCCGGGGTGGACCGCTCGCCTGTGCATCAGCTGGGAACATCTCTGCGCTGCTGACCCGTCTCCGCTCGGGATGGTGTCCTGCTGGCCCCACTATGGACTGGACTCTTACTATTATGTTGGATCCACTATGGACTGGACTCTCACAATATTATGTCAGACCCACTCGACATCCATTGCTTTCGGTCTCCCCTAGAGGGGGGGGGGGGGTTACCCACATATGCGGTCCTCTCCAAGGTTTCTCATAGTCATTCACATCGACGTCCCACTGGGGTGAGTTTTTCCTTGCCCGTATGTGGGCTTTGTACCGAGGATGTCGTTGTGGCTTGTGCAGCCCTTTGAGACACTTGTGATTTAGGGCTATATAAATAAAGATTGATTGATTGATTGATTGACTTATGCTCTGTCCATTCCTCTAAGATCCTGCTTCATGTCCCTTGTCAAAGTAAGTTTTGGTTCCATGTTTATAGTCTTTTTGTTTTTCATAGTTTGTTCTCCGCCACTGTGCGGGCTTTCATTTATTCCTTTTTTTTTTTTTGATAATAATAAATCATGTACCTTAATTCCCGTCTCGCCCGTGCCAACTTTCCGTTGCATCCTGGAAAAGCAAACTCCCAAGATCAAGTCGAGACAGTGACAGTTGAAAACTAATGGTTGCTATTGTGACCAGACAAGGGAGTGAAAAGACAGAAACTAAACAAAACATGACTTAAAACAAAACATGATAATACAGACATGACAGAGACTTTGTATACATACACTATATTACCAAAAGTATTTGGCCACCCATCCAAATGATGAGAATCAGGTGTCCTAATCACTTGGCCCGGTGTATCAAATCAAGCACTTAGGCATGGAGACTGTTTCTACAAACATTTGTTAAAGAATGGGCCGCTTTCAGTGATTTCCAGCGTGGAACTGTCATAGGATGCCACCTGTGCAACAAATCCAGTTGTGAAATTTCCTCGCTCCTAAATATTCCAAAATCAACTTTATTATACCATACCATACCATACCATACCATACCAACTTTATTTATAAAGCCCTTTTAAGACAAGCACAGTTGAAAAACAAAGGGCTGTACACCACAAAGAAACGGGGGTAAAGGACAGACTAAAAAATAACATTTAAAACAGAAATAAACATACACATTTAAAAAGCAAATATAAATTACCCTAAGAACAGTTTTGTTAGATAAAAACAGTTTAAAAGTAAAGTTAAAAACAGTTCAAAAAGTTAAAAGCTAAAAACAGTTTAAAGTCTCATGCTGGGTTAAAAGCCAGTGAATAAAAATGGGTTTTAAGAAGGGTCTTAAAAATAGCCAAATAAGTTATTTTATTATTATTTTTACTTTATTTTAAGAAAAGTGAATAGTTTGGGAACAACAGCAACTCAGCCACCAAGTGGTAGGCCACGTAAACTGACAGGGAGGGGTCAGCGGATGCTGAAGCGCATAGTGCAAAGACTTTCTGCACAGTCAGTTGCTACAGAGCTCCAAACTTCATGTGACCTTCCAATTAGCCCACGTACAGCTCGCAGAGAGCTTCATGGAATGGGTTTTCAAGCCATACATCACCAAGTCCAATGCATCCATCCATCCATCCATTTTCTACCGCTTATTCCCTTTTGGGGTCGCGGGGGGCGCTGGAGCCTATCTCAGCAACAACCGGGCGGAAGGCGGGGTACACCCTGGACAAGTCGCCACCTCATCGCAGGGCCAACACAGATAGACAGACAACATTCACACTCACATCCACACACTAGGGCCAATTTAGTGTTGCCAATCAACCTATCCCCAGGTGCATGTTTTTGGAAGTGGGAGGAAGCCGGAGTACCCGGAGAGAACCCACGCAGTCACGGGGAGAACATGCAAACTCCACACAGAAAGATCCCGAGCCCGGGATTGAACCCAAGACTACTCAGGACCTTCGTATTGTGAGGCAGATGCACTAACCCCTCTGCAAGAGAAACAAATAAAAAATCAGTCTCAGCCTGGGCCCATGGAGAGGGGGTCCAGACTGAGGCCAAGGGAAAAAAATTAAAGATACAAATAAAATAAAATAAACAACCTCATAGTCATAGCACACATTAGCATGTGTGTAAGAGGGAAACATCAAAGACTACAAAGGACATTAAAGACATTAAAAGAGCAGCGCTGATGCAACCAGCCATTTCTACATACAGCTAAAGTAAAACAAAGACAACAAATACAAATAAATAAATAAATATATACACCGTGGTGGCCTCTGCGATGTTTGATTTTATTTGATTTTTATTAAGGCTCCCCATTAGCTGGTTGCCACAACAACCCACTAGTCTTCCCAGGGTCCACAAATTCAATACAATTACAAGTAAAAGCATATAATTATAACCACACCATACAGCAGTGGTTCTCAAACTTTTTTTGTCATCCCCCACTTTGGACAAGGGGGAGTTTTCAAGCCCCACCTGCCCCCATCACCCCAACAGAGCGCTAATGCCAAGCTTTAACATTTTCAAATTTATTGAACATCAAGTTGTATACATTCAAACTCAATAACATAAAATAACATCAAGTTCAATATTAAATAAAATAACTGTGCAGCTGTGGTATAACTTGCATCAAGTTCAATAATAAATAAAATAACTTCCATCAAGTTCAATAATAAATAAAACAAAAGTGTTATAACTTGCATCAAGTTCAATAATAAATCAAAAAAAGTGTTATAACTTGCATCACGTTCAATAATAAATCAAAAAAAGTGTTATAACTTGCATAAAGTTCAATAATAAATCAAAAAAGTGTTATAACGTGCATCAAGTTCAATAATAAATCAAAAAAAGTGTTATAACTTGCATCACGTTCAATAATAAATCAAAAAAAGTGTTATAACTTGCATGAAGTTCAATAATAAATCAAAAAAAAGTATTATAACTTGCATCAAGTTCAAAAATAAATCAAAAAAAGTGCTATAACTTGCATCAAGTTCAATAATAAATCAAAAAAAGTGTTATAACTTGCATCAAGTTCAATAATAAATCAAATAAAAGTGTTATAACTTGCATCAAGTTCAATAATAAATCAAAAAAAGTGTTATAACTTGCATCAATTTCAATAATAAATCAAATAACTTGCATCAAGTTCAATAATAAATCAAAAAAAGTGTTATAACTTGCACCAAGTTCAATAATAAATCAAAAAAGTGTTATAACTTGCATCAAGTTCAATAATAAATAAAACAAAAGTGTTATAACTTGCATCAAGTTCAATAATAAATCAAAAATGTGTTATAACTTGCATCAAGTTCAATAATAAATCAAATAAAGTGTTAGAACTTGCATCAAGTTCAATAATAAATCAAATAACTTGCATCAAGTTCAATAATAAATAAAATAAAAGTGCCACTTTGCAATATCTGCAAAAAAAAAGAGGAGGAGCTATGCATTTGGCAAGACAGTGCAAGTGACAGCACTTTGCCCCGGGAGAGCCACCTTGCTTCACTGTGAAACAGCACGGCTGTATGATCAGCTCCCATTTCCTCACACAGTGCAGAGAACAGTCGCACTTTCAGTGGTCGTGTTTTGATCAAATTTACCGCGCTCACAACATGTTAAAACCTCATTGAGTTCGGGGCTGAGCTGCCTTGACGCGAGTGCTTCCCGGTGAATGACACAGTGTGTGCCCGTCACATTGTTGTTTCTCTGCAGGCGCTGGCTCTGGCTCGACGACCTTTGAGGTGCGAGTCACAAATGTATATATTTGTGTAATTGTGGTCCACACATTAGCCTGCTACCCATCCGCGCGAAAGTTTGTTCCGCTTAGCCCCGCCCCCATTAGTTACTGTTGCTATGTCTGTCAAACTTTCGCTCCTACCGAGAAATGTAAAGCCTACAGTAAAAATAAGTACCGGTAATTTCCATGTATTTATATAGCGGATTTCATAGACAGAATCACAAAGTGATTTACAGTGTGTATAGAAAATGAAAGCATAGTAAAAAAAATAATCTAAGAATATAATAATAAAAGAAAAATTTTAAGTCAAATTTCCTCCCGTTCCTCGCGCCCCACCTGTCATGTCTCTATTCCCCACCAGTGGGGCGCGCCCCACACTTTGAGAAACGCTGCCATACAGAAACAAATACAAATCATCAACAAGCAAACAATTTGCAGTCTCAGAATATTAGTTACCATATAAATATAACCACACAATACAAAACCAAACAAAAATCATCAACAAGCAAACTCATTTACAGACTCAGATAAAATATTAGTTTCCTTTTAAAAACCACACCATCGTCTGCTGAGGTGGGTTGAGCATGGCCAGAGACAGGAGCAGACCCATCAAAGCAACCAAGAGAAACAACTCCACCCTCCGCCGCCCACTAACTCGATATTGACAAATGTGGTGTTTTAGACTGAAATATTGTTCAATTAAGGCAGTGATTCTCAAGAATATGTTGTTATTTTCACACCCCTATCCCAAATTGAAATAGGATTACCTGATGATATTTATTTATCCGTACAAACCACTCTGTGAGTTGCTGGCACCAGCACCTTCATGCCACCTAGCTACCTCATCACGTCCACTAAATAAGAAGTACTGGTCAATGATTACAAAACTTTAAAGGAAATCTTAAATTTATGTGTATTAGCATGTTTTAGCGCAACCAATAGGGGGCAACTAATTTAGTAACTTAATTACATTTCCTGGTTGAACCTGTTGATTAATTCAAACAGTGCTGCCACCTAGCTGGAGGCTTGGGTATCAATCGAGAGTTACAAAAAAGGACGCTAATACCAGAAGTCGGTCCGTGTACCTTCCGTTCATTCTATTTCCAATTCTGAAACGCAAATCAAAAACACACCTTTTTTTTCGATTTTTTACCATAAATGGCAGATTTGAAAACATACAAAAAAGAGGTTGATTTTCATAAAAATATTGCCATCAAATTGGATTTTGTGCCGTTTTCCTTTTATGGATTTTTATTGTTCCAGATAACCACAAAAATCCAATTCATGTTTATCCAAAAATGCAAAAATGCGTGTTTATCTGTGTGATGACAAATTGAACTGGAAGCAGCATTTTAACTTTTCTTTCACGTTTAGCATGTTTTTAGCATAACGCTAACACCTATGGTCCAATTCTTAATTGCATATCAAAAAACTAATTTTGGGCCATTATTTCTATTTTCATTTCTGAAAGTAAAGTTGGACAACTATTTAATGAGACTTTTTTAAAAGGACAATAAGACTCCTGCTGAACAAAGATGTTAGCGTTATGCTAAAAACATGCTAAACGCAAAGGAAATGCTAAAATACTGCTTCCGGTTAAATTCGTCATCACACAGATAAACACGCATTTTTGCATTTTGGATGAACATATATTCGATTTTTTGTGTTTATCTGGAAAACATTTAAATCCATAAAAGGAAAACAGCACAAAATCCAATTTTATGGCAATATTTCAATGAAAATCGGCCCTTTTTTGTTTGTTTTAAAATCTGCCATTTTAATAATAAAAATAAAGAAAACGGCCCAAATTTAATTTTTTGATTTGCGTTTGAGAATTGGAAATAGAATGAACGGAAGGTACACGGACCCATGTGTTTCACCACACTTTTTTAAAATAACAATAGGACTCCTGCTGAACAAAGATGTTAGCGTTATGCTAAAAACATGCTAAACGCCAAGGAGTTTTGTTTCACAATAAAATAGATTTTTCTTACCTTCTGGTACCTGCTGATCTGTATTTGGGATCTGCATAAGTCCTGAAAATGTGCGCGCATCCGCAATCGTAGTCTGTGTCGACACCGTAGTCGATAAGCTTCGTCTTTTACTCTATCTTCTTGTTATGTGACATTCATCCTCCGCTAATGCCATTTCTAATATAAAATAGTGTAAAAATCGTACTTATATCTGTCAGTAAACTCGCCATGAAAGCACTAAAACATACCGGTGTAGTGACTTTACAATATTCACCCGAGGAACTTTAGTTATTAGAGAGTTCCGGTTGGACGGTTTTTCACGGAACACATTTCCGGTGTTGTTGTTGTTGCACTAGTGAGCCACGGATGAGGAGATGCTGCTCCGTGCCCAAGGACACAACGGCAGTGACTAGGATGGCGGAAGCGATGATCAAACCTTCAAACCTGGAACCCTCAAGTTGCTGGCACAACTATACTATTGGAGTTATACCGCCCCAAATATTTTTCTCCTTCACTGTATACTTTTAGTCTGGGGACAAGTGTCTCCAATATTGTCCACACCGGTCTCCATCCATTGATTAAAGTAAAGTCTGAATGTCATTAAAACAGTTAGCAAAAATAGACCATTCATTGGCAGTACGCCTTATAACCCGGTGCGCCCTATGGTCCAGAAAATACGGTACTTTATTGACGCATATTATTTTCAGGATTTCGCAGGCTAGATCTGGCCCCCGGCTAGATCTGTGCGCTCTGCTGATTGCGCCTCCTGGCAGCTGCAGTCAATCACCGGTACTCAACACACCTGAAGTTGATCAGAGGTCCTGCCTTCAAAAGCCTGCACAACCTGCAATCCCGGGCCGGAACGTAACCATCCGTTCGTGTACCGTAAGCCGACTAACTCTGCTATATGCACACTTTGCTCTCTGTGTTTTTCTTCCCCGTGTTATCTATTATCTCGTTGTCCTCCTTGTCGATCCTACTGTAGACTTCCGTTCCTGCGTTGACGTGCTGTGTGTCTCGCCTTTCGTTGTTCCCCCTGCTTCCCGGACTGCCTCTTGGATCTGGACCACCCGCTTGTACATGGAACTCCTACGCCCCGCTATAGCCCCCCTATTTTCCTGCTTGCCTCACGGACATTCGGGACTGCCTTTCCCCTCCGGGACTTCCGCCTCTCGCTCAACACTCCCCGGTAACACCATACTTGCCAACCCTCCCGGATTTTCCGGGAGACTCCCAAAATTCAGCGCCTCTCCCGAAAACCTCCCGGGACAAGTTTTCTCCCGAAAATCTCCCGAAATTCAGGCGGACTCAGGTCCTCCACAATATAAAAAAGCGTACCTGCCCAATCACGTTATAACTATAGAATGATGGAGGGCGAGTTCTTGGTTTCTTATGTGGGTTTATTGTTAGGCAGTTTCATTAACGTCCTCCCAGCGTGGCAACAACACACAACAACAGCAGTCACGTTTTTGTATACCGTAAAGCAGTTCGTCTGCCGTAAACAGCAATGTTGTGACACTCTTAAACAGGACAATACTGCCATCTAGTGCATTTGATGAAAGCACTTTTGTGCGTGCCACACAGCAATGCACCATCAGAGAGGGTGTTCAGCATGGTTCAAAAAATAGTGACAGAGAATAGAACAAGGATGGACAATTCAACCCTTAACTCAACAATGAGTAGATGAGTGTTATGTGTGTGTATATGTGTAAATAAATGAATATATATATATATATATATATATATATATATATATATATATATATATATATATACATATATATATATATATATATATATATATATATATATATATATATATATATATGTATGTGTGGGAAAAAAAATCACAAGACTACTTCATCTCTACAGGCCTGTTTCATGAGGGGTTCCCTCAATCATCAGGAGATTTTAATTGTTTTAAATTAAATTAAATTAAAATTAAATTAAATTAAATTAAAGTCTCCTGATGATTGAGGGAACCCCTCATGAAACAGGCCTGTAGAAATGAAGTAGTCTTGTGATTATTTTTCCCACACATACATATATTGCGCTCTACTACGGTATCGAGCACTATTTTTTGGATAACCTTATTAAGACATATATATATATATATATATATATATATATATATATATATATATATATATATATATATATATATATATATATATATATATATATATATATAAATATATATATATATATATATATATATATATATATATATATATATATATATATATATATATACATATATATATATATATATATATATATATATATATATATATATATATATATACATATATATATATATATATATATATATATAATAAAATGTATATATATATATATATATATAGCTAGAATTCACTGAACGTCAAGTATTTCTTATATATATATATATATACATAGCTAGAATTCACTGAACGTCAAGTATTTCTTATATATATATATATATATATATATATATATATATATATATATATATATATATATATATATATATATATATATATATATATATATACATATATATATATATATATATATATATATACGAAATACTTGACTTGGTGAATTCTAGCTGTAAATATACTTCTCCCCTTTTAGCCACGCCCCCAACCACGCCCCCGTCCCACCCCGACCACGCCCACCCCCCTCCCCCCACCTCCCGAAAATCGGAGGTCTCAATGTTGGCAAGTATGGGTAACACACAACAGTTAATCTCCACACATAGTCACACACCATACACACTTTGGATCGAAAATAGACCATTTATCGGCAGTGCGCCTTATAATCCGGTGCGCCCTATGGCCAGGAAAATACAGTATTTTGTTTATTTGGTGTTGGTATCAAATTGAAAAACGAATGAACGTAAGGTCCCCGGACAACGATAACATCCGATACGTTTGCTTTTTTTGCTGCTATCAGACCGATATCCGATATCACCGTCAACTGTCAGTCCTGTTGTTCCTCTTCTTCCCTGACAGTCCACCCAGTTCAAAGCAAACAAAGAAAGATGGCAGCAAAGCATTGTTATTGACGATTACTACGTCAACAAGGTGAAGATGAGAGCCATTGGAGCGCCACAAACAGATCAAAGGTCAATGAGCGTGACCAATCATTCCTCTGAGTGGACAGCCGATGATGAATTCTTTTCAGATTGTCCGAATCCTCCCAACCTTCTCATCTTCCCCAAGGCCTCCCGGGTAAAACATTGTCCCCACTCCACCTTTCTCCCTCCTCATCATTTATTTCAATTTGCCATGCTTCCCTCCAAAGCGAAAGAGGCGGACGCCAATCAGACCAAATCCCAGCGTGGCGGCCCATCGCCGTAATGAAACATTTAGATGCGGGCTCAGCTACGCCTTTGCATTAATGCCTTGTGTTGGCGGAGATGAAGGACGGGGGGCGGGGGGGACACTTCACCCTAATAACCCCTCGCCAAATCCAGGTCAGATACCGGGACGTCCGGGTAATGGCTTTCTCCGGCGGGTCACAATCGCCGCCTCGGAGGATTCCGTCAGGGAATCTCAGGTGTCATATATTTCCATGACAGCAATCACTATTGACATCTTTCATCTCCACCAAGATTAGTCTGTCATAGGAAACTTCATCCGGATTGTTCCGCAGGTGATGTCGTACGAGATACGGCGTTGGGTAAAATGGCCGAGGCATTACGGGGAAAATGATGATTGACTGGCTGGATTGGACCACACGGCCTTGGTGCATTAGCCCGGGGAGAGACAAATGGAGACTTCATTATACGCTGAATAATGCAGCGCTCGAGTCACTAAGCGAGCGCCCGCTACATGCTTTCTTTTGATTACTTCCGCCAAGGTTATGCATTTTTCTGTTGACTTGCGTGCAACTTCCTGTCTACATGGATCTTTTGTCAAGATCTTTTTAGGGTGGAATTGTTGCATCGAAAGTGATTTAAAAGATTGAATTGAACAGTGACGTGCGGTGAGGTTGATGGCTGGTGAGGCACTGACTTCATCCCAGTCAGATTTACAAACATATGAACCCTAAAGAGTATCTTATTCACCATTTGATTGGCAGCAGTTAACGGGTTATGTTTAAAAGCTCATACCAGCATTCTTCCCTGCTTGGCACTCAGCATCAAGGCTTGGAATTGGGGGTTAAATCACCAAAAATTATTCCCGGGCGCGGCGCCCCTGCTGCCCACTGCTCCCCTCACCTCCCAGGGGGTGAACAAGGGGATGGGTCAAATGCAGACGACAAATTTCATTACACCTAGTGTGTGTGTGACAATCATTGCTACTTTAACTTAACTTTAACTTTACACATACAAACTGTAGCACACAAAAAAGCACATTTAATAAAAAAACGTTATTATGGTCTTACCTTTACTTATAAATGAAGTCCACAACTAAAGCCCTCACTTAAACTTTCCACGTGCAAGATTGAATCTATTTAAAAAAGTGTAACCGAGGGTTTATAAATGTGGCCTATACTGTATGAAACTACAAAATAACAAACACGGAGGCTCCAGTTTACACGAGGACCACTTTATTTACCTTCTTTCAAAAACCTACGCTCCACTCAAAAGTGTCATCGCTTCCGCTCTTAGCGCCTTCAAAATAAGAGCTCAAGGCATATACTGCATAACAGCGCATAACAGGAACTTAACATCACAAAGAGGAAAGCCCATGAAAATAGGTTACAAAAGTTATTTAATAAGAAGCCAAAAAGTGCAAAAACAATAATGTTCGTGTTGGAGGAGTTGTGAATTAGGTACACCTGTACCTAATGTTGTGGCCCTGCAGTCATTCACAACTCCTCCAACACGAACATTATGGTTTTTGCACTTTTTGGCTTCTTATGAAATAACTTTTTTAAATAGATTCAACCTTGCACGTGGAAAGTTTAAGTGTGGGCTTTAGTTGATATAACAATTCTACGGCGGGGGTGCAGGAGGCGGGATTACTGGAGCCTTAGCCAGTGCGTCTTTTGCAGCCGTTTTATGATCGCTCAGCACAAGAAATACGTTACACACATACAGTTGTTGACAAAATACACTGTACATTATATACCTCAGCTAACTAAACTATGGAAATGTATAATATAATTCATATAGCAATACAGTCTCACTGCACAGCAGGCCAGCAGTTAGCCGAGTCCGGAATCCATGTTGAGGCACTGAGTGACGTGCCTCAACTGGCTGCTGATCACCGCACCGTCTCTTCTCAGTATTTGAACGGCAAATGTGAAAATTCAGCGATTTTGAATAAAAATAATCTAAAACTGGTGAAGTTAAATGGAAAATAACTCTATAGTATAATCACTGGATACATATAACAATTTAATTATTTTTTTGTCTTTTTACATTTTTTTTCTTTCCATGAGGGCAGGTGACGGGGGCCTCACCTGCCTCTAGTGACTGCACGTCACTGATAATGTAGGAACCAGAATATTAATAACAGAAAGAAACAACTCTTTTGTGTGAATGAGTGTAAATGGGGGAGGGAGGTTTTTTTGGGTTGGTGCACTAATTGTAAGTGTATCTTGTGTTTTTTATGTTGATTTAATAAAAAAATAAAAAAACAAAAAATAAAAAAAACATACCGATAATAAAAAAAACGATACCGATATTTTCCAATATTACATTTTAAAGCATTTGTCGGCCGATAATATCGGCAGGCCAATATTATCGGATATCTCTACAGAAAATGTGACTTATACTCCGGTGCGACTTATATATGTTTTTTTCCTTCTTTATTATGCATTTTCGGCCGGTGCGACTTATACTCCGGAGCGACTTATACTCCGAAAAATACGGTACTCAACTTTCTCAGTCTTTTTTGCCACTTGTGCCAACTTTTTTAAAAACATGTTGCACATATGAAATTCCAAATTAGCTAATATTTCTAAAAAATAACGTTTTCCAGTTCGTCTATCCCAGGGGTGCTCACACTTTTTCTGCAGGCGAGCTACTTTTCAATTGATCAAGTCGTGGGGATCTACCTCATTCATATATATCATTTATATTTACTTATTTATGAAATATATGTTTTTGTTAACAAGTTAAAGGTGTTTAATGATAATGCAAGCATGTTTAACACATATAGTTAATATTGTTAATACATTAAAGGTGTTTAATGATAATACAAGTATGTTTAATACATATAGTTAATATTGTTAACAAGTTAAAGGTGTTTAAAGATAATGCAAGCATGTTTAACACATATAGTTAATATTGTTAACAAGTTAAAGGTGGTTAAAAATAATACAAGCATGTTTAACACAAATAGTTAATATTGTTAACAACTTAAAGGTGGTTAAAGATAAAACAAGCATGTTTAACACATATAGTTAATATTGTTAACAACTTAAAGGTGGTTAAAGATAATGCAAGCATGTTTAACACATATAGTTAATATTGTTAATAAGTTAAAGGTGTTTAAAGATAATGCAAGCATGTTTAACACATATAGTTAATATTGTTAATAAATTAAAGGGGTTTAATGATAATACAAGCATGTTTAACACATATAGTTAATATTGTTAATACATTAAAGGTGTTTAATGATAATACAAGTATGTTTAATACATATAGTTAATATTGTTAACAAGTTAAAGGTGTTTAAAGATAATACAAGCATGTTTAACACATATTGTTAATATTGTTAACAAGTTAAAGGTGGTTAAAAATAATACAAGCATGTTTAACACAAATAGTTAATATTGTTAACAACTTAAAGGTGGTTAAAGATAAAACAAGCATGTTTAACACATATAGTTAATATTGTTAATAAGTTAAAGGTGTTTAAAGATAATACAAGCATGTTTAACACACATAGTTAATATTGTTAATAAGTTAAAAGTGTTTAGAGATAATACAAGCATGTTTAACACATATAGATTCCTTTCTTTCATGAAGACAAGAATATAAGTTGGTGTATTACCTGATTCTGATGACTTGCATTGATTGGAATCAGACAGTGGTGCTGATAACGTCCGCATTTTCGAATGGAGGAGAAAAAAACTCCTCCTTTCTGTCCAATACTACATGAAAGTGGTTGGTTTTTGGCATCTTATTTGTCCAGCTTCCGTACTCCTTTGTATACACTTTACAAGAAATACATTGTCGGCAAACTCCGTAGCTTGCTAGCTTGTGCACGCCAGCTTTCTGAGACTCTTATTTTGGTAGCGCGGGCAGGATGAAGCAGAGCTTTTATTGTGCAACTGTGCAGTCGGTCTTTGGAGTTTTGACGACAGGTACGGCGCCAGAGTCTGTGGAAATAAAGTGTTTCTCGCCTTCCAGTCGGTCATTTTAATGAGCTGGCAGCAGCCAGCGTCATCTCAGAAGACCCTCGGGTGCCGTGAATGTCAATCAAGTGACGAAAGTGACGTCATAGTGAAGATTTATGATCGCTCATTTTTAGGACTATTTTTTTTTATGCCTGGCTGGTGATCGACTGACACACCCTCCGAGATCGACCGGTAGATCGGGATCGACGTAATGAGCACCCCTGGTCTATGCAGTCTATTCAATTGAGTATAAGTTGAAAAGGATTTGCAAATCATTGTATTCTGTTTTTATTTACCATTTCTGGGTTTTGTATGTGTGCTTTAAACATCCACTAAAGTAAACATAAATGAATTGATTGATTTGAAGCCCTAAAAAAAAATCACACGTCAATATTGTCATCGATATCGGGCCATCTTCTTTGTGGTTACTCCCGCTCTCGTTTGTCCGTAAATTTTTCCGCAATGTGGCTGCCGACTTGTCACACCGGCGCGCTTACCAGGAATCTGCCCTCAACACTTGTCACTTCACATCCATCGCTTTTGTGTGCGCCGGTGCCGCTCGGAGGCTGTGTGCTATTATTCATGGCTGGCCAGTAAGTGAGTATGACATGGCGAGATTAAAGGCATAGGGCACAGATGCAGGTCCGTGAATAGATGCGGGGACACCGCCGAGAGTTTAGATGGAGAATAAAGTGAAAATAAATGTGGAGGAGAAAAAAAGAGCATATATTCCACAATAAAACAAACCTGTGAACACTCTGCTTGGCACGCACTTTGTAGAACTTCATTAAACTTAATTATATTACTAATTCAACAATGACATACACTATTTTACCAAAAGTATTTGGCCACCCATCCAAATGTTGAGAATCAGGTGTTCTAATCACTTGGCCCGGTGTATCAAATCAAGCACTTAGGCATGGAGACTGTTTCTACAAACATTTGTGAAAGAATGGGCCGCTTTCAGTGATTTCCAGCGTGGAACTGTCATAGGATGCCACCTGTGCAACAAATTTCCTCGCTCCTAAATATTCCGAAGTCAACTTTATGTTGACAAATTTTCTCCCGAAAATCTCCCGAAATTCAGGCGGACTCAGGTCCATGCGGACCTGAGTCCGCTAACCCACAATAATAAACAGCATACCTGCCCAATCACGTTATAACTGTAGAATGATGGAGGGCGAGTTCTTGGTTCCTTATGTGGGTTTATTGTTAGGCAGTTTCATTAACGTCCTCCCAGCGCGGCAACAACACAAAACAACAGCAGTTACGTTTTTGTATACCGTAAAGCAGTTTGTCTGCCGTAAACAGCAATGTTGTGACACTCTTAAACAAGGCAATACTGCCATCTAGTGCATTTGATGAAAACACTTTTGTGCGTGCCACACATCAATGCATCATCAGAGAGGGTGTTCAGCATGGTTCGAAAAATAGTGACAGAGAATAGAACAAGGATGGACAATTCAACCCTTAACTCAACAATGAGTAGATGAGTGTTATGTGTGTGTATATGTGTAATTAAATGAACACTGAAATTCAAGTATTTTTTATATATATATATATATATATATATTTATATATATATATATATAGCTAGAATTCACTGAACGTCAAGTATTTCTTATATATATATATATATATATATATATATATATATATATATATATATATATATATATATATATATATATATATATATATGTCTTAATAAGGTTATCCAAAAAATAGTGCTCGATACCGTAGTAGAGCGCAATATATGTATGTGTGGGAAAAAAATCACAAGACTATTTCATCTCTACAGGCCTGTTTCATGAGGGGGTTCCCTCAATCATCAGGAGATTTTAATGGGAGCATTCACATACCATGGTTTATATAGGGCACATATAGGGAAGTTTTGACGGAGCAGAAACGTGTGAACTCGTTGGGAGTTTGCTCCTCTCCCAGCTCGCTAGCCTCAACCTGAACCTTGGTATTTACCGTGATGACGGACTGGCAGTGTGTCGCGCCTCGCCAAGGAGCAGCGAGAATACCAAGAAGCGCATATGCCAAAGTTTCAAAGAGAACGGCCTACGGATCACGATTGAAGCCAACAAGCAAACCGTCAACTTCCTCGACGTCACTTTCAACCTGAGAAATAACAGCTACCAACCATTCACGAAACCCAACACAACACTCCAATACGTGCACCATGACAGCAACCACCCACCCACTACCACGAAAAGAATACCTACCGGAATCAATAAAAGGCTATCGATGCTGTCATCTAGCAAAGCTGAATTTGACCAAGCAACCCCCCCGTACCAAAAAGCCCTTGATGAAAGCGGATACAATTTCACCCTCACCTATGAACCCACGCCAGGAAACCAGCCAAAAAAGAACAGAAAACGAAACGACATCATCTGGTACAACCCCCCATACAGCAAAAACGTCTCAACTAACATTGGACACAAATTCCTCAATCTGATTGACAAACACTTTCCCAAAGACAACACCCTAAGAAAAGTATTCAACAAGAACAACATTAAATTGAGCTACAGCTGTATGAACAATATACGACAAATCATCTCAAACCACAACAAAACAATTGCAAATGAGCCGTCGGCCCCCGGACAGAGCGACTCCAAAACCAACAAAGGCTGTAACTGTCGAAAGAAACCTGATTGCCCTCTCAACGGGGGGTGCTTACAAACATCAGTTGTCTACCAATCTAAGGTAATACGCAAGGACATTAACACATCCGACACATATGTAGGATTAACCGAGGGAGAATTCAAAACCAGATGGAACAATCACAAGGCTTCTTTCAGGAACCAAAACCTGCGGAATACCACAGAACTCAGCAAACACATTTGGGACCTCAAAGACAATAATGTTGAATATTCAATAACATGGCAAATTCTTGCATCCAGTACACCTTACAATAGTGGTAATAAAAGATGCAACCTATGCTTGAAAGAGAAACTGTTTATTATTTACCGTCCAGACCTGTCATCCCTCAACAAGCGCAGCGAAATTGTAACAGCATGCCGCCACAGACGGAAACACCTCCTAGGTAACACATGAGCCAATCACCACGCCCCTAGGCCAGCCTGTACCTACCCACTCTGTGCCCTATATAAACCATGGTATGTGAATGCTTCCATTAAAATCTCCTGATGAGTGAGGGAACCCCCCCTCATGAAACAGGCCTGTAGAGATGAAGTAGTCTTGTGATTTTTTTCCCACACATGCATATATTGCGCTCTACTACGGTATCGAGCACTATTTTTTGGATAACCTTATTAAGACATATATATATATATATATATGAAATACTTGACTTGGTGAATTCTAGCTGTAAATATACTCCTCCCCTTTTAGCCACGCCCCCGTCCCACCTCCCGAAATCGGAGGTCTCAAGGTTGGCAAGTATGCTATAGCTGAATAATATTGTTTTCTTCCCTTCAGATTCTACAAGATACACAGCACATTAAGTTTATCACCTTTGTAGACATTTTGAAGTAAAGACTTCCACTAAGAGCGACAGTGACGCCTAAAGGTGCGCCTACGTTATGCCAGAAAAGTTCTCTTCTCAAATTACTGTTGCTTTAGCTCCTCTCACGTCTTGTTTGGTCACTTACTAGCTCCGAGCCACAAGTCTGCATAGTTCTTCACCATGTGCTGTCACAATGGTCGCCAGGCTTCATTCATTTCCCCCAGTCGTAGAATCAACGCTCTGCGTCCGTAGCACATTTAAAAGGTCCTGGACTTTTCTATTTGTTCTGCTGGTTGTGTCTCCTCACGCTCTGTCTTTATCTTCCAATCATCCTTTCCTTGTTGCGCCTCAGGGGGTTGCGATGAAGATGAATGACAACAAGGTCATTTCACCGCGAGGGGAGAAACGTCCCGACAATAATAGAAGCTGTCATTTGGTGTGTGTGTGTTTATGTACACTACGTTGCATAACACAAAAGTGCAGTTTGAAATCTTCTTGTAACGTTGACATTTAAATACAATGTACATGTTTTTGGGGTATTTTTGTTTTAATGAGAATGGAGGGCGACATCGCCACAAACAGTGTCGCGGCCTTCAACCTCGCGCTGGCAATTTGAATTAAAGTCACCCGGATGGCGATGGTGCGCTGCTGGAATTTTTCTGTGACCTTTTGACTAAAATGTCATTTGGTTTAGGGGTCGGATGTGGTTTGATGCCACTTTTTTTTCCCGCAAGGTTGATCACCAGTGACAGATATGGACTATATTTGCTTCCCCGAAAAAAAAACAATACACAGTTAGCACCGTTTTCACTAAAAACAACTTTTGGTTGACTTTGGTTTCTACAATTTAAGGCGGAGTTTAATATGACATATTAAATGTAAATACATCTTACGATCGCTAAAACATGTCCCTCGTGTGTGTGTTTGTGTCTTATCAAGCAGGGGCGTCACTAGCTTTAAAGGACAGGGGGGGGGCTTAGCCCCCAGGAGATGCACAGAATGTGAGCGAACGTAGCGCACGAGCACAAAACTTCACAAACGGCTAACAAAGACTTAGAAAGTATTCATTGTTATTATTATTATTTCAGTCGGATTATGTTCAATCTGTGTTCAGTACAACAACAAACGAGGTTTTGTGCAGCTTCACTCATTGGAAAGGAAGATAATGTGCTTCGTACACATGCAGGACCGCAAGCAAGGTCGCAGAGAAAATGCGGACTGGATTTTGAGTGATGTGGGCATTTTCTATATGAACAAGTCCAAGGACCGCAAGCAAGGTCGCAGAGAAAATGCGGACTGGATTTTGAGTGATGTGGGCATTTTCTATATGAACAAGTCCAAGGACCGCAAGCAAGGTCGCAGAGAAAATGCGGACTGGATTTTGAGTGATGTTGGCATTTTCTATATGAACAAGTGGAATGGATTCGATACTGACGCACTAAAGGGGCTCTCTACCTTACGCTATGAAGTGAGGGGAAACTGCAGGGCCGGCCCGTGGCATAGGCCGTATAGGCAAATGCTAAGGGCGCCGTCCATCAGGGGGCACCACGCCAGTGCCACAAATGTTGGAGAAAAAAAAGAAAGAAAAAAAAAGTTGTTACTATTATTTCTAAATACAAAAAATAATCTCACGTTAATTAAAATGCAAAGTAAAGCCTATTTAATAGAAATATTATTTGTTACAACATTACGCCCCCCCTCCTCCCCACGCACGGTGCGCCCCCTCCCTTCCCGTATCATGACTCTTTTTGGACGTCACCACATCAAAAAATCAACACAAGATGTCAAAACGGCCAAAACTGTCAGGTGCCCAGGGAAGAAAAAAGAGAAAAGAAGAGGAGTAGAAACGAGAAAAGACAGAGGTAGCAGGTAGGTAACGTTAGCCTACATGAAATTATTTGTCTGTTACAGAATGTGATAGTAACCTGGCTTTTTAGCATTAAGCTAATGTTACATGATTCGGCAATTGCTAATCAATAAATAGCTAGTTCTGTTTTAACGTCGGGTTAATATTGTGGAGGGGGCTAAATTGTTATGGAAAATAATAATGTAACGTTAGGTAATTACAGTACTCCCACCTTACATTCCTCAGGGACATTTGTATTAGATCTTTTAAGCAGGTGTTTTTTGTTTACATTGTTATTGCCTTCTGGTTAGCTAATGTTTGCCCTGCAGGTAATAGTCACTTTTCCACCCCTTTATATATTAGGTATAGTTGTAAGTAAAAAAAAAAAGGTCAAAGACAAAGCTATTCGGGTTCTTGTGAGTATATACACTTCACTGCCGATGTGGGGGGGCGCCACCTAAAATCTTGCCTAGGGCGCCAGATTGGTTAGGGCCGGGCCTGGGAAACTGAGTGAATAATGACAGGTTATATTATTATTTATTTAAACCCATATTCGGGCCACTTTATAATGAATATGTCGGCATGTATTTGTAAAAAAAAAAAATTTTTATTTATTTAATTTTTTTTTTTAAACACCAAATTATTTAGGGGGGCTTAAGAATATTTTAGGGGGGCTTGAGCCCCCCTAAGATAGGCCTAGCAACGCCAATGTTATCAAGACCGTAGCCGATTGCCTTAAAAATGAGCCTTCATCACTGGTGTCAGAATAATTGTATATAACTTATTTTCTATAAGTTCAGGTTGCCCTGCGTGAAGACCGTTTACTATCCACTGGTGCTTACAAAGCTGTCTTTGATCGTATCAAGCAAAAGGCGGACAGCTTGTAAAACTCCACTGTGTGCGATGGAATGCGCCGTAGAGGTGTCGGTTTCTCAGATCTTGGACAGCCTCAGGACGAGATAGACCTATTTATTAGGTGGTGTGACACTAACCATCTTATTTTAAATGTGACCAAGACACAGGAAATGGTTTTGGATCCGAGGAAAGTGGCTGACCATGAGCCAGTGGTCATCAAAAATCAGGAAATCACCCAGGTATCCTCATATAAATATTTAGGGGTTCATATTGATAATCTTCTCTGCTGGAAGACACATATTGACAAACTGTGCAATAGACTGCAACAGAGGCTATATTTTTTGCGAAGATTAAGATTGTACGGCGTAAGCAGCCACATCATGATGATTTTCTACCGTGCCATTGTAGAGAGCATCATTAGATACGGGATCACCTCATGGTTTGGCAACCTAACCGTTAAGCTAAAAAGCAAACTGGCCGGCATGCATAAAACGGCAATGAAAATCGTAGGGAGGAAAGAATATGAGCCTATACAGAGCATCTATGAGCAGGCAGTTAGGAAAAAAGCTAAGAAAATTATTTCCAACTCACAACACCCACTCTTTCCTGAATATGGAACCCTGCCATCAGGGAGAAGACTCCGGGTCCCACTATGCAAATCTAACCGCCTTAAATTATCATTTGTCCCAGCCTCCATTAAGCTGACCAACAATGTGCAATAGAATTTTAATACATAGGTTAGCACTTTTTTAGCACATAGCACTTTAGCACATAGCACTTTAGAACTAAGCACTTTAGCACACAGCACTTTATCCATGAGCTCTAGTGCAATGCACATTGGTACTTTATCTTTATCTCCATACTGTAGATTTTATGCCTACATCAAAGTGCCACCTATGTCTATCAAGCTCCATGTTCTGATGTTTAAATGTTAGTTGTCTGGTTGTGGTTGTGTCTGTGCTTGTGTTTTTGTTCTGTTGTTTTTGGGTATGTTAAGAAAGCAATGATGCACTGTGCCCAAGACAAATTTCCCCGCGGGGACAATAAAGTTGAACCTTGACCTTGACCTTGAGGAAGGAACCTTATCACGACCCGAAATCTTTCTTTCTTTCTTTCTTTAGTTTATTTGGAACATGAACACACTTACATCATAATACATCACACAATTTCATATCATTTCATTTTACATCATGCCCGAAAAGGAGTAGGAAGAAGCAAAGCTTATTTAATCCTACCCCTTTCCCACTTCAAAGCGTTTACAAATATATAGAATCATTTACTGACCTTTTTGTATAATAAAATAACATCTATGAATTAGTATACAACAGTTTTGTAATATGTAATTAATTAATTAATACAGTCATTATTAACATACTGAGATGAAGAATATCTTATTTTCAATAAGGTTGAAAGTATTTCTCATAATTCTTCTTCTTTGTACTCTGTAAGCACTATTATTTTGAACAACCTCTTAAACTGGATCATATCAGTACAATTTTTAACTTCTTTACTTAATCCATTCCATAATTTAATTCCACATACTGATATGCTAAAAGTTCTAAGTGTTGTACGTGCATATAAATGTTTCAAATTATTTTTTCCTCTAAGGTTATATTTCTCCTCTTTAGTTGAGAAGAATTGTTGTACATTCTTTGGTAGCAGGTTATAGTTTGCTTCGTACATCATTTTAGCTGTTTGCAATTTTACCAAATCACCAAACTTTAATATTTCTGACTTAATAAATAAAGGGTTTGTGTGTTCTCTATATCCGACATTATGTATTATTCTAACTGATCAATCTACAAGCAGAGAGGGGGCAAACCTGACACTGCTCCAAGCACTTTTTGTTTGAACTGTTTATGATCCAGTGCAGCTGCTGTATAATGAGACCCCTCCCCTTGATGTGTAATCAGGGAATGCCCAAATAAATGGGGAGGTGTGGAACTCTTTTTCTCAGAGCGTGGGGCGACACTGTGCGAGGGTGCAGATCCACGCGCTCTCCTCATGAGCTAAATTGAATTATGTCTCTGTTTGATTCCTTGCTTCTTGTCTTCTTTAATAGATAGTTCGGTGTTTGAACCTGACAACTGGTTATATGTATTTTTATACTTCAATACTTCTTTATAATCAATGTTTGCGTTAACGCACTTTTTTTTGTCTTTTTACGCATTGAAATCAGAAAGGACGCGCATTTCCGCATTATCGATTATCACTTTCCGCCGGTGTTTTGCATATCATTCAATCGATCAATCAATGTTTATTTATATAGCCCTAAATCACAAGTGTCTCAAAGGGCTGCACAAGCCACAACGACATCCTCCGTACAACGCCCACATAAAGGCAAGGAAAAACTCACCCCAGTGGGACGTCGATGTGAATGACTATGAGAAACCTTGGAGAGGACCGCATATGTGGGTAAAACCCCCCCCCCCCCCCCCCCTCTAGGGAAGACCGAAAGCAATGGATGTCGAGTGGGTCTGACATAATATTGTGAGAGTCCAGTCCATAGTGGATCTAACATAATAGTGAGAGTCCAGTCCATAGTGGATCTAACATAATAGTGAGAGTCCAGTCCATAGTGGATCTAACATAATATTGTGAGAGTCCAGTCCATAGTGGATCTAACATAATAGTGAGAGTCCAGTCCATAGTGGATCTAACATAATAGTGAGAGTCCAGTCCATAGTGGATCTAACACAATATTGTGAGAGTCCAGTCCATAGTGGATCTAACATAATAGTGAGAGTCCAGTCCATAGTGGATCTAACATAATAGTGAGAGTCCAGTCCATAGTGGATCTAACACAATATTGTGAGAGTCCAGTCCATAGTGGATCTAACATAATAGTGAGAGTCCAGTCCATAGTGGATCTAACATAATAGTGAGAGTCCAGTCCATAGTGGATCTAACATAATAGTGAGAGTCCAGTCCATAGTTGATCTAACATAATAGTGTGAGAGTCCAGTCCATAGTGGATCTAACATAATGGTGAGAGTCCAGTCCATAGTGGATCTAACATAATAGTGAGAGTCCAGTCCATAGTGGATCTAACATAATAGTGAGAGTCCAGTCCATAGTGGATCTAACATAATAGTGACAGTCCAGTCCATAGTGGATCTAACATAATAGTGTGAGAGTCCAGTCCATAGTGGATCTAGCATAATAGTGAGAGTCCAGTCCATAGTGGATCTAACATAATAGTGAGAGTCCAGTCCATAGTGGATCTAGCATAATAGTGAGAGTCCAGTCCATAGTGGATCTAACACAATAGTGAGAGTCCAGTCCATAGTGGATCTAACATATTTTGTTAGAGTCCAGTCCATAGTGGATCTAACATAATAGTGAGAGTCCAGTCCATAGTGGATCCAACATATCAGCGAAAGTCCAGTCCATAGTGGATCCAACATAATAGTGAATATCATGGATGCCCCTGCTTATTTCAGCAAGACAATGCCAAGCCACGTGTTACAACAGCGTGGCTTCATAGTCAAAGAGTGCGGGTACTATACTGGCCTGCTTGTAGTCCAGACGTGTCTCCCATTGAACATGTGTGGCGCATTACGAAGCCTAAAATAGCACAACGGAGACCCCCGGACTGTTGAACAACTTAAGCTGTACATCAAGCAAGAATGGGAAAGAATTCCACCTGAAAAGCTTAAAAATTTGGTATCCTTAGTTCCCAAACGAGTGTTGTTAAAAGGAAAGGCCATGTAACACAGTGGTAAAAATGCCCCTGTGCCAACTTTTTTTGCAATGTATTCTAAGTTAAATCATTAGTGTTCCGCATGCTTGTATTGTCATGTCTGTGTAATCATGTTTTGTTTAGTTATTGGACTCTTTAGTTTCTGGCTTTTCACTCCCTTGTCTTGTTTCCATGAATACCCCATTAGTTTCACCTGTTCCACGTTTCGACTCATCGTGCACTCTTGTTTGTCACCATAGCTAACCCATTAGTTTTCACCTGTCACGTCACGCACCTGTTTCACGTTTTGAGTCACGCAACCTGTTTTCGTTAATCATGTCTGTAGTATTTAAGTTCATTGTTTTCAGGTTGTCTGTCTGGTGACATCCCACAATTATGCTCTACACACTCTTCATCCTCTTAGATCCTGCTTCATGTCCCATGCCAAAGTAAGTTTTTGTTCCATGTTTATAGTCTTTTTTGGTTTCATAGTTTGTTCTCCGCCATTGTGCGCGCTTTTCGTTTGTACTTTTTTTTTGCTATAGTCTTTTGGTTTCATAGTTTGTTCTCCGCCACTGTGCGCGCTTTTCGTTTGTACTTTTTTTTTTGATATATTAAATCAATCATGTACTCACATTCCCGTCTCGCCCGAGCCAACTTTCTGTTGCATTCCGGAAAAGCAAACACCCAGGACCAAGTCATGATCCATCCATCCATCCATCCATCTTCTTCCGCTTATCCGAAGTCGGGTCGCGGGGGCAGCAGCCTAAGCAGGAAAGCCCAGACTTCCCTCTCCCCAGCCACTTCGTCCAGCTCCTCCCGGGGGATCCCGAGGCGTTCCCAGGCCAGCCGGGAGACATAGTCTTCCCAACGTGTCCTGGGTCTTCCCCGTGGCCTCCTACCGGTCGGACGTGCCCTAAACACCTCCCTAGGGAGGCGTTCGGGTGGCATCCTGACCAGATGCCCGAACCACCTCATCTGGCTCCTCTCCATGTGGAGGAGCAGCGGCTTTACTTTGAGCTCCTCCCGGATGACAGAGCTTCTCACCCTATCTCTAAGGGAGAGCCCCGCCACCCGGCGGAGGAAACTCATTTGGGCCGCTTGTACCCGTGATCTTGTCCTTTCGGTCATAACCCAAAGCTCATGACCATAGGTGAGGATGGGAACGTAGATCGACCGGTAAATTGAGAGCTTTGCCCTCCGGCTCAGCTCCTTCTTCACCACAACGGATCGATACAGCGTCCGCATTACTGAAGACGCCGCACCGATCCGCCTGTCGATCTCACGATCCACTCTTTCCTCACTCGTGAACAAGACTCCGAGGTACTTGAACTCCTCCACTTGGGGCAAGATCTCCTCCCCAACCCGGAGATGGCACTCCACCCTTTTCCGGGCGAGAACCATAGACTCGGACTTGGAGGTGCTGATTCTCATCCCAGTCGCTTCACACTCGGCTGCGAACCGATCCAGTGAGAGCTGAAGATCCTGGTCTGATGAAGCCATCAGGACCACATCATCTGCAAAAAGGAGAGACCTAATCCTGCAGCCACCAAACCGGATCCCCTCAACGCCTTGACTGCGCCTAGGAATTTTGTCCATAAAAGTTCAGAACAGAATGGGTGACAAAGGGCAGCCTTGGCGGAGTCCAACCCTCACTGGAAACGTGTCCGACTTACTGCCGGCAATGCGGACCAAGCTCTGGCACTGATCATACAGGGAGCGGACTGCCACAATCAGACAGTCCGATACCCCATACTCTCCGAGCACTCCCCACAGGACTTCCCGAGATATTACATTTCTAAAAGGTATTCTTGAGCAAGGCACTTAATGCGCCCATGAAATGATTACCTAGTCGACTACTGTTGTATACTGCTGACCTCACACAAATAGGTACGGCCATGGTATGGATAACCTTCCATTAAAGCAGTCAGCCTCACCAAGTCACCCTTGTTACGTGCATCTCTGCAAACTCATTGGCCGTCGGGGAGCGGCGTCAATCCCAGGCCTCTAAGCGAAAGGCTTTAGCGCGGGTCTTACTCCCATCTGCCCCCTTGCTCAATGGAGGATGAAATTATCCTGCGGCTGATGGGTGGAGGCAAGAGGCCAGGTCACTTGGGGCAGCCGTGCTTGACCACCAGACTGTTCCCCTTCACCTTCCAGGTTGTGTTGCACCGGTTTGGGTTTAATACACCAACTCACCATATCATGAAAAGCTGGATACAGAAGTGTACCATTTGGTCAAAAAACATGCACCCCGAATGTGTTGCCTGTGCCGATTATTTTCCTGACAAACAGACCAGATGGTGGCGTTATTGAACCGCAAAGTTTAACCCACAAAAGCTGGATGGACACTCGGTCTAAGTTTAAATTTGGTGCACAGGACTGAGAAGCATGTATCTGTAAAATCTGAGCAAAACTGGTTGATAAACATGGTCGAGCAACTAATTGGCCGTTTGTTTAATGAGCGTAAAACGTCGAGGATAACTGGATTATTTGTACCATAGGGCTGAACCAGGGCCGGCCCGTGGCATAGGCCGTATAGGCAAATGCTAAGGGCGCCGTCCATCAGGGGGCGCCACGCCAGTGCCACAAATGTTGGAGAAAAAAAAAAAAAGTTGGTACTATTATTTCTAAATACATCTAAAATGCAAAGTAAAGCCTATTTAATAGAAATATTATTTGTTACAACATTACGCCCCCCCCCTCCCCCCCCCCCCCCGCACGGTGCGCCCCCTCCCTTCCCGTATCATGACTCTTTTTGGACGTCACCACATCAAAAAATCAACACAAGATGTCAAAACGGCCAAAACTGTCAGGTGCCCAAGGAAGAAAAAAGAGAAAAGAAGAGGGGTAGAAACGAGAAAAGACAGAAGTAGCAGGTAGGTAACGTTAGCCTACATTAAATGATTTGTCTGTTACAGAATGTGATAGTAACCTGGCTTTTTAGCATTAAGCTAATGCTATATGATTCGGCAATTGCTAATCAATAAATAGCTAGTTCTGTTTTAACGTCGGGTTAATATTGTGGAGGGGGCTAAATTGTTATAGAAAATAATAATGTAACGTTAGGTAATTACAGTACTCCCACCTTACATTCCTCAGGGACATTTGTATTAGATCTTTTAAGCAGGTGTTTTTTGTTTACGTTGTTATTGCTTTCTGGTTAGCTAATGTTTGCCCTGCAGGTAATAGTCACTTTTCCACCCCTTTATATATTAGGTATAGTTGTAAGTAAAAAAAAAAGGTCAAAGACAAAGCTATTCGGGTTCTTGTGAGTATATACACTTCACTGCCGATGTGGGGGGGCGCCACCTAAAATCTTGCCTAGGGCGCCAGATTGGTTAGGGCCGGTCCTGGGCTGAACACTGCAAAAACTGAAATCTAAGTAAGATTGAATATCTCAAATACGCATACTTGCCAACCTTGAGACCTCCGATTTCGGGAGGTGGGGGGTGGAGGGTGGGGGGGGCGTGGTCGGGCGTGGGGTGGGGTGGGAGGTGGTTGGGGGCGTAGTTAAGAGGGGGGGAGTATATTGACAGCTAGAATTCACCAAGTCAAGTATTTCATATATATATATATATATATATATATATATATATATATATATATATATATATATATATATATATATATATATATATATATATATATTTCCGCACCATAAGCCGCCCTGGGTTATAAGCCGCGCCTTCAATGAACGGCATATTTCAAAACTTTGTCCACCTATAAGCCGCCCCGTGTTGTAAGCCACATCTAACTGCGCTAAAGGAATGTCAAAAAAACAGTCACATAGGTCAGTCAAACTTTAATAATATATTAAAAACCAGCGTGATGTGGGCGCGCATGGAGTCGTATATCAACATGGACGGAGCTGCGTGAAAAAAGCCACCCGGCCTCTTCGCGTAAACTTCCCTTAACCACTCGCTCATCTTTTCTTCATCCATCCATCCCTTCGAGTTAGCTTTTATGATGACGCCGGCTGGAAAGGTCTCTTTTGGCAAGGTCTTCCTTTTGAATATCACCATGGGTGGAAGTTTCTGGCCATTAGCATGGCAAGCTAGAACCACAGTGAAGGATGACTTCTCATTCCCTGTGGTGCGAATATTCACCGTACGTGCTCCCGTTGTATCCACAGTGCGGTTCACAGGAATATCAAAAGTCAGTGGAACCTCGTCCATGTTGATAATGTTCTCTGGCCGGATCTTTTTTTCAGCTATCTTGTTTTTGCAATATGCACGGAAAGTAGCCAGCTTTTCTTGAAAGTCTTTAGGCAGTTGCTGTGAAATAGTAGTCCGTGTGCAGATGGAGAGATTGCGTCTTTTCATGAACCGGATCCCTGTCGCTTAGTAGGAGCCATTTTGTGGTCTTTACAGATGTAAACACACAAAGGAAATGAAACGTAATATCCGCGCGCTTCTTCTTCTTCTACGGGGGCGGGTGGTTGCTTACAGTAGAAGAAGAAGCGCTTCCTCTTCTATGGGGGCGGGTGCTTACCTTGGCGGTTGCTTGCCGTAGAAGAAGAAAAAAGATGGCGGCTGTTTACCGTAGTTGCGAGACCTAAACTTTATGAAAATGAATCTTAATATTAATCCATATATAAAGCGCACCGGGTTATAAGCCGGACTGTCAGCTTTTGAGTAAATTTGTGGTTTTTAGGTGCGGCTAATAGTGCGGAAAATACGGTATATATATATATATATATTTACATCCTGAAAATATGCAAACAAAACTGTGTTTGGATAATTGATACTTCAAACTTGCATAAATAAATCTTAAGGAATATAACATAACTTGGCTTCTGAGAGCTTCAAAATGTAATGAATAAAATGCTAAAGTTGTTGATAAACAAGCAATTATTTTGATAATTAAATATGGTCATTTTAAATGACTTATTATGATCATTTAAAATTAATTATTTCAAATATGTTTATTTTAATTCTATGGCTGGATGTAATAAGGAGTCAGAAAAAATACAAGAAAAAAAATACAATTAATTTTGATGTTTTAGCAAAATATAATAAAAATGTATTTAGTTTTTTGTTTTTTATTATTAATAAATATATTTATTTTTAGGTAAGATAAACAAAATAATACAATTTGTCTCTAGTCTGGATGATTTAGTTCTTGTCACGCTGTTGTCCTCCCGTCGTGGAAAAAGGCTGTCCTCACTCCAGTCCGCATGGAGCTATAGGGGGCGTGGCCTCCAGCTCTGAATTTCGGGAGATTTTCGGGAGAATATTTGTCCCGGGAGGTTTTCGGGAGAGGCGCTGAATTTCGGGAGTCTCCCGGACAATTCGGGAGGGTTGGCAAGTATGCAAATACGGGTGATATTTGCTTATTTTCTGTCTGATAAGATACTTTTTTGTTAGAGTTTTTTTACTTGTTTTAAGTGTCTTGCTCCTAAATGATCTCAGTAAGATATTACAGCTTGTTGATGACCTATATTGAGTAAAACATGCTTGAAACTAGAATATCAAGTGTTGCAAAGCTGTGTCATCAACACTCACAAGTATAAAACTACTTTTTTTAAAGTCATCATTTCTTATTTCAAGCATGAAATAACAAAAATCATGACTTTGACACAATTGTGTCTCATAATTAAAACAGATGACAGCCAAATGGAATTTGTTGTTTTATTTTCAATGAAACAATAGAACATAAGTACTCATATAGTAGTACAGTTGGCACAGTACAGTAAACTGACAGTTAATATTTAAACATTTAACTTGTGACATTTCAAACAAATTTGAACAGAAATAGTTCATGCACATTCAGATAAATTCTTCAAAATTACAATTAAAAATAATTTGGCCGGGGGCCGGGGTGTATAATATATATATATATATATATATATATATATATATACATATATATATATATATATATATATATATATATATATATATATATATATATATATATATATATATATATATATTCCTTGCGCACTAATGACCGAAAGAACACGCACTTGGCGCGATGATGTCATGTTATTGATGGAAAAATGCATTTTTCGACAATATGATTTGCCTGAGCGGCTAGGAGACCCCGAGAGTAACAAGCGGTTGCCTTGTTGCCTTTCCATTAAGAACAATAAATGATTTTTTTAGTATAAGTTTGCTGGTTTCAAGAAATGTAATGCCGAGCACATATCATAATGTCAAGATAATGGCACTAGCATTTACTTCATTTAAGAATATTTTTCAACATATTCAGAAAAAAGGTCTCATATTTGTTTTTTCTATCAAGAAAAGTGCACTTGTTATTAGTGAGAATATACTTATTTTAAGGTATTTTTGGGTTCATTGAGGTTAGCTAATATTACTTGTTTTGGAAAGTTTTGACAAGCCAAATTGTCTTGTTCTATTAACTGATAATTTTGCTTAGTTCAAATAAAATACCCCTCATTTTTGTATGTTTTTTCTTGTTTTTGAACATTGACTTTTTGCAGTGAACAATTACCGTATTTTCTAAACTATAGAGCGCACCAGTAAATAAGCCGCACCCACATTTTTGAAAAAAAAAAAAAAAAATCCATGTATTAGCCGCACTGGACTATAATACGTATATATATATATATATATATATATATATATATATATATATATATATATATATATATATATATATGTATATGTATATATTGCGCTCTACTACGGTATCGAGCACTATTTTTTGGATAACCTTATTAAGACATATAAATATATATATATATATATATATATATATATATATATATATATATATATATATATATATATATATATATATATATATATATATAAATATATATATATATATATATATATATATATATATATATATTTATATAAATATATATATATATATATATATATATATATATATATATATATATATATATATATATATATACGTATTATAGTCCAGTGCGGCTAATACATGGATTTTTTTTTTTTCAAAAATGTTTTACACTGTATATATATATATATATATATATATATATATATATATATATATATATATATATATATATATATATATATATATATATATATATATATATATATATATATTATATATATATATATATATATATATATATATATATATATATATATATATATATATATATATATATATTTATATATATATATATATATATATATATATATATATATATATATATATATATATATATATATATATTTATATATATATATATATATATATATATATATATATATATATATATATATATATATATATATATATATTTATATATATATATATATATATATATATACAGTGTAAAACATTTTTGAAAAAAAATAAAAAAATCCATGTATTAGCCGCACTGGACTATAATACGTATATATATATATATATATATATATATATATATATATATATATATATATATATATATATATATATATATATATATATATATATATATATACAGTATATATATATATATATATATATATATATGTATATATATATATATATATATATATATATATATATATATATATATATATATATATATATATATATATATACAGTGTAAAATGGGTTATTTACACAGAAATATTCTGTAAATGTTTATTTACATACCTTAAATGTTTTCAAAAGGTACCCGTAACATGGCAGTAACACGGGTGACTAGGGTCGAACGGTATACCGGTACTGGTATAGTACCGCAATACTAATTCATCACATTCAGTACTATACCGCCTCTAAAAAGTACTGTTCCCCCTCACCCCCTTTTTTTTAACGTGCATTTCTGGTTTTACGAGCAGAGGGGCATGTTCGGCAGCGCACACACACAGAGTACTTACAAGCAGACACAGTGTGAAGACAGAAAAGGGAGAACAGACCCATTTTGGCTTAAAAACTAACGATAAAGATGAAGTTATAACACTGAAACACCCTCAAGAAGAGGTGCTTTAAGACATGGCTGGCTAGCTAGCGACTAACGTCCAGCCGCAGTCTGCAGTGTTTTAGCTACTTCTAAATCACTAATCCTCGTCTCCATAGCGACAAATAAAGTATGTTTCTTACAAGTATCATTATCACTGCAGGACGAGGAATAGCTAAACATGCTTCACTACACACCGTAGCTCACCGGCGTCACAATGTAAACAAACGCCATGGGTGGATCTACACCTGATATCCACTGTAATGATACCAAGTACATGAGCGTATCGAGTTGATACTACTATGATTACATCAATATTTTTTAGCATCACAAATTTTTTTTTCGTTTTTTAAAATTCATAAAGCAAATTTAATTTTCTCTCGCATACAAAACATTCTAACTTGGATTGAGACTCTCCCGAAGGACAGTGCGGCGAAGACACAAAAAACTCCCTTCTTGTCTCTCATGGACACACACCTGTTGTTGTTGACTTTGGACTTATCGGCTGTACATACATCAAGGCCGTGGAACAGAGACACACTACGGGGCTTGTACACACACTTGCAACCACAAAAATATACGCCACATATACACAACCCCCCCAAATCCTATAAGGGTGATGAATGCTGCGGCCTACCATCATGACCTCGCACTCCCTTCCCTCTGTTGCTAGATATCTGGAGATGTACGTTGTAATATGTATATGTGCTTTGCTATGGAGGTTTTTTCCCACTCCAGACTGGGCCCCCTTAGGAGCCCAGTCTAGATTGTATTTTTTTTACTCATCCTTCCTCAGCGTTTTACCTTTTTCCCATCTTTTACGGGGCGCCTCGTGGCGACCCATCAGCGTTCCTGTTCTGCAACCCTGTACACTGTTTGTTTGTCTCATCTTGAACGGGTTTGTGCTGAAAACAAAGTTCCGTTGTACTTGTGCAATGACAATAAAGACCTATCCTATCCTATTCTGTTCTAGTTTTTATTAGGGCCCGCATGGCCCATTGTATAAGGACTCCCAAAGGGAGTCCTTATGCAATGGGACATAAGGACCTATTGAATTTGTAAGGTTTTATTATTATTATTATACCGGCCGCCTCTTTGAGCACTAATTTGACCCACTTAACATGCTTCAAAACTCACCATATTTGACCCACACATCAGGACCTGCGAAAATTGTCTTTTAATAAAAAAAACGAACACCAAAACTCAAAATTGCGCTCTAGCGCCCCCTAGGGAAAAAAAAAAATAGACTGCCTGTAACTCCCACTAGGAAGGTCAAAAAAAAGACATGAAACAAAATCCTCTATGTAGGTCTGACTTAGACCTAAATTTCATAATTGTACATCCTTGGGCAGAAATCAACAGGAAGTTGGCAATTCCCCCTTCAAGACAAAAAAGTACTAAAAACAGTCACCCCCTTAACATGCTTCAAAACTCACCGAACTGAACACACACATCAGGACTGGCAAAAATTGCGATCTAATAAAAAAACCTAACCCCAAATCTCAAAATTGCGCTCTAGCGCAATTTTTGAATAAAACGCTAAAAAAACTGCTCCTCGGAAGAAAAAAAATGACAAAACTGCCTGTAACTCCCACTGGAGAGGTCAGAGAGACATGAAACAAACACCTCTATGTAGGTCTCATTTAGACCTACATTTCATAAATTGACAACCCCCAGCAAAAATCAACAGGAAGTTTGCTATTCCCCCTTCAAAACAAATTTTTTTGTAAAAACCGGTCACCTTCCTTCAAAAACGATCTCCTCTGAGCGCGTTTGTCGTTTCGGCTTCAAACTAACACAGGAGAGAGATTAAACCCTTGTGTATAAAATAACAGAACAGCGTTTTAATACCTGCTCCGGTTTGGATTGTATGACCCTTCAAAGACCCGCTGCGCTGATGCTGCTGCGCTGCTGTTTTTTTTAAGATGGCTGCTTAAAAGCAGGAAGCACCAACGTGCCCACACAATGCAGACAAGGTAGGTACACTAGACAAAAGTCTTGGGACAATTCGGACTAAAAGTAGACAAAAGTATTGGGACACTTATGACTACCACTGGATAAAAGTATTGGGACACTTATGACTACCACAGGACAAAAGTATTGGGACACTTACACTGGACAAAAGTATTGGGACATTTAGGATTACACTTTGACAAAAGTATTGGGACACTTTGTAACACCACTGAACAAAAGTATTGGGACACTTCGGACTAAACGTAGACAAAAGTATTGGGACACTTAAGCCTACCACTTGACAAAAGTATTGGGACACTTACACTGGACAAAAGTTTTGGGACACTTAGGACTACAACTTGACAAAAGTATTGGGACACTTAGGACTAAAACTTGACAAATGTATTGGGCCACTTGGGACTAAAACTTGACAAAACTCTTGGAACTCCTAGGACTACCACTGGCCAAAAGTATTGGGACGCTTACACTGGACAAAAGTATTGGGACACTTAGGACTACAACTGGACAAAAAGTATTGGGACACATAGGACCACCACTGGACAAAAGTATTGGGACACTTACACTGGCCAAAAGTATTGGGACACTTAGGACTACAACTTGACAAAAGTATTAGGACACTTAGGACTACAACTGGACAAAAGTATTGGGACACTTAGGACTGCCACTGGACAAACGTATTGGGACACTTACACTGGCCAAAAGTATTGGGACACTTAGGACTACAACTTGACAAAAGTATTGGGACACTTAGGACTACAACTGGACAAAAGTATTGGGACACTTAGGACTACCACTGGCCAAAAGTATTGGGACACCTACACTGGCCAAAAGTATTGGGACACTTAGGACTACAACTTGACAAAAGTATTGGGACACTTAGGACTACAACTGTACACAAGTATTGGGACACTTAGGACTACCACTGGACAAAAGTATTGGGACACTTACACTGGCCAAAAGTATTGGGACACTTAGGACTACAACTTGACAAAAGTATTGGGACACTTAGGACTACAACTTGACAAAAGTATTGGGACACTTAGGACTACCACTGGACAAAAGTATTGGGACACATACACTGGCCAAAAGTATTGGGACACTTAGGACTACAACTTGACAAAAGTATTGGGACACTTAGGACTTCAACTGGACAAAAGTATTGGGACACTTAGGACTGCCACTGGACAAAAGTATTGGGACACTTACACTGGCCAAAAGTATTGGGACACTTAGGACTACAATTTGACAAAAGTATTGGGACACTTAGGACTACAACTGGACAAAAGTATTGGGACACTTAGGACTGCCACTGGACAAAAGTATTGGGACACTTACACTGGCCAAAAGTATTGGGACACTTAGGACTACAATTTGACAAAAGTATTGGGACACTTAGGACTACAACTGGACAAAAGTATTGGGACACATAGGACCACCACTGGACAAAAGTATTGGGACGCTTACACTGGCCAAAAGTATTGGGACACTTAGGACTACAATTTGACAAAAGTATTGGGACACTTAGGACTACAACTAGACAAAAGTATTGGGACACTTAGGACTGCCACTGGACAAAAGTATTGGGACACCTACACTGGCCAAAAGTATTGGGACACTTAGGACTACAACTTGACAAAAGTATTGGGACACTTAGGACTACAACTGGACAAAAGTATTGGGACACTTAGGACTACCACTGGACAAAAGTATTGGGACACCTACACTGGCCAAAAGTATTGGGACACTTAGGACTACAACTTGACAAAAGTATTGGGACACTTAGGACTACAACTGGACAAAAGTATTGGGACACTTAGGACTGCCACTGGACAAAAGTATTGGGACACTTACACTTGCCAAAAGTATTGGGACACTTAGGACTACAACTTGACAAAAGTATTGGGACACTTAGGACTACAACTGGACAAAAGTATTGGGACACTTAGGACTACCACTGGACAAAAGTATTGGGACACTTACACTGGCCAAAAGTATTGGGACACTTAGGACTACAATTTGACAAAAGTATTGGGACACTTAGGACTACAACTTGACAAAAGTATTGGGACACTTAGGACTACCACTGGACAAAAGTATTGGGACACCTACACTGGCCAAAAGTATTGGGACACTTAGGACTACAACTTGACAAAAGTATTGGGACACTTAGGACTACAACTGGACAAAAGTATTGGGACACTTACGACTACCACTGGACAAAAGTATTGGGACACTTACACTGGCCAAAAGTATTGGGACACTTAGGACTACAACTTGACAAAAGTATTGGGACACTTAGGACTACAACTGGACAAAAGTATTGGGACACTTAGGACTACCACTGGACAAAAGTATTGGGACACCTACACTGGCCAAAAGTATTGGGACACTTAGGACTACAACTTGACAAAAGTATTGGGACACTTAGGACTACAACTGGACAAAAGTATTGGGACACTTAGGACTACCACTGGACAAAAGTATTGGGACACTTACACTGGCCAAAAGTATTGGGACACTTAGGACTACAACTTGACAAAAGTATTGGGACACTTAGGACTACAACTGGACAAAAGTATTGGGACACTTAGGACTGCCACTGGACAAAAGTATTGGGACACTTACACTGGCCAAAAGTATTGGGACACTTAGGACTACAATTTGACAAAAGTATTGGGACACTTAGGACTACAACTGGACAAAAGTATTGGGACACTTAGGACTACCACTGGACAAAAGTATTGGGACACTTACACTGGCCAAAAGTATTGGGACACTTAGGACTACAACTTGACAAAAGTATTGGGACACTTAGGACTACAACTGGACAAAAGTATTGGGACACTTAGGACTGCCACTGGACAAAAGTATTGGGACACCTACACTGGCCAAAAGTATTGGGACACTTAGGACTACAACTTGACAAAAGTATTGGGACACTTAGGACTACAACTGGACAAAAGTATTGGGACACTTAGGACTACCACTGGACAAAAGTATTGGGACACTTACACTGGCCAAAAGTATTGGGACACTTAGGACTACAACTTGACAAAAGTATTGGGACACTTAGGACTACAACTGGACAAAAGTATTGGGACACTTAGGACTACCACTGGACAAAAGTATTGGGACACCTACACTGGCCAAAAGTATTGGGACACTTAGGACTACAACTTGGCAAAAGTATTGGGACACTTAGGACTACAACTGGACAAAAGTATTGGGACACTTAGGACTGCCACTGGACAAACGTATTGGGACACTTACACTGGCCAAAAGTATTGGGACACTTAGGACTACAACTTGACAAAAGTATTGGGACACTTAGGACTACAACTGGACAAAAGTATTGGGACACTTAGGACTACCACTGGACAAAAGTATTGGGACACCTACACTGGCCAAAAGTATTGGGACACTTAGGACTACAACTTGACAAAAGTATTGGGACACTTAGGACTACAACTTGACAAAAGTATTGGGACACTTAGGACTGCCACTGGACAAAAGTATTGGGACACTTACACTGGCCAAAAGTATTGGGACACTTAGGACTACAACTTGACAAAAGTATTGGGACACTTAGGACTACAACTGGACAAAAGTATTGGGACACTTAGGACTGCCACTGGACAAAAGTATTGGGACACTTACACTGGCCAAAAGTATTGGGACACTTAGGACTACAATTTGACAAAAGTATTGGGACACTTAGGACTACAACTTGACAAAAGTATTGGGACACTTAGGACTACCACTGGCCAAAAGTATTGGGACGCTTACACTGGACAAAAGTATTGGGACACTTAGGACTACAACTGGACAAAAAGTATTGGGACACATAGGACCACCACTGGACAAAAGTATTGGGACACTTACACTGGCCAAAAGTATTGGGACACTTAGGACTACAACTTGACAAAAGTATTGGGACACTTAGGACTACAACTGGACAAAAGTATTGGGACACATAGGACCACCACTGGACAAAAGTATTGGGACACTTACACTGGCCAAAAGTATTGGGACACTTAGGACTACAACTTGACAAAAGTATTGGGACACTTAGGACTACAACTGTACACAAGTATTGGGACACTTAGGACTACCACTGGACAAAAGTATTGGGACACTTACACTGGCCAAAAGTATTGGGACACTTAGGACTACAACTTGACAAAAGTATTGGGACACTTAGGACTACAACTGTACACAAGTATTGGGACACTTAGGACTACCACTGGACAAAAGTATTGGGACACCTACACTGGCCAAAAGTATTGGGACACTTGGGACTAAAACTTGACAAAAGTATTGGGACACTTAGGACTACAACTGGACAAAAGTATTGGGACACTTAGGACTGCCACTGGACAAAAGTATTGGGACACTTACACTGGCCAAAAGTATTGGGACACTTAGGACTACAATTTGACAAAAGTATTGGGACACTTAGGACTACAACTTGACAAAAGTATTGGGACACTTAGGACTACCACTGGACAAAAGTATTGGGACAATTACACTGGCCAAAAGTATTGGGACACTTAGGACTACAACTTGACAAAAGTATTGGGACACTTAGGACTACCACTGGACAAAAGTATTGGGACACCTACACTGGACAAAAGTATTGGGACACTTGGGACTAAAACTTGACAAAAGTATTGGGACACTTAGGACTAGCACCTGCCAAATACGCGGGCCCGACCAATGCTACTTGCAGCTTTAATTTCTATTTATTTTTATTATCTTTTTATTTAATTTTTTTAATACACTGTAGCACTTTGAGGTTGTTTGCTCTATGTAAAGTGATTTTTACAAATGGAAATCTATCATAAGTGTAGCATTCCGTGGCAGATATACTTTGTATATAATCCTTTGATACTAGAAGTTGTATTTGCCTACTTTTTTTAAGCCATGTGCATCAATTTAGCGCATGCTTGCAGGCTATTTACGACGCTTTAATTCAACAGCCTGGAAATGTGTCAAAGCCAAGCTCCTTCTCATTAACAGCACATGCTCGGGGAACGCTGACACAACGTGGACTACTTTTGCAATTAAATGTATTTATAGCGCGCGCACGGTGCGTGCACTGTGAACGCCGTTGTAGCGCATCCTTGCTGCCTCTTCCTGTCGCTGACCCGGTGTCTCCGTCATAATTACCGTCATCGCATGCGCCGCCGTCTTAATCGGTCTCATCGTCTCGTTAGACGCTCGTTAGATAATTGACTCGCTTTGCGCTGCGAATCAAACGACGACAGACGGAGATCGAGGGCCCGCATCTGCCTGTGTGAAAATGGCGACAGCTCATCTGTCACGGCGACCGTTTTCTCCAGCAACTTGTGAGGGAGACGTCCCGCTGCTGCCGCTGCGGCGACATGCAGTTAAACGCCTGGCAGAGCGTACACGGGAACTGATACTTTCCAGTAAGTAGTTGTGTAGCCCAGACCACACACCAAGTATGCACAAACCCTTTTTTTGGGGGTTAAATCACCAAAAATGATTCCCGGGCGCGGCGCCGCTGCTGCCCACTGCTCCCCTCACCTCCCAGGGGGTGATCAAGGGGATGGGTCAAATGCAGAGGACAAATTTCATTACACCGAGTGTGTTTGTGACAATCATTGCTACTTTAACTTAACTTTAACTTTACACATACAAACTGTAGCACACAAAAAAGCACATTTAATAAAAAAAAAACGTTATTATGGTCTTACCTTTACTTATAAATGAAGTCCATGCGCCGCAACTAAAGCCCTCACTTAAACTTTCCACGTGCAAGATTGAATCTATTTAAAAAAGGTGTAACCGAGGGTTTATAAATGTCGCCTATACTGTATGAAACTACAAAATAACAAACACGGAGGCTCCAGTTTACACGAGGACCACTTTATTTACCTTCTTTCAAAAACCTCCGCAACGTGACATCACTTCCGCTCTTAGCGCCTTCAAAATAAGAGCTCAAGGCATATACTGTGTAACAGCGCATAACAGGAACTTAACATCACAAAGAGGAACGCCCATGAAAATAGGTTACAAAAGTTATGTAATAAGAAGCCAAAAAGTGCAAAAACAATAATGTTCGTGTTGGAGGAGTTGTGAATTAGGTACACCTGCAGTCTGCAGGTGTATTTAATGTTGTGTCCCTGCAGTCATTCACAACTCCTCCAACACCAACATTATTATTATTATAGGGGCGGCATGGCGTAGTGGGTAGAGCAACCGTGCCAGAAACCTGAGGGTTGCAGGTTCGCTCCCCGTCTCTTACCATCCAAAAAAAAAAATCGCTGCCGTTGTGTCCTTGGGCGGGACACTTCACCCTTTGCCCCCGGTGCCACTCACACCGGTGAACTGAATGATGAATGATGAATGATAGGTGGTGGTCGGAGGGGCCGTCGGCGCAAATTGCAGCCACGCTTCCGTCAGTCTACCCCAGGGCAGCTGTGGCTATGAAAGTAGCTTACCACCACCAGGTGTGAATGACTGATGGGTTCTACATGTAAAGCGACTTTGGGTACTTAGAAAAGTGCTATATAAATCCCAGTTATTATTATTATTATTATTATTATTGTTTTTGCACTTTTTGGCTTCTTATGAAATAATTTTTTTAAATAGATTCAATCTTGCACGTGGAAAGTTTAAGTGTGGGCTTTAGTTGATACATTGATGAAATTTGGACACTTTTGTCCAAAGCGACTTACCAGGCAGACACTATTGTCTACCCTGAGCACTTGGTCCACCACCTGTTGCTGACGTGATGCCACACAACAGATTCCAATCCGTGTTGACGTCATTACATTTTGTAAACAACATGACAGTATCTGAGACGGAAAAGAAAGACAAACTATGGAAAGTCAAACTCTGGCTTGATTTATTCAGCGAGAAATGCCTGCAGGTGTACCAGAAGAGCACAACTCTGTGGATGAGATGATGATGCAATACAGGATACACCAACACACAATGCATAAAGTGTGATGTTCGCCTTTGTTTTACAGACGACAGGGACTGTTTTAGGACTTTCACCACCAATGAAAGTCTTCATGACCAATGTCATGAAAAGAAAAAAAGAGGGGGGAAAAGGGTTTGAGTTTGTGTTTCATATTTTTTATATTTATAATAGATGACTTCATAAAAATATAACTAATGTGTGATTATTATTAATGGTATATACAGTTGGGGGGATAAGTAAGCAATCAACCCTGCAAAGTAACCCTTAGTTGTTCACAGGGGCGTCACTAGCTTTTAAGGACAAGGGGGGCTTTGCCCCCAGGAGATGCACAGGATGCGAGCGAATGTTACGCACGAGCACAAAACTTCACAAACGGCTAAAAAAGACTTAGAAATTATTCATTGTTATTATTATTATTTTTTTTAAATGCACGGGACGAAATGAAATGCTCCCCGGGACGATGGCTTTTAACCATATATTTTCTTTTTCTTTTTATGTATTTATTCATTTTACATTTTATATTAAATGTCTTGGTTTTTCCTCCCTCTGAAAATCCTAATAAATGTTTAACAAGCCATCCTATAATAATAAAAACAGCTATTAATGTAACAATACAATAAAACAAATATATTCAATTATGTTTTTTTCATTATTTTAACAATAGGCTTATGTATATTACTTTATATAGATTCTACAAGAAACACAAAACTTAAAAAATAAATGATTTACAATTGCACACACAAGGTTTTGTGCAGCTTCACTCATTGTAAAGGAAGATAATGTGCTTCGTACACCTGCAGGACCGCAAGTAAGGTCGCAGAGAAAATGCGGGGTGATGTGGGCATTTTCTATATGAACAAGTGGAATGGATTGGATACCGACGCACGAAAGGGGCTCTCTACCTTACGCTACGAAGTGAGGGGAAACTGAATGAATAATAACAGGTTATTTGGTTATTTATTTAAACTCATATTTGGGCCACTTTATAATGAATATGTCGGCATTTATTTGTAAAAAAACCCGAAAAAACACCAAATTATTTAGGGGGGCTTAAGAATATTTTAGGGGGGCTTGAGCCCCCCTAAAATAGGCCTAACAACGCCAATGGTTGTTCAGACAAGGTGAGTACAAATACCGTATTTTCCGCACTATAAGGCGCACCTAAAAACCACAAATTTTCTCAAAAGCTGACAGTGCGCCTTATAATCCGGTGCGCTTTATATATGGATAAATATTAAGATTCATTTTCATAAAGTTTCGGTCTCGCAACTTCGGTAAACAGCCGCCATCTTTTTTCCCGGTAGAACAGGAAGCGCTTCTTCTTCTACGCAAGCAACCGCCAAGGTAAGCACCCGCCCCCATAGAACAGGAAGCGCTTCTTCTTCTACTGTAAGCAACCACCCGCCCGCGTAGAAGAAGAAAAAGCGCGCGGATATCACCGTACGTTTCATTTCCTTTGTGTGTTTCCATCTGTAAAGACCACAAAATGGCTCCTACTAAGCGTCAGGGATCCGGTTCATGAAAAGACGCAATCTCTCCATCCGCACACGGATTACTATTTCACAGCAACTGATATTCCTGTGAACCACACTGTGGATACAACGGGAGCACGTACGGTGAATATTCGCACCACAGGGAATGAGAAGTCATCCTTCACTGTGGTTCTAGCTTGCCATGCTAATGGCCAGAAACTTCCACCCATGGTGATATTCAAAAGGAAGACCTTGCCAAAAGAGACCTTTCCAGCCGGCGTCATCATAAAAGCTAACTCGAAGGGATGGATGAAGAAAAGATGAGCGAGTGGTTAATGTAAGTTTAAGTTTACGCGAAGAGGCCGGGTGGCTTTTTTCACGCAGCTCCGTCCATGTTGATATACGATTCCATGCGCGCCCACATCACGCAGGTTTTAATATATTATTAAAGTTTGACTGACCTATTTGACTGTTTTTTTGACATTCCTTTAGCGCAGTTAGATGCGGCTTACAACACGGGGCGGCTTATAGGTGGACAAAGTTTTGAAATATGCTGTTCATTGAAGGCGCGGCTTATAACCCAGGGCGCCTTATGGTGCGGAAAATACGGTACAGAAATTCTGCTCCCATCAAAGCCCAATGTTGCAATATTACAACATTTCTCTAAAAACATACATACACATTTTTTTTAACTCTTCAATTTCTGCATCAAATGCCTCCTACAACAACATCTGAAAGGTCCATTTTTTATTTTTTTTTAGGTTTTTCTATATTTGGGTGTTACAGGGTTAATGGCTCCTCATTCTATCCCGTCCTCCCATACAGTATGGTCATTTTTCTTCTGATTTTCCCCGCGTATATTGCTTTTTGTCTTTGCTCTACCGCCTGCGTCTGCCTCTGTCACCGTACAAGTAGAGCCTGGTGGTAGTGTCACTGGTAATGGGGTCCCGTGGGGGCTGCGGCCTGAGAACTGCCTGCATAATATCTAACGGGTTCGGCTTCTGCTGGCCTGTTCTACTTCTGAACAGGCTCCATGGCTGGGTGCTTTGCCGCAAATGAGTAAGAGGACCACATTTTCAACGGGACACAAAGCTCCCCGAGAGATTGTGGACTACGAGGACGGTGTTTGCAATTAAACTTGAGGAACTTCATGGCCTTCGTAGACCATTTGGTTTTGAAAAAGACCTTGCAAAGGGAACACTCAAGTCCGCAACCCAACTATTACCGTACTTGTGGTGGAATGGTTTTAATATGGTCTGAAATAGGTCAGAAGAGGATTTTGTGCTCTAAAAGTATTTGTTGCAAAACAACTCACGCATAAATATTCATAAGTATTCCTAAGAGCAAACCAAAAACAAGTGACCGTTCATAACAACCATTACAAGATCCACACTTCCTTAGACCAAAGCCCTACTACTTACTTCAACCAACACTTTAAACATTGTTGACCCCAACAAAATAATGTATGCATTAGTAAGGGAATCCATCCATCCATCTTCTTCCGCTTATCCGAGGTCGGGTCGCGAGGGCAGCAGCCTAAGCAGGGAAACCCAGACTTTCCTCTCCCCAGCCACTTCGTCCAGCTCTTCCCGGGGGATCCCGAGGCGTTCCCAGGCCAGCCGGGAGACATAGTCTTCCCAACATGTCCTGGGTCTTCCCCGTGGCCTCCTACCGGTTGGACGTGCCCTAAACACCTCCCTAGGGAGGCGTTCGGGTGGCATCCTGACCAGATGCCCGAACCACCTCATCTGGCTCCTCTCGATGTGGAGGAGCAGCGGCTTTACTTTGAGCTCCCCCCGGATGACAGAGCTTCTCACCCTATCTCTAAGGGAGAGCCCCGCCACCCGGCGGAGGAAACTCATTTGGGCTGCTTGTACCCGTGATCTTGTCCTTTCGGTCATGACCCAAAGCTCATGACCATAGGTGAGGATGGGAACGTAGATCGACCGGTAAATTGAGAGCTTTGCCTTCCGTCTCAGCTCCTTCTTCACCACAACGGATCGATACAGCGTCCGCATTACTGAAGACGCCGCACCGATCCGCCTGTCGATCTCTCGATCCACTCTTCCCCCACTCGTGAACAAGACTCCTAGGTATTTGAACTCCTCCACTTGTGGCAGGGTCTCCTCCCCAACCCAGAGATGGCACTCCACCCTTTTCCGGGCGAGAACCATGGACTCGGACTTGGAGGTGCTGATTCTCATCCCAGTCGCTTCACACTCGGCTGCGAACCGATCCAGTGAGAGCTGAAGATCCTGGCCAGATGAAGCCATCAGGACCACATCATCCGCAAAAAGCAGAGACCTAATCCTGCAGCCACCAAACCGGATCCCCTCAACGCCTTGACTGGGCCTAGAAATTCTGTCCATAAAAGTTATGAACAGAATCGGTGACAAAGGGCAGCCTTGGCGGAGTCCAACCCTCACTGGAAACGTGTCCGACCTACTGCCGGCAATGCGGACCAAGCTCTGACACTGATCATACAGGGAGCGGACAGCCACAATCAGACAGTCCGATACCCCATACTCTCTGAGCACTCCCCAGAGGACCTCCCGAGGGACACGGTCGAATGCCTTCTCCAAGTCCACAAAGCACATGTAGACTGGTTGGGCAAACTCCCATGCACCCTCAAGGACCCTGCCGAGAGTATAGAGCTGGTCCACAGTTCCACGACCAGGACGAAAACCACACTGTTCCTCCTGAATCCGAGGTTCGACTATCCGGCGTAGCCTCCTCTCCAGTACACCTGAATAAACCTTACCGGGAAGGCTGAGGAGGCGGTACCTCTGGATTGGCAGACCGGGGTGGTGGTTCCTCTCTTTAAGAAGGGGAACCGGAGGGTGTGTTTCAACTATCGTGGGATCACATTAGTAAGGGAATGATCTAAGAAAATGTGTATAGGAGTACCACCTGGATGTGTATTAACTCCCCTTCCAAACTTACTTTGCACACGCACCTGTAACAGAATCCATGACTGCAACTAGAAAAGCACTCGGAGAGCACAAATCCTTTCAAAAGAAAAAAGTATTCAGACCGTATCACCCCCAAAACTGAATCACTTGTTTTTATCTCATTTCCTGAGAGTTTAATCAATACCTTAATGTGGACAAGACCGAGGAGCTGGTCATCAACTTCAATAAGAGAGTGACCTCGGTCGAGTCCATCAAAATCCAGGGCTGGGAGGTGGCAGTCAGGGTGCAGTACAAGTACCTGGGAGTCCTCTTGAACAGCAGACTGGACTGGAAGGACAACAGCAAAGCTGTATACAAGAAGGGCTTGAGCAGACTCTTTTTCCTGAGGAAGTTTAAGTCCTTTAATGTGTGCCGCAAGCTGTTGGAGATCTTTCATCAGTCTGTTGTGGCCAGTGCCCTGTACTTTGCAGTGGTTGGTTGGGGGAGCAGCACCAGCAAAAGGGACTTAAACCGGTTTGACAAACTGATCCGGAAAGACGGCCAAACTATTGTAACTATTTTGGAAAACCTAATGTTCGTACATTCCGTTTTTTGCTAAAATATGTTATCCCGGTTATCCTAACATTGCGCGTAACAAACTAGTCTGTCGTACCATAACTGAGTGCTCAAACAAAGATTCCATTTTGTTGGTGAGGCAGTCTCTAAATAACCCATGATCAGTGTTCGAAATAACAGCGGTGTATGACATACTTGCCAACCCTCCCGGATTTTCCGGGAGACTCCCGAAATTCAGCGCCTCTCCCGAAAACCTCCCGGGACAAATTATCTCCCGAAAATCTCCCGAAATTCAGGCGGACCTCAGTGACGTGTCGACAGCCTGTTTTCACGTCCGCTTTCCCACAATATAAACAGTGTGCCTGCCCAATCACGTTATAACTGTAGAATGATCGAGGGCGAGTTCTTGGTTTCTTATGTGGGTTTATTGTTAGGCAGTTTCATTAACGTCCTCCCAGCGCGGTAACAACACACAACAACAGCAGTCACGTTTTCGTCTACCGTAAAGCAGTTTGTCTGCCATAAATAGCAATGTTGTGACACTCTTAAACAGGACAATATTGCCATTTAGTGCATTTGATGAAAGCACTTTTGTGCGTGCCACACAGCAATGCATCATCAGAGAGGGTGTTCAGCATGGTTAGAAAAATAGTGACAGAGAATAGAACAAGGATGGACAATTCAACCCTTAACTCAACAAGTATATGTGTAAATAAATGAACACTGAAATTCAAGTATTTATTTTATATATATATATACAGTATATATATATATATATATATACAATAAAATAAATATATATTTATAGCTACAATTCACTGAAAGTCAAGTATTTCTTATATATATATATATATATATATATATATATATATATATATATATATATATATATATATATATATATATATATATATATATATATATACGAAATACTTGACTTGGTGAATGGAGCGTGGTTGGGGGCGTGGCTAAGAGGGGAGGAGTATATTTACAGCTAGAATTCACCAAGTCAAGTATTTCGTATATATATATATATATATATATATATATATATATATATATACCACGCCCCTCCACCACCCTCCCGAAATCGGAGGTCTCAAGGTTGGCAAGTATGGTGTATGATAACAGGCGTTAGGAAACGCCTTTACGTTACTACTAACAAGTAATCTAGATAATTACTTTAGTTACAAAACCCAAAACCAGTGAAGTTGGCACGTTGTGTAATTTGTAAATAAAAAGAGAATACAATGATTTGCAAATCCTTTTCAACTTATGTTTAATTGAATAGACTGCAAAGACAAGATAAATAATGTTCGAATTTAGAAATTTGCAATTTACAAATAATCATTAACAGATGTGTAAGTTACCCATGTCTTGGGCACTAATACACCCCCATACCATCACACATGCTGGCTTTTACACTTTGCACCTATAACAATCCGGATGGTTCTTTTCCTCTTTGGTCCGGAGGACACGACGTCCACAGTTTCCAAAAACAATGTGAAATGTGGACTCCTCATACCACAGAACACTTTTCCACTTTGTATCAGTCCATCTTAGATGAGCTCAGGCCCAGCGAAGCCGACGACGTTTCTGGGTGTTGTTGATAAACGGTTTTTGCCTTGCATAGGAGAGTTTTAACTTGCACTTACAGATGTAGCGACCAACTGTAATTACTGACAGTGGGTTTCTGAAGTGTTCCTGAGCGCATGTGGTGATATCCTTTACACACTGATGTCGCTTGTTGATGCAGTACAGCCTGAGGGATCGAAGCTCACGGGCTTAGCTGCTTACGTGCAGTGATTCAATCATTTTTTGTCATGAAAATCAACTTTTACCTTGAAAATAATTTTTTGTCTTGAAAATCAACTTTTACTTTGAAAATCAACTTTTATTTTGAAAATCCTTTTGTTTCCTTGAAAATCATTTTTTTCCTTGAAAATTATTTTTTGTCTTGAAAATTCTTTTTTTCCTTGAGAATCATTTTTTGTCATGAAAATCAACTTTTACCTTGAAAATCATTTGTTGTCTTGAAAATCAACTTTTAAATTGAAAATCATTTTTTGTCATGGAAATCAACTTTTACCTTGAAAATCGTTTTTTTTGTCTTGATAATCACTTTTACCTTTAAAATCAACTTTTACCTTGAAAATAATTTTTTGTCTTGAAAATCAACTTTTACCTTGAAAATATTTTTTTTTCTTGAAAATTATTTTTTTCCTTGAAAATCATTTTTGTTATGAAAATCAACTTTTACCTTGAAAATATTTTTTGTCTTTAAATCAACTTTTACCTTGAAAATCATTTTTTTCCCTTGAAAATCATTTTTTGTCTTGAAAATTATTTTTTTCCTTGAAAATCATTTTTGTTATGAAAATCAACTTTTACCTTGAAAATATTTTTTGTCTTTAAATCAACTTTTACCTTGAAAATCATTTTTTTCCCTTGAAAATCATTTTTTGTCTTGAAAATTATTTTTTTCCTTGAAAATCATTTTTTGTCATGAAAATCAACTTTTACCTTGAAAATAATTTTTTGTCTTGAAAATCAACTTTTACTTTGAAAATCAACTTTTATTTTGAAAATCCTTTTTTTTCCTTGAAAATCATTTTTTTCCTTGAAAATCATTTTTTGTCTTGAAAATTCTTTTTTTCCTTGAAAATCATTTTTTGTCATGAAAATCAACTTTTACCTTGAAAATCATTTGTTGTCTTGAAAATCAACTTTTAAATTGAAAATCATTTTTTGTCATGAAAATCAACTTTTACCTTGAAAATCGTTTTTTTGTCTTGATAATCACTTTTACCTTTAAAATGAACTTTTACCTTGAAAATAATTTTTTGTCTTGAAAATAATTTGTTGTCTTGAAAATCAACTTTTACCTTGAAAATATTTTTTTTTCTTGAAAATTATTTTTTTCCTTGAAAATCAGTTTTGTTATGAAAATCAACTTTTACCTTGAAAATATTTTTTGTCTTTAAATCAACTTTTACCTTGAAAATCATTTTTTTCCTTGAAAATCATTTTTTGTCTTGAAAACTATTTGTTTCCTTGAAAATCATTTTTTGTCATGAAAATCAACTTTTACCTTGAAAATAATTTTTTGTCTTGAAAATCAACTTTTACTTTGAAAATCAACTTTTATTTTGAAAATCCTTTTTTTCCTTGAAAATCATTTTTTTTCCTTGAAAATCATTTTTTGTCTTGAAAATTCTTTTTTTCCTTGAAAATCATTTTTGTTATGAAAATCAACTTTTACCTTGAAAATATTTTTTGTCTTTAAATCAACTTTTACCTTGAAAATCATTTTTTTCCTTGAAATTCATTTTTTGTCTTGAAAATTATTTGTTTCCTTGAAAATCATTTTTTGTCATGAAAATCAACTTTTACCTTGAAAATAATTTTTTGTCTTGAAAATCAACTTTTACTTTGAAAATCAACTTTTATTTTGAAAATCCTTTTTTTCCTTGAAAATCATTTTTTTTCCTTGAAAATCATTTTTTTTCCTTGAAAATCATTTTTTGTCTTGAAAATTCTTTTTTTCCTTGAAAATCATTTTTTGTCATGAAAGGTCAACTTTTACCTTGAAAATCATTTGTTGTCTTGAAAATCATTTTTGTTATGAAAATCAACTTTTACCTTGAAAATGTTTTTTGTCTTTAAATCAACTTTTACCTTGAAAATCATTTTTTTCCTTGAAAATCATTTTTTGTCTTGAAAATTATTTGTTTCCTTGAAAATCATTTTTTGTCATGAAAATCAACTTTTACCTTGAAAATAATTTTTTGTCTTGAAAATCAACTTTTACTTTGAAAATCAACTTTTATTTTGAAAATCCTTTTTTTTCCTTGAAAATCCTTTTTTTCCTTGAAAATCATTTTTTGTCTTGAAAATTATTTTTTTCCTTGAAAATCATTTTTTTGTCATGAAAATCAACTTTTACCTTGAAAATCATTTTTTGTCTTGAAAATCAACTTTTAAATTGAAAATCATTTTTTGTCATGAAAATCAACTTTTACCTTGAAAATCGTTTTTTTGTCTTGATTATCACTTTTACCTTTAAAATCAACTTTTACCTTGACAATAATTTTTTGTCTTGAAAATAATTTTTTGTCTTGAAAATCAACTTTTACCTTGAAAATATTTTTTTTTCTTGAAAATTATTTTTTTCCTTGAAAATCATTTTTGTTATGAAAATCAACTTTTACCTTGAAAATATTTTTTGTCTTTAAATCAACTTTTACCTTGAAAATCATTTTTTTCCCTTGAAAATCATTTTTTGTCTTGAAAATTATTTTTTTCCTTGAAAATCATTTTTTGTCATGAAAATCAACTTTTACCTTGAAAATAATTTGTTGTCTTGAAAATCAACTTTTAAATTGAAAATCATTTTTTGTCATGAAAATCAACTTTTACCTTGAAAATCGTTTTTTTGTCTTGATAATCACTTTTACCTTTAAAATCAACTTTTACCTTGAAAATAATTTTTTGTCTTGAAAATAATTTTTTGTCTTGAAAATCAACTTTTACCTTGAAAATATTTTTTTTTCTTGAAAATTATTTTTTTTCTTGAAAATCATTTTTGTTATGAAAATCAACTTTTACCTAGAAAATATTTTTTGTCTTTAAATCAACTTTTACCTTGAAAATCATTTTTTTCCCTTGAAAATCATTTTTTGTCTTGAAAATTATTTGTTTCCTTGAAAATCATTTTTTGTCATGAAAATCAACTTTTACCTTGAAAATAATTTTTTGTCTTGAAAATCAACTTTTACTTTGAAAATCAACTTTTATTTTGAAAATTCTTTTTTTCCTTGAAAATCATTTTTTTCCCTTGAAAATCATTTTTTGTCTTGAAAATTATTTTTTTCCTTGAAAATCATTTTTTGTCATGAAAATCAACTTTTACCTTGAAAATCATTTGTTGTCTTGAAAATCATTTTTGTTATGAAAATCAACTTTTACCTTGAAAATATTTTTTGTCTTTAAATCAACTTTTACCTTGAAAATAATTTTTTTCCTTGAAAATCATTTTTTGTCTTGAAAATTATTTGTTTCCTTGAAAATCATTTTTTTGTCATGAAAATCAACTTTTACCTTGAAAATAATTTTTTGTCTTGAAAATCAACTTTTACTTTGAAAATCAACTTTTATTTTGAAAATCCTTTTTTTCCTTGAAAATCATTTTTTTTCCCTTGAAAATCATTTTTTGTCTTGAAAATTCTTTTTTTCCTTGAAAATCATTTTTTGTCATGAAAATCAACTTTTAAATTGAAAATCATTTTTTGTCATGGAAATCAACTTTTACCTTGAAAATCGTTTTTTTGTCTTGATAATCACTTTTACCTTTAAAATCAACTTTTACCTTGAAAATATTTTTTTGTCTTGAAAATAATTTTTTGTCTTGAAAATCAACTTTTACCTTGAAAATGTTTTTTTTTCTTGAAAATTATTTTTTTCCTTGAAAATTATTTTTGTTATGAAAATAAACTTTTACCTTGAAAATATTTTTTGTCTTTAAATCAACTTTTACCTTGAAAATCATTTTTTTCCTTGAAATTCATTTTTTGTCTTGAAAATCATTTGTTTCCTTGAAAATCATTTTTGTTATGAAAATCAACTTTTACCTTGAAAATCATTTGTTTCCTTGAAAATCATTTTTTTCTCTGAACCCTTTGATGATATTACAGAGCGTAGATGGTGAAATCCCTAAATTCCTTGCAATAGCTCATTGAGGAAGGTTTTTCTTAAACTGTTCAACAATTTGCTCCCGCATTTGTTGACAAAGTGGTGACCCTCGCCCCATCCTTGTTTGTGAATGACTGAGCGTTTCATGGAATCTACTTTTATACCCAATCATGGCACCCACCTGTTCCCAATTTGCCTGCTCACCTGTGGGATGTTCCAAATAAGTGTTTGATGAGCATTCCTCAACTTTATCAGTATTTATTGCCACTTTTCCCAACTTCTTTGTCACGTGTTGCTGGCATCAAATTCTAAAGTTAATGATTATTTGCAAAAAAAAAAAAAATGTTTATCAGTTTGAACATCAAATATGTTGTCTTTGTAGCATATTCAACTGAATATGGGTTGAAAATTATCATTGTATTTCGTTTATATTTACATCTAACACAATTTCCCAACTCATATGGAAACGGGGTTTGTATTTGCATTATGGTCGTCTGTGGAGTAAAATCCATAAATTAGCCGCAGGGCTTCAAGCGTAGGAAAAAAAAGTAGCGGTTTATAGTCTGGAATTTACGGTACTATATTTGTTATTGGAACAATTGCTTCGGCTTTTGTACTATTAGGTTTCCGTCTGACCTTACTGACAAAAAAGGGACTACTGTACTTGAGGGGAGAAGAGGTACTTAACTTATGGAATTTGTCCTTCGGGGACGGTGATAAATGCAGTAGTGCCTGGTTAAATAAAAGGCTTCAGTACAAAACATGACTAATCTTTCGGGCAGGCAAACTTCCTGTGTGTGACTAAATGATCATTTCAACATTTGGCCGATGTTGTGTTTTGTCACTTTGAGCGCACAAAGGCAAGAATTGCTCGGGTTCACCGGAGGTTTAGCGCTGCAGGAATGTTATATGGCATCTGTCATAGGTAAAAGCCCGGAAATATAATTGCTATTGGATTTTATCTCTAGCAGCATTTTCCTCCCTCTTCGCTCTGCAGGTTTGAATCTTCTGCACATTTATCTAGAAGTTGGTCAGCGCAGCCTCGGTTCAGCAAGAAAGTTGCCTACATTGGAGCGTTTTAGCACACACATAACATCTAACTTGCCAAAAGTAATTGGCCACCTGCCTTTACTCACATATGAACTCAAAGTGCCATCCCATGGAATTGTCCAAAATGTTTTGGTATCCTGGAGCATTCAAAGTTCCTTTCACTGAAAAACAACCCCACACCATAATTCCTCCTCCACCAAATTCCAAACTCGGCACAATGCAGTCCGAAATGTAGCTTTCTCCTGGCAACCTCCAAACCCAGACTGGTCCATCAGATTGCCGGACAGAAAAGTGTGATTCATGACTTCAGAGAAGGCGTCTCCACTGATCTAGAGTCCAGTGGCGACGTGCTTTACACCACTGCATCCCACGCTTTGCACTGGACTTGGTGATGTATGGCTTAGATCAGACCTGGGCAAATTAAGGCCACATGCGGTCCGTTGAGCAAGGGTTTATTTTGTACCCATCCATCCATTTTCTTCCGCTTATCCGAGGTCGGGTCGCGGGGGCAGCCTAAGCAGGGAAGCCCAGACTTCCCTCTCCCCAGCCACTTCGTCCAGCTCTTCCTGTGGGATCCCAGGCCAGCCGGGAGACATAGTCTTCCCAACGTGTCCTGGGTCTTCCCCGCGGCCTCCTACCGGTCGGACGTGCCCTAAACACCTCCCTAGGGAGGCGTTCGGGTGGCATCCTGACCAGATGCCCGAACCACCTCATCTGGCTCCTCTCCATGTGGAGGAGCAGTGGCTTAACTTTGAGATCCCCCCGAATGGCAGAGCTTCTCACCCTATCTCTAAGGGAGAGACCCGCCACCCGGCGGAGGAAACTCATTTGGGCCGCTTGTACCCGTGATCTTGTCCTTTCGGTCATAACCCAAAGCTCATGACCATAGGTGAGGATGGGAACGTAGATCGACCGGTAAATTGAGAGCTTTGCCTTCCGGCTCAGCTCCTTCTTCACCACAACGGATCGATGCAGCGTTCGCATTACTGAAGACGCCGCACCGATCCGCCTGTCGATCTCACGATCAACTCTTCCTTCACTCGTGAACAAGACTCCGAGGTACTTGAACTCCTCCACTTGGGGCAGGGTCTCCTCCCCAACCCGGAGATGGCACTCCACCCTTTTCCGGGCGAGAACCATGGACTCGGACTTGGAGGTGCTGATTCTCATCTTACCCTATCTCTAAGGGAGAGTACCGCCACCCGGCGGAGGAAACTCATTCTGGCCGCTTGTACCCGTGATCTTGTCCTTTCGGTCATAACCCAAAGCTCATGACCATAGGTGAGGATGGGAACGTAGATCGACCGGTAAATTGAGAGCCTTGCCTTCCGGCTCAGCTCCTTCTTCACCACAACGGATCGATGCAGCGTCCGCATTACTGAAGACGCCGCACCGATCCGCCTGTCGATCTCACGATCCACTCTTCCCTCACTCGTGAACAAGACTCCGAGGTACTTGAACTCCTCCACTTGGGGCAGAGTCTCCTCCCCAACCCGGAGATGGCACCCCACCCTTTTCCGGGCGAGAACCATGGACTCGGACTTGGAGGTGCTGATTCTCATCCCAGTCGCTTCACACTCGGCTGCGAACCGATCCAGTGAGAGCTGAAGATCCTGGCCAGATGAAGCCATCAGGACCACATCATCTGCAAAAAGCAGCCACCAAACCGGATACCCTCAACGCCTTGACTGCGCCGAGAAATTATGTCCATAAAAGTTCAGAACAGAATCGGTGACAAAGGTGGAATCCAACCCTCACTGGAAACGTGTCCGACTTACTGCCGGCAATGCGGACCAAGCTCTGGGACTGATCATACAGGGAGCGGACTGCCACAATCAGACAGTCCGATACCCCATACTCTCTGAGCACTCCCCACAGGACTTCCCGAGGGACACGGTCCAATGCCTTCTCCAAGTCCACAAAACACATGTAGACTGGTTGGGCAAACTCCCATGCACCCTCAAGGACCCTGCCCAGAGTATAGAGCTGGTCCACAGTTCCACGACCAGGACGAAAACCACACTGTTCCTCCTGAATCCGAAATTATAATATTTTGTACCCTCCGCGTTCATATTTCACTGTTTGTTGCATTTTTGTTGCGTTTCACTTGATTGTAAAATGTGTCGATCGAAAGGGGGTGTGACATTCATATTTTGTCAATATTCAGTGTTTTATCCTTCATAGAAAAATTTAAAATTCCATTATGTTTTTTAAGGCGGTCTGTCATAACGTTTTTAGCATTCAATCAGACATTATTGTGAGGTTTTGTACTAGTGTTCCTAAAAATAGATATACCGGCCCCCAGACACGTTTTTCTCTAAATGTGGCCCCGAGTCAAAATAATTGCCCAGGCCTGGCTTAAATTCAGCTGCTTGGCCATGGAAACTGTCGGAGGCAGATATTTACATATATCCGAATTTAAGTTGTACTTCTTCCATTTCTTTGTCATATTTGAAAACAGCTCGTGTTTTCCATTTCTTCTCTTGATGCTCTGTCAGCAAGTATACTGTGTGTGTTAACCTTGAGTTCTTTGGAATGTGTTTTGACTAGCATTTGTTTTGTCTGCAGAGATGGGACGAGAGAGAGGGTGGTGGGATCGGGAAGACAGACCATTTCGGGAGGCGCAATAGAATGTTCTAGGGTTAGACCGGTCTCAATCAATGTATATTGGCAAAGCTTTGAGAATATACAACAAAATACCTATTCTGTCTCTGGTGGTTTTTTCAACTCAGCTTTAAGTCTCGGAAAGAACTTGGGGAGCGAATTGTGACTTGAATTCCCTGGGAGGAACAACTGGTCCAAAACGCAACAAAACCCATTCCATCAAGCTCTCTGCGTACTGTACGTGGGCTAATTGGAAGGTCGACATGAAGTTTGGAGCCCTGTAGCAACTGACTGTGCAGAAATTTTTTTGCACTATGTGCTTTAGCATCCGCTGACCCCTCTCTGTCAGTTTACGTGGCCTACCACTTGGCGGCTGAGTTGCTGTTGTTCCCAATTACTTCACTTTTCTTATAATAAAGTTGACTTTGGAATATTTAGGAGCGAGGATATTTCTCAACTGGATTTGTTGCACTGGTGGCATCCTATGACAGTTCCACGCTGGAAATCACTGAAAGCGGCCCGTTCTTTCACAAATCTTTGTACAAACAGTCTCCATGCCTAAGTGCTTGATTTGATACACCGGGCCAAGTGATTAGGACACCTGATTCTCATCATTTGGATGGGTGGCCAAATACTTTTGGCAATATAGTGTAACATCTAACTTGCCAGCGCCATTTGCTGCCTCTCGCACGTGTCCTCACACATTCCCAAGCTGTGAGCGTGCACATTCGGGCGAGTGTGACTGCTCGGAGAGTGTGTGAACGTTGGTGAGTCACTCTTTATGCACGCGTGGCTACATTTCTTGTGTATATATCTTGGAAGGCCTGTGTGTGTTGACATAGTGTGTGTGTGTGTGCCCGGTGCGTTGGATGGTAAGCAGTGATTACACGGTGACGCTCGGCTTGTCAGGAGGCCAGCAGGCAGCCTGCTTTTAGCCTCAGCGGGAGGTGGGACGATCATTGCTATTATACCAGCGGCGGTTTCCTGGTATACGCAGACCAGGACAAAAGGATTACGGGCGCTCTCAGGACGGACCTTGGTATTTATCAAAAACACGGCAATCTGGCGGCGCTCTTTGAAAGCAAACATGCTTTAACGAACACAACGCGACAGTAAAGCGATTTACCACTGGAACTTCTTAAGCATGCATTATCACATGCATAGTAGCATATTGTGGAGGGGGCGTGGTCCGTATATATGGCCCGGCTTCAAAGCCCAGCTGGCAGGTGAGTAGATTGCCCAGCTGGGGCTGGTTATCTAATCACCTGTCTCCTTTATCAGCAGCGTCCGAGGCCATGAGCGAGCGAGAAGGAGGCTGCTGGCGAGACAGCCCTGAACATTATAAAATATAAAAATAAAGACTTGTTCAACCCTGTACTTCGCATTTGTTGTCTTGAAAATTATTAGTTTTCTTGAAAATCATTTTTTGTCATGGAAATCAACTTTTACCTTGAAAATAATTTTTTGTCTTGAAAATTCTTTTTTTCTTTGAAAATCATTTTTTGTCATGAAAATCAACTTTTACCTTGAAAATCATTTTTTGTCTTGAAAATCTACTTTTAAATTGAAAATCATTTTTTGTCATGAAAATCAATTTTTACCTTGAAAATCGTTTTTTGTCTTGAAAATCACTTTTACCTTGAAAATCAACTTTTACCTTGAAAATCATTTTTTTCCCTTGAAAATTATTTGTTACCTTGAAAATCATTTTTAGTCATGGAAATCAACTTTTACCTTGAAAATAATTTTTTGTCTTGAAAATTCTTTTTTTCCTTGAAAATAATTTTTTTCCTTGAAAATCATTTTTTGTCTTGAAAATTAACTTTTAAATTGAAAATCATTTTTTGTCTTGAAAATCATTGTTTTCCTTGAAAATCATTTTTTGTCTTGAAAATTTTTTTTTTCTTTGAAAATCAACTTTTACTTTGAAAATCATTTTTTGTCTTGAAAATCAACTTTTACCTTGAAAATAATTTTTTGTCTTGAAAATAATTTTTTTCCTTGAAAATAATTTTTTGTCTTGAAAATAATTTTTTTCCTTGAAAATCATTTTTTGTCTTGAAAATAATTTTTTTTCTTGAAAATCATTTTTTGTCTTGAAAATCAACTTTTACCTTGAAAATAATTTTTTGTCTTGAAAATCAACTTTTACTTTGAAAATAATTTTTTGTCTTGAAAATAATTTTTTTCCTTGAAAATCATTTTTTGTCTTGAAAATAATTTTTTTCCTTGAAAATCATTTTTTGTCTTGAAAATTATTTTTTTCCTTGAAAATCATTTTTTGTCATGGAAATCAACTTTTACCTTGAAAATCATTTTTTGTCTTGAAAATCAACTTTTACATTGAAAATCAACTTTTACATTGAAAATCATTTTTTGTCATGAAAATCAACTTTTACCTTGAAAATCATTTTTTGTCTTGAAAATCATTGTTTTCCTTGAAAATCATTTTTTGTCTTGAAAATCATTTTTTTCCTTGAAAATCATTTTTTGTCTTAAAAATGTTTTTTTTCTTTGAAAATCAACTTTTACCTTGAAAATCATTTTTTGTCTTGAAAATCAACTTTTACCTTGAAAATCATTTTTTGTCTTGAAAATCATTTTTTGTCTTGAAAATATTTTTTTTCCTTGAAAATCATTTTTTGTCTTGAAAATTATTCTTTTCCTTGAAAATCATTCTTTGTCATGGAAATCAACTTTTACCTTGAAAATCATTTTTTGTCTTGAAAATCAACTTTTACATTGAAAATCATTTTTTGTCATGAAAATCAACTTTTACCTTGAAAATCATTTTTTGTCATGAAAATCAACTTTTACCTTGAAAATCATTTTTTGTCTTGAAAATCAACTTTTACATTGAAAATCATTTTTTGTCATGAAAATCAACTTTTACCTTGAAAATCATTTTTTGTCTTGAAAATCAACTTTTACATTGAAAATAATTTTTGTCATGAAAATCAACTTTTACCTTGAAAATAATTTTTGTCTTGAAAATATTTTTTTTCCTTGAAAATCATTTTTTGTCTGGAAAATTATTTTTTTCCTTAAATCATTTTTTGTTATGGAAATCAACTTTTACCTTGAAAATCATTTTTTGTCTTGAAAATCAACTTTTACATTGAAAATCAACTTCTACATTGAAAATCATTTTTCGTCATGAAAATCAACTTTTACCTTGAAAATCATTTGTTGTCTTGAAAATCATTTTTTGTCTTGAAAATCATTTTTTTCCTTGAAAATCATTTTTTGTCTTAAAAATAATTTTTTTCTTTGAAAATCAACTTTTACCTTGAAAATCATTTTTTTGTTTTGATAATCAACTTTTACATTGAAAACATTTTTTTTTCCTTGAAAACCATTTTTTGTCTTGAAATTTTTTTCCATTAAGGAATGCGAAACCAACAACTCCTTGTGTCCCACAATCTGATCTTCAAAGATTAGACAGTATGAAGACGGCCACTCTCTGCTATAAGTTGTAAATACCGGAGAGCAATGGAAGAGCGAGCAGAGCAGGAAGAACGCCAAAGGAAAGGAGGCTGCTGTAGCAGGTCATTAATAGTCAACCAGGATCAACCGCGGGGGGATCGGAGGCAGCTTGATAATTCAATCTGTCACGTCGCCAGCTACAAGCCTGGCCAATTAACTGGAGAGGAGGCAGGCCTGACCCTGACTTTCTTTGCTTGACTCATCCAGCATGTGTTCAACCTACAGCACATATTAAAAAATTGTTACACTCTAAAATTTTTCCTTTCAAAATGACACAAAACTAAAAGTTTTGTTGCAACAGATGGCCAAACAACAGCACTGATAATTGACGGCTAATTACAAACACTCAACGTGTGTTCCGGCTCTTCCGACAAATGAAAGCTGAGTGATTTTCACTCCAACCGCGAAGGCGATAAACAAAAGAACAGTTAGAAGTCCCGTCTTGCTGCCTCAACCCACACACCTTTTTATCGCCGTTCCGCCTCTAAATGAATGCTTTCAGCGCTTATTAAAAAGCCACTTGTAAAAGCGTCTAAAGGAAAGCCAAGCAGATACAGAGGAAAGTGTGTGGACTGCGTGGGGAGCATGATGATGACGCCTGCAAATCAATCGCAGCGAGGAAAAAAAAAAAGAGTGTTTGGAAGCGAGGTCACAGCCGCATACAAAGAAAAGCAGGAGGTTGAGCAACAAAGTCTTTGTCCGGACTTTGTGCGAGATGGATTCCATTATAAATAGGAGTCTTTGACAGGGACACGTTTAGAGCATCGCATTGCCATGTTTACAAATACTTACTTACTACAGCATTGGTAATAAAACAGTTAACCAAATCCCTCCACTATATAAACTCTATCTAGGGGAGTACCCTATTTCCCGGACCTCAAGACGCACCGGATTATAAGGCGCACTGCCGATGATCGGGTCTAGTCAGGTCTGTTTTCATACAAAAGGCGCATTGGATTATAGGGCACATTAAAGGAGTCATATTATTATCCTCAATCCCACCAACACGTCGCAGTGCCTGGGGAGTCTGTGGTGGGCTCTCCTATTTCTGGGGCTGAGGTTGCTGAGGTAGTTAAAAAGCTCCTCGGTGGCAAGGCCCCGGGGGTGGATGAGATCCGCCCGGAGTTCCTTAAGGCTCTGGATGCTGTGGGGCTTTTCTTGGTTGACAAGACTCTGCAGCATCGCGTGGACATCGGGGGCGGTACCACTGGATTGGCAGACCGGGGTGGTGGTTCCTCTCTTGAAGAAGGGGAACCGGAGGGTGTGTTCTAACTATCGTGGGATCACACTCCTCAGCCTTCCCGGTAAGGTCTATTCAGGTGTACTGGAGAGGAGGCTACGCCGGATAGTCGAACCTCGGATTCAGGAGGAACAGTGTGGTTTTCGTCCTGGTCGTGGAACTGTGGACCAGCTCTATACTCTGGGCAGGGTCCTTGAGGGTGCATGGGAGTTTGCCCAACCAGTCTACATGTGTTTTGTGGACTTGGAGAAGGCATTCGACCGTGTCCCTCGGGAAGTCCTGTGGGGAGTGCTCAGAGAGTATGGGGTATCGGACTGTCTGATTGTGGCGGTCCGCTCCCTGTATGATCAGTGTCAGAGCTTGGTCCGCATTGCCGGCGGTAAGTCGGACACGTTTCCAGTGAGGGTTGGACTCCGCCAAGGCTGCCCTTTGTCACCCATTCTGTTCTGAACTTTTATGGACAGAATTTCTAGGCGCAGTCAAGGCGTTGAGGGGATCCAGTTTGGTGGCTGCAGGATTAGGTCTCTGCTTTTTTGCAGATGATGTGGTCCTGATGGCTTCATCTGGCCAGGATCTTCAGCTCTCGCTGGATCGGTTCGCAGTCGAGTGTGAAGCGACTGGGATGAGAATCAGCACCTCCAAGTCCAGAGTCCATGGTTCTCGCCCGGAAAAGGGTGGAATGCCATCTTCGGGTTGGGGAGGAGACCCTGCCCCAAGTGGAGGAGTTCAAGTACCTCGGAGTCTTGTTCACGAGTGAGGGAAGAGTGGATCGTGAGATCGACAGGCGGATCGGTGCGGCGTCTTCAGTAATGCGGACGCTGTATCGATCCGTTGTGGTGAAGAAGGAGCTGAGCCGGAAGGCAAAGCTCTCAATTTACCGGTCGATCTACGTTCTCATCCTCACCTATGGTCATGAGCTTTGGGTTATGACCGAAAGGACAGGATCACGGGTACAAGCGGCCCAAATGAGTTTCCTCCGCCGGGTGGTGGGTCTCTCCCTTAGAGATAGGGTGTACTGGAGAGGAGGCTATGCCGGATAGTCGAACCTCGGATTCAGGAGGAACAGTGTGGTTTTCGTCCTGGTCGTGGAACTGTGGACCAGCTCTATACTCTCGGCAGGGTCCTTGAGGGTGCATGGGAGTTTGCCCAACCAGTCTACATGTGTTTTGTGGACTTGGAGAAGGCATTCGACCGTGTCCCTCGGGAAGTCCTGTGGGGAGTGCTCAGAGAGTATGGGGTATCGGACTGTCTGATTGTGGCAGTCCGCTCCCTGTATGATCAGTGTCGGAGCTTGGTCCGCATTGCCGGCAGTAAGTCGGACACGTTTCCAGTGAGGGTTGGACTCCGCCAAGGCTGCCCTTTGTCACCCATTCTGTTCAGAACTTTTATGGACAGAATTTCTAGGCGCAGTCAAGGCGTTGAGGGGATCTGGTTTGGTGGCTGCAGGATTAGGTCTCTGCTTTTTGCAGATGATGTGGTCCTGATGGCTTCATCTGGCCAGGATCTTCAGCTCTCGCTGGATCGGTTCGCAGCCAAGTGTGAAGCGACTGGGATGAGAATCAGCCCCTCCAAGTCCGAGTCCATGGTTCTCGCCCGGAAAAGGGTGGAATGCCATCTTCGGGTTGGGGAGGAGACCCTGCCCCAAGTGGAGGAGTTCAAGTACCTCGGAGTCTTGTTCACGAGTGAGGGAAGAGTGGATCGTGAGATCGACAGGCGGATCGGTGCGGCGTCTTCAGTAATGCGGACGCTGTATCGATCCGTTGTGGTGAAGAAGGAGCTGAGCCGGAAGGCAAAGCTCTCAATTTACCGGTCGATCTACGTTCCCATCCTCACCTATGGTCATGAGCTTTGGGTTATGACCGAAAGGACAAGAGCACGGGTACAAGCGGCCCAAATGAGTTTCCTCCGCCGGGTGGTGGGTCTCTCCCTTAGAGATAGGGTGTACTGGAGAGGAGGCTACGCCGGATAGTCGAACCTCGGATTCAGGAGGAACAGTGTGGTTTTCGTCCTGGTCGTGGAACTGTGGACCAGCTCTATACTCTCGGCAGGGTCCTTGAGGGTGCATGGGAGTTTGCCCAACCAGTCTACATGTGTTTTGTGGACTTGGAGAAGGCATTCGACCGTGTCCCTCGGGAAATCCTGTGGGGAGTGCTCAGAAAGTATGGGGTATCGGACTGTCTGATTGTGGCGGTCCGCTCCCTGTATGATCAGTGTCAGAGCTTGGTCCGCATTGCCGGCAGTAAGTCGGACACGTTTCCAGTGAGGGTTGGACTCCGCCAAGGCTGCCCTTTGTCACCCATTCTGTTCATAACTTTTATGGACATAATTTCTAGGCGCAGTCAAGGCATTGAGGGGATCTGGTTTGGTGGCTGCAGAATTAGGTCTCTGCTTTTTGCAGATGATGTGGTCCTGATGGCTTCATCTGGCCAGGATCTTCAGCTATCGCTGGATCGGTTCGCAGCCGAGTGTGAAGCGACTAGGATGAGAATCAGCACCTCCAAGTCCGAGTCCATGGTTCTCGCCCGGAAAAGGGTGGAATGCCATCTTCGGGTTGGGGAGGAGACCCTGCCCCAAGTGGAGGAGTTCAAGTACCTCGGAGTCTTGTTCACGAGTGAGGGAAGAGTGGATCGTGAGATCGACAGGCGGATCGGTGCGGCATCTTCAGTAATGCGGACGCTGTATCGATCCGTTGTGGTGAAGAAGGAGCTGAGCCGGAAGGCAAAGCTCTCAATTTACCGGTCGATCTACGTTCCCATCCTCACCTATGGTCATGAGCTTTGGGTTATGACCGAAAGGACAAGATCACGGGTACAAGCGGCCGAAATGAGTTTCCTCCGCCGGGTGGTGGGTCTCTCCCTTAGAGATAGGGTGTACTGGAGAGGAGGCTACGCCGGATAGTCGAACCTCGGATTCAGGAGGAACAGTGTGGTTTTCGTCCTGGTCGTGGAACTGTGGACCAGCTCTATACTCTCGGCAGGGTCCTTGAGGGTGCATGGGAGTTTGCCCAACCAGTCTACATGTGTTTTGTGGACTTGGAGAAGGCATTCGACCGTGTCCCTCGGAAAGTCCTGTGGGGAGTGCTCAGAGAGTATGGGGTATCGGACTGTCTGATTGTGGCGGTCCGCTCCCTGTATAATCAGTGTCAGAGCTTGGTCCGCATTGCCGGCAGTAAGTCGGACACGTTTCCAGTGAGGGTTGGACTCCGCCAAGGCTGCCCTTTGTCACCCATTCTGTTCATAACTTTTATGGACAGAATTTCTAGGCGCAGTCAAGGCGTTGAGGGGATCTGGTTTGGTGGCTGCAGGATTAGGTCTCTGCTATTTGCAGATGATGTGGTCCTGATGGCTTCATCTGGCCAGGATCTTCAGCTCTCGCTGGATCGGTTCGCAGCCGAGTGTGAAGCGACTGGGATGAGAATCAGCACCTCCAAGTCCGAGTCCATGGTTCTCGCCCGGAAAAGGGTGGAATGCCATCTTCGGGTTGGGGAGGAGACCCTGCCCCAAGTGGAGGAGTTCAAGTACCTCGGAGTCTTGTTCACGAGTGAGGGAAGAGTGGATCGTGAGATCGACAGGCGGATCGATGCGGCATCTTCAGTAATGCGGACGCTGTATCGATCCGTTGTGGTGAAGAAGGAGCTGAGCCGGAAGGCAAAGCTCTCAATTTACCGGTCGATCTACGTTCCCATCCTCACCTATGATCATGAGCTTTGGGTTATGACTGAAAGGACAAGATCACGGGTACAAGCGGCCGAAATTAGTTTCCTCCGCCGGGTGGCAGGGCTCTCCTTTAGAGATAGGGTGAGAAGCTCTGTCATCCGGGGGGAGCTCAAAGTAAAGCCGCTGCTCCTCCACATGGAGAGGAGCCAGATGAGGTGGTTCGGGTATCTGGTCAGGATGCCACCCGATCGCCTCCCTCGGGAGGTGTTTAGGGCACGTCCGACCGGTAGGAGGCCACGGGGAAGACCCAGGACACGTTGGGAAGACTATGTCTCCCGGCTGGCCTGGGAACGCCTCGGGATCCCCCGGGAGGAGCTGGACGAAGTGGCTGGGGAGAGGGAAGTCTGGGCTTCCCTGCTTAGGCTGCTGCCCCCGCGACCCGACCTCGGATAAGCGGAAGAAGATGGATGGATGGATGGATCTTCGACAGCGTCTTCTCCCCGTCATCTTTGTTGTAGCGGTGTAGCGTGCAAGGACGGGAGTGGAAGAAGTGTCAAAAGATGGCGCTAACTGTTTTAATGACATTCAGACTTTACTTCAATCAATAACGGAGCCGGAAATGTGTTCTGTGAAAAACCATCTAAAATAACTAAAGTTTCTTGGGTGAATAATGTAAAGTCACTACACCGGTATGTTTTAGCGCTTTTATGGCGAGTTTACTGACAGATATAAGTAAGAACTTTACACTACTTTATATTAGAAATGACCGCCTGGCTCTGTTTGTTTGGTGAAACGGAGTCAAACGTCACCAGTGACTGCATCTGATTGGTGAATCGGAGACATGCATAGATCTGGCCCCCGGGCCTTGAGTTTGACACATATGGTTCAGATGATTGGAGAGCTAACTTCCGCAGCTAGTGGGTCCATGACAATGACTTCTGTTTTCTTTGATCAGCCGTTTTACTGCCTTGTTACGGACACCGCTTGCAAACAATTAAGGTATGTAAATAAACATTTCGACAATCTTTCTTTTTGTAAATTAGTCATTTCACAACATTTATATCTGCTAATAAATGGAAACATTTTAGTGGGTGCAAATTTCATACCGGTGCTCTGTATTGTCTGGAAAATACGCTAACATGTTGTGATACTGTGTATATTTTTACTGCGGTAGGCTATATTGTGATATAGATTTTAGGCCATATTACCCTACCCTTCTTTTCAAGCATCTCTTTGGCAATTGCCAGGTTCAAACACCCGAACTATCTATTAAACAAGACAAGAAGCAAGGAATCAAACGGAGACAGGATTCAATTTAGCTCATGAGGAGAGCGTGCGGAACTGCACCCTCGTACAGTGTCGCCCCGGGCTCTGAGGAAAAAGTTCCAGCGCCTTCCCATTTATTTGGGCATTCCCCTGATTGCATAGCTGCAGCTTCTTCTGAAAGGAGGGGTCACATTATGCAGCAGCCCAGCACTGGGTCATAAACACACTGCAAAAAGTCAGGGTTCAAAAACAAGACAAAAAAAATACAAAAATGAGGGGTGCAGTGCAGTTAAAACAAAATGTGCTTGGAGCGGTGTCGGGTTCACCCCCTCGTTGCTTGTCCGCCTTATCTTCTTGTAGACTCCGGGTCCTGATACGGCCCCTCCCGTGGCTGTCCAGATCTGAAAAACAAACACTTCTACGGCGAGGCACATTCCATCGCACACAGTGGAGATTTACAAGCTGTCCGCCTTTGCTCGATAAGAACAAAGACAGCTTTGTGAGCACAAGTGGATACAAGTAAAAGACTCTAACATAAAATCTGCTTAGTGAGAAGAATGATCTTATCAGACAGAAAATGTCACAAATATCACCCTTATTTGAGATATTCACTCTTACTTAGATTTCAGTTTTTGCAGTGCAGTTAAAACAAAATGTGCTTGGAGCGGTGTCGGGTTCACCCCCTCGTTGCTTGTCCGCCTTATCTTCTTGGAGACTCCGGGTCCTGATACGGCCCCTCCCGTGGTTGTCCAGATCCGAAAAACAGACACTTCTACGGCGAGGCGCATTCCATCGCACACAGTGGAGATTTACAAGCTGTCCGCCTTTGCTCGATAAGAACAAAGACAGCTTTGTGAGCACAAGTGGATACAAGTAAAAGACTCTAACATAAAATCTGCTTAGTGAGAAGAATGATCTTATCAGACAGAAAATGTCACAAATATCACCCTTATTTGAGATATTCAATCTTACTTAGATTTCAGTTTTTGCAGTGCAGTTAAAACAAAATGTGCTTGGAGCGGTGTCGGGTTCACCCCCTCGTTGCTTGTCCGCCTTAACTTCTTGGAGACTTCGGGTCCTGATACGGCCCCTCCCGTGGCTGTCCAGATCTGAAAAACAGACACTTCTACGGCGAGGCACATTCCATCGCACACAGTGGAGATTTACAAGCTGTCCGCCTTTGCTCGATAAGAACAAAGACAGCTTTGTGAGCACAAGTGGACACAAGTAAAAGAGTCTAACATAAAATCTGCTTAGTGAGAAGAATGATCTTATCAGACAGAAAATGTCACAAATATCACCCTTATTTGAGATATTCACTCTTACTTAGATTTCAGTTTTTGCAGTGCAGTTAAAACAAAATGTGCTTGGAGCGGTGTCGGGTTCACCCCCTTGTTGCTTTTCCGCCTTATCTTCTTGGAGACTCCGGGTCCTGATACGGCCCCTCCCGTGGCTGTCCAGATCTGAAAAACAGACACTTCTACGGCGAGGCGCATTCCATCGCACACAGTGGAGATTTACAAGCTGTCCGCCTTTGCTCGATAAGAACAAAGACAGCTTTGTGAGCACAAGTGGATACAAGTAAAAGACTCTAACATAACATCTGCTTAGTGAGAAGAATGATCTTATCAGACAGAAAATGTCACAAATATCACCCTTATTTGAGATATTCACTCTTACTTAGATTTCAGTTTTTGCAGTGCAGTTAAAACAAAATGTGCTTGGAGCGGTGTCGGGTTCACCCCCTCGTTGCTCGTCCGCCTTATCTTCTTGGAGACTTCGGGTCCTGATACGGCCCCTCCCGTGGCTGTCCAGATCTGAAAAACAAACACTTCTACGGCGAGGCGCATTCCATCGCACACAGTGGAGATTTACAAGCTGTCCGCCTTTGCTCGATAAGAACAAAGACAGCTTTGTGAGCACAAGTGGATACAAGTAAAAGACTCAAACATAAAATCTGCTTAGTGAGAAGAATGATCTTATCAGACAGAAAATGTCACAAATATCACCCTTATTTGAGATATTCACTCGTACTTAGATTTCAGTTTTTGCAGTGCAGTTAAAACAAAATGTGCTTGGAGCGGTGTCGGGTTCACCCCCTCGTTGCTTGCACGCCTTATCTTCTTGGAGACTTCGGGTCCTGATACGGCCCCTCCCGTGGCTGTCCAGATCTGAAAAACAGACACTTCTACGGCGAGGCGCATTCCATCGCACACAGTGGAGATTTACAAGCTGTCCGCCTTTGCTCGATAAGAACAAAGACAGCTTTGTGAGCACAAGTGGATACAAGTAAAAGACTCTTACATAAAATCTGCTTAGTGAGAAGAATGATCTTATCAGACAGAAAATGTCACAAATATCACCCTTATTTGAGATATTCAATCTTACTTAGATTTCAGTTTTTGCAGTGCAGTTAAAACAAAATGTGCTTGGAGCGGTGTCGGGTTCACCCCCTCGTTGCTTGTCCGCCTTATCTTCTTGGAGACTTCGGGTCCTGATACGGCCCCTCCCGTGGCTGTCCAGATCTGAAAAACAGACACTTCTACGGCGAGGCGCATTCCATCGCACACAGTGGAGATTTACAAGCTGTCCGCATTTGCTCGATAAGAACAAAGACAGCTTTGTGAGCACAAGTGGATACAAGTAAAAGACTCTAACATAAAATCTGCTTAGTGAGAAGAATGATCTTATCAGACAGAAAATGTCACAAATATCACCCTTATTTGAGATATTCACTCTTACTTAGATTTCAGTTTTTGCAGTGCAGTTAAAACAAAATGTGCTTGGAGCGGTGTCGGGTTCACCCCCTCGTTGCTTGTCCGCCTTATCTTCTTGGAGACTCCGGGTCCTGATACGGCCCCTCCCGTGGCTGTGAAAAACAAACACTTCTACGGCGAGGCGCATTCCATCGCACACAGTAGAGATTTACAAGCTGTCCGCCTTTGCTTGATAAGAACAAAGACAGCTTTGTGAGCACAAGTGGATACAAGTAAAAGACTCTAACATAAAATCTGCTTAGTGAGAAGAATGATCTTATCAGACAGAAAATGTCACAAATATCACCCTTATTTGAGATATTCACTCTTACTTAGATTTCAGTTTTTGCAGTGCAGTTAAAACAAAATGTGCTTGGAGCGGTGTCGGGTTCACCCCCTCGTTGCTCGTCCGCCTTATCTTCTTGGAGACTTCGGGTCCTGATACGGCCCCTCCCGTGGCTGTCCAGATCTGAAAAACAGACACTTCTACGGCGAGGCGCATTCCATCGCACACAGTGGAGATTTACAAGCTGTCCGCCTTTGCTCGATAAGAACAAAGACAGCTTTGTGAGCACAAGTGGATACAAGTAAAAGACTCTAACATAAAATCTGCTTAGTGAGAAGAATGATCTTATCAGACAGAAAATGTCACAAATATCACCCTTATTTGAGATATTCAATCTTACTTAGATTTCAGTTTTTGCAGTGCAGTTAAAACAAAATGTGCTTGGAGCGGTGTCGGGTTCACCCCCTCGTTGCTTGTCCGCCTTATCTTCTTGGAGACTTCGGGTCCCGATACGGCCCCTCCCGTGGCTGTCCAGATCTGAAAAACAGACACTTCTAACGGCGAGGCGCATTCCATCGCACACAGTGGAGATTTACAAGCTGTCCGCCTTTGCTCGATAAGAACAAAGACAGCTTTGTGAGCACAAGTTGATACAAGTAAAAGACTCTAACATAAAATCTGCTTAGTGAGAAGAATGATCTTATCAGACCTAAAATGTCACAAATATCACCCTTATTTGAGATATTCAATCTTACTTAGATTTCAGTTTTTGCAGTGCAGTTAAAACAAAATGTGCTTGGAGCGGTGTCGGGTTCACCCCCTCGTTGCTTGCCCGCCTTATCTTCTTGGAGACTTCGGGTCCTGATACGGCCCCTCCCGTGGCTGTCCAGATCTGAAAAATAGACACTTCTACGGCGAGGCGCATTCCATCGCACACAGTGGAGATTTACAAGCTGTCCGCCTTTGCTCGATAAGAACAAAGACAGCTTTGTGAGCACAAGTGGATACAAGTAAAAGACTCTAACATAAAATCTGCTTAGTGAGAAGAATGATCTTATCAGACAGAAAATGTCACAAATATCACCCTTATTTGAGATATTCACTCTTACTTAGATTTCAGTTATTGCAGTGCAGTTAAAACAAAATGTGCTTGGAGCGGTGTCGGGTTCACCCCCTCGTTGCTCGTCCGCCTTATCTTCTTGGAGACTCCGGGTCCTGATGCGGCCCCTCCCGTGGCTGTCCGGATCTGAAAAACAAACACTTCTACGGCGAGGCGCATTCCATCGCACACAGTGGAGATTTACAAGCTGTCCGCCTTTGCTTGACAAGAACAAAGACAGCTTTGTGAGCACAAGTTGATACAAGTAAAAGACTCTAACATAAAATCTGCTTAGTGAGAAGAATGATCTTATCAGACAGAAAATGTCACAAATATCACCCTTATTTGAGATATTCACTCTTACTTAGATTTCAGTTTTTGCAGTGCAGTTAAAACAAAATGTGCTTGGAGCGGTGTCGGGTTCACCCCCTCGTTGCTTGTCCGCCTTATCTTCTTGGAGACTTCGGGTCCTGATGCGGCCCCTCCCGTGGCTGTCCAGATCTGACAAATAGACACTTCTACGGCGAGGCACATTCCATCGCACACAGTGGAGATTTACAAGCTGTCCGCCTTTGCTTGATAAGAACAAAGACAGCTTTGTGAGGACAAGTGGATACAAGTAAAAGACTCTAACATAAAATCTGCTTAGTGAGACGAATGATCTTATCAGACAGAAAATGTCACAAATATCACCCTTATTTGAGATATTCAATCTTACTTAGATTTCAGTTTTTGCAGTGCAGTTAAAACAAAATGTGCTTGGAGCGGTGTCGGGTTCACCCCCTCGCTGCTCGCCCGCCTTATCTTCTTGGAGACTTCGGGTCCTGATACGGCCCCTCCCGTGGCTGTCCAGATCTGAAAAACAGACACTTCTACGGCGAGGCGCATTCCATCGCACACAGTGGAGATTTACAAGCTGTCCGCCTTTGCTCGATAAGAACAAAGACAGCTTTGTGAGCACAAGTGGTTACAAGTAAAAGACTCTAACATAAAATCTGCTTAGTGAGAAGAATGATCTTATCAGACAGAAAATGTCACAAATATCACCCTTATTTGAGATATTCCATCTTACTTAGATTTCAGTTTTTGCAGTGCAGTTAAAACAAAATGTGCTTGGAGCGGTGTCGGGTTCACCCCCTCGTTGCTCGTCCGCCTTATCTTCTTGGAGATTTCAGGTCCCGATACGGCCCCTCCCGTGGCTGTCCAGATCTGAAAAACAGACACTTCTAATGGTGAGGCGCATTCCATCGCACACAGTGGAGATTTACAAGCTGTCCGCCTTTGCTCGATAAGAACAAAGACAGCTTTGTGAGCACAAGTGGATACAAGTAAAAGACTCTAACATAAAATCTGCTTAGTGAGAAGAATGATCTTTTCAGACAGAAAATGTCACAAATATCACCCTTATTTGAGATATTCAATCTTACTTAGATTTCAGTTTTTGCAGTGCAGTTAAAACAAAATGTGCTTGGAGCGGTGTCGGGTTCACCCCTTCGTTGCTCGTCCGCCTTATCTTCTTGGAGATTTCAGGTCCCGATACGGCCCCTCCCGTGGCTGTCCAGATCTGAAAAACAGACACTTCTAACGGCGAGGCGCATTCCATCGCACACAGTGAAGATTTACAAGCTGTCCGCCTTTGCTCGATAAGAACAAAGACAGCTTTGTGAGCACAAGTGGATACAAGTAAAAGACTCTAACATAAAATCTGCTTAGTGAGAAGAATGATCTTATCAGACAGAAAATGTCACAAATATCACCCTTATTTGAGATATTCACTCTTACTTAGATTTCAGTTATTGCAGTGCAGTTAAAACAAAATGTGCTTGGAGCGGTGTCGGGTTCACCCCCTCGTTGCTTGTCCGCCTTATCTTCTTGGAGATTTCGGGTCCTGATACGGCCCCTCCCGTGGCTGTCCAGATCTGAAAAACAGACACTTCTACGGCGAGGCGCATTCCATCGCACACAGTGGAGATTTACAAGCTGTCCGCCTTTGCTCGATAAGAACAAAGACAGCTTTGTGAGCACAAGTGGATACAAGTAAAAGACTCTAACATAAAATCTGCTTAGTGAGAAGAATGATCTTATCAGACAGAAAATGTCACAAATATCACCCTTATTTGAGATATTCAATCTTACTTAGATTTCAGTTTTTGCAGTGCAGTTAAAACAAAATGTGCTTGGAGCGGTGTCGGGTTCACCCCCTCGTTGCTCGTCCGCCTTATCTTCTTGGAGACTCCGGGTCCTGATACGGCCCCTCCCGTGGCTGTCCAGATCTGAAAAACAAACACTTCTACGGCGAGGCGCATTCCATCGCACACAGTGGATATTTAGAAGCTGTCCGCCTTTGCTTGATAAGAACAAAGACAGCTTTGTGAGCACAAGTGGATAATAACCAGGGCCACCGGAACTGCGTGATAACTTATATACAATTATTCTGACAGCAATGGTCCTCCTACTCTCCAGTCAGTTCTTCTCGTAACTCCGGATAGCTCCTATGAAAAAGTTTACTGTAACTCTGTGAAAGAGGCTGAAAGATATCGAAGTGTGGCATCAAAGAGACTTCCCTTTTTCCCCTACTGGTAAAAAAAAAAGTTCTTATGTGAACTCTCAGATGAACACTTCTTCACAAGAATGAAAAGAGTCCGGCGAGGTTGGATAGGAGAGGAAGAGGAGAGCCAGAGCTGGGGACGTGAGGGAGCGGGTGAGATGAGGAGGAAAGAAAAAGCAAGAGACTTGCTGGTGTGGAACAAAATCTGGCTCTCCTTCATCAGGAGGAGCTGCTTTTAGCGATGATGACTTTTTGGGGTTAGTGCAGCAGGGACCTGTAACCGGCGCACGCACGCCGACATCTGCACACTGGCACGCCTTCACTACTAGCCTGCAGAAGACGGGATTCAATCACAAACACAAACAAGCTCCCTGCATCCCGAGTCAAAAATATCAAACGGCAATCACGTCGGCGAAAGTTCTGAACCTGCGGTGTAGACACGCTCGGGGTTTTTCTTCTTCTCCCTAATAAATTGTCAGGAGGGCAAAGGCAGCGCTGTTTGATGGTGACAGCTTTACGCCATGTTTGCCTTCACTCTGACTCCAAACAAATCTTCGGTGTCAATTAGTGGCAGCAGATCAAGAATCTCTGCCAGCCTGAAAAAAACAAACCTTTGTCTTTCGCGGCTGCGACTTCACAAGGCGTTGGTGGATTAAAGAGAATGTGTGTGTGCGTGTCGGGGGGGTCACACTTATGATTAGTTTGTTAGTGCGATAACACTGCCAACTGATCTTACTGTTCATTAGTGGTACTGATTCTTATGCAGATATTCTACAAACCCCGTTTCCATATGAGTTGGGAAATTGTGTTAGATGTAAATATAAAAGGAATACAATGATTTGCAAATCATTTTCAACCCATATTCAGTTAAATATGCTTCAAAGACAACATATTTGATGTTCAAAACTCCATCCATCTTCTTCCGCTTATCCGAGGTCGGGTCGCGGGGGCAGCAGCCTAAGCAGGGAAGCCCAGACTTCCCTCTCCCCAGCCACTTCGTCCAGCTCCTCCCCGGGGGATCCCGAGGCGTTCCCAGGCCAGCCGGGAGAGATAGTCTTCCCAGCGTGTCCTGGGTCTTCCCCGTGGCCTCCTACCGGTCGGACGTGCCCGAAACACCTTCCTAGGGAGGCGTTCGGGTGGCATCCTGACCAGATGCCCGAACCACCTCATCTGGCTCCTCTCCATGTGGAGGAGCAGCGGCTTTACTTTGAGCTCCCCCCGAATGACAGAGCTTCTCACCCTATCTCTAAGGGAGAGACCCGCCACTTGGCGGAGGAAACTCATTTCGGCCGCTTGTACCCGTGATCTTGTCCTTTCGGTCATAACCCAAAGCTCATGACCATAGGTGAGGATGGGAACGTAGAGCGACCGGTAAATTGAGAGCTTTGCCTTCCGGCTCAGCTCCTTCTTCACCACAACGGATCGATACAGCGTCCGCATTACTGAAGACGCCGCACCGATCCGCCTGTCGATCTCACGATCCACTCTTCCCTCACTCGTGAACAAGACTCCGAGGTACTTGAACTCCTCCACTTGGGGCAGCGTCTCCTCCGCAACCCGGAGATGGCACTCCACCCTTTTCCGGGAGAGAACCATGGAAAAACTTGAACTCATGTTCAAAACTGATAAACTTTTTTTTTTTTCAAGACTATATATAAATCGATACTTTTTTCTTACGCTTGAAGCCCTGCGGTTAATTTGTGGATTTTTCTTCACAGACGAACATAATGCAAATACAAACCCCGTTTCCATATGAGTTGGGAAATTGTGTTAGATGTAAATATAAACGGAATACAAAGATTTGCAAATCATTTTCAACCCATATTCAGTTGAATATGCTCCAAAGACAACATATTTGATGTTCAAACTGATAAACTTTTTTTTTTTTTTTTTTTTTGCAAATAATCATTAACTTTAGAATTTGATGCCAGCAACACGTGACAAAGAAGTTGGGAAAGGTGGCAATAAATACTGATAAAGTTGAGGAATGCTCATCAAACACTTATTTGGAACATCCAACAGGTGAACAGGCAAATTGGGCTTTGTTTACTCCGAGTTGGAAATCTCCGGAGCAAAGTCCGTGTCCTTAGTCCGCCATGATTATCAAGCCAGACGACGCTAGTGCGCATGCGCCTGACTTTGTGTTGCCTAACATGCATTAATAAATGACGGATTTTCAGTTCGCAGCCGAGTGTGAAGCGATCGGGATGAGAATCAGCACCTCCAAGTCCGAGTCCATGGTTCTCGCCCGGAAAAGGGTGGAGTGCCATCTCCGGGTTGCGGAGGAGACCCTGCCCCAAGTGGAGGAGTTCAAGTACCTCGGAGTCTTGTTCACGAGTGGGGGAAGAGTGGATCGTGAGATCGACAGGCAGATCGGTGCGACGTCTTCAGTAATGCGGACGCTGTATCGATCCGTTGTGGTGAAGAAGGAGCCGAGCCGGAAGGGAAAGCTCTCGATTTACCGGTCGATCTACGTTCCCATCCTCACCTATGGTCATGAGCTTTGGGTCATGACCGAAAGGACAAGATCACGGGTACAAGCGGCCCAAATGAGTTTCCTCCGCCGGGTGGCGGGGCTCTCCCTTAGAGATAGGGTGAGAAGCTCTGTCATCTGGGGGGAGCTCAAAGTAAAGCCGCTGCTCCTCCACATCGAGAGGAGCCAGATGAGGTGGTTCGGGCATCTAATCAGGATGCCACTCGAACGCCTCCCTAGGGAGGTGTTTAGGGAACGTCCGACCGGTAGGAGGTGTTGCGTTTTGGACCAGTTGTTCCTCCCAGGGAATTCAAGTCACAATTCGCTCCCGTGCTCTTTACGACACTTAAAGCTGAGTTGAAAAACCACCAGAGACAGAATAGGTATTTTGTTGTATATTTTCAAAGCTTTGCAAATATACTTTTTGAGACCAGTCTAACCATAGAACATTCTATTGCGCCGCCAAAAATGGTCTGTCTCCCCAACGCCAAAAACCCCTCTTTCCTTCCCCCTCCCTAGCCATAATACATGCACAACGTCTCCCTAGTCATAATACATTCCAAAGAACTCAAGGTTAACACACACAGTTTACTTGCTAGAGTAAAGCTTTGAAAATGAAATGTAAAACATGAGCTGTTTTCAAATATGACTATGAAAGAAAATAAGTAACACTAAAATTCGGATATATGTAAATATCTGCCTCCGACAGAGGCCACGGGGAAGACCCAGGACACGTTGGGAAGACTATATATCCCGGCTGGCCTGGGAACACCTCGGGATCCCCCGGGAGGAGCTGGACGAAGTGGCTGGGGAGAGGGAAGTCTGGGCTTCCCTGCTTAGGCTGCTGCCCCCCGCGGAAGAAGATGGATGGATGGATGGCATTAGACACCTTTTTACCTGCACCCTGCCTCCCGCTGTTTCCGACATCTACAAAGCAATTAGCTACCTGCTGCCACCTACTGATATGGAAGAGTATTACACGGTTACTCTGCCCAGCTCTAGACAGCACAGACGCTCAAGAATGGCACATAATTTGCAGACTATAATTACTGCTTTGCAAAAATTATTTTTAACCCGAATAGGTGAAATTAGATAATCTCCCACGGCACACCGGACTGTATCTCACGGTGGTAGCTTTATACCGTACGTTAGAGATGCGCGGATAGGCAATTATTTCATCCGCAACCGCATCACATAAGTCGTCAACCATCCGCCATCCACCCGAATTAACCTTTAATCAAAACCGCACACGCCCGCCATCCGCCACCCACCCGTTGTTATATATCTAATATAGACGATGCAAGGCATTAGTGAGGTTATAAAGCTTTTGCCTGTTAAAGAAAGGAGACTGATCCAATGCCGCAGAGACATTCAATGCGTGCCACGCTGTCACGGCCCAGGCGCACACCAGTGCGCAATCATCTGGGAGCCGCGCTGAGCGCACCTCCAAGCGCGTGGAGGTGCGATGTCCCTCGCACCCGCGGCGGCTCCACCCGGGCTCGCGCCCGAGGCTTCAGCGCGCACCGCGGCGGCCATCCTACTCGTCGCGGCCTAGCCCTCGCGGCTCTCGCTGCCGGCGACGGCCGACTATGGGCCCGACGCTCCAGCGCCATCCATTTTCAGGGCTAGTTGATTCGGCAGGTGGGTTGTTACACACTCCTTAGCGGGTTCCGACTTCCATGGCCACCGTCCTGCTGTCTATATCAACCAGCACCTTTTCTGGGGTCTGATGAGCGTCGGCATCGGGCGCCTTAACCCGGCGTTCGGTTCATCCCGCAGCGCCAGTTCTGCTTACCAAAAGTGGCCCACTCAGCTCACCAGGGTGAGCCCCACCCCTTTCGTGAGCGCACTGCGCGCGGAGTGACCCCTGTTACGCGCCCCCGGCAACGGGGGTGGCGGGCAGGTAAGCCGCGCGGGCGGAGTGCGCGTAGTGACCCCTGTTAGGAGCCCCCGGCCACGGGGGTGGCGGGCAGGTAAGCTGCTTACCTGCTGCGCGTGACGCCGGCCGCGGCGAAGGCGGACGAGGCGGGGTGTCGGTGCGGTGGGCGCGGTGGTGACCCTGGACGTGCGTCGGGCCCTTCTCGCGGATCACCTCAGCTACGGCTCCCGGTGGAGCCCTCTCGGGGGAAGGGGCCTCGGTCCCGGACCCCGGCGAGGCGTCCCATCTCCGCTCCGTAAAAGTGTCCATCTCTTTTTTTTTCCTTCTTCTGTTGTGGCATATGCTGCAGGTGCCTGCTCGTTTTTCGTATGTGGGTAACAACATTTAACTATGTATATATATTTCCGAATTGGTTTAACTGCCACCCGCCTGAATCTATTTAAAATCCATCCATCCATCCATCTTCTTCCGCTTATCCGAGGTCGGGTCGCGGGGACAGCAGCCTAAGCAGGGAAGCCCAGACTTCCCTCTCCCCAGCCACTTCGTCCAGCTCCTCCCGGGGGATCCCGAGGCGTTCCCAGGCCAGCCGGGAGACATAGTCTTCCCAACGTGTCCTGGGTCTTCCTCGTGGCCTCCTACCGGTCGGACATGCCCTAAACACCTCCTTAGGGAGGCGCTTGGGTGGCATCCTGACCAGATGCCCGAACCACCTCATCTGGCTCCTCTCGATGTGGAGGAGCAGCGGCTTTACTTTAAGCTCCCCCCGGATGACAGAGCTTCTCACCCTATCTCTAAGGAAGAGCCCCGCCACCCGGCGGAGGAAACTCATTTCGGCCGCTTGTACCCGTGATCTTGTCCTTTCGGTCATAACCCAAAGCTCATGACCATAGGTGAGGATGGGAACGTAGATCGACCGGTAAATTGAGAGCTTTGCCTTCCGGCTCAGCTCCTTCTTCACCACAACGGATCGATACAGCGTCCGCATTACTGAAGACACCGCACCGATCCGCCTGTCGATCTCACGATCCACTCTTCCCTCACTCGTGAACAAGACTCCGAGGTACTTGAACTCCTCCACTTGGGGCAAGATCTCCTCCCCAACCCGGAGATGGCACTCCACCCTTTTCCGGGCGAGAGCCATGGACTCGGACTTGGAGGTGCTGATTCTCATCCCAGTCGCTTCACACTCAGCTGCGAACCGATCCAGCGAGAGCTGAAGATCCTGGCCAGATGAAGCCATCAGGACCAAATCATCTGCAAAAAGCAGAGACCTAATCCTGCAGCCACCAAACCGGATCCCCTCAACGCCTTGACTGCGCCTAGAAATTCTGTCCATAAAGGTTATGAACAGAATCGGTGACAAAGGGCAGCCTTGGCGGAGTCCAACCCTCACCGGAAACGTGTCCGACTTACTGCCGGCAATGCGAACCAAGCTCTGACACTGATCATACAGGGAGCGGACCGCCACAATCAGACAGTCCGAAACCCCATACTCTCTGAGCACTCCCCACAGGACTTCCCGAGGGACACGGTCGAATGCCTTCTCCAAGTCCACAAAGCACATGTAGACCGGTTGGGCAAACTCCCATGCACCCTCAAGGACCCTGCCGAGAGTATAGAGCTGGTCCACAGTTCCACGACCAGGACGAAAACCACACTGTTCCTCCTGAATCCGAGGTTCGACTATCTATTTAAAATCTAATTTTTTTTTATTTCAACCGCCCGACCCGACCCGCGGATAAAATCTAATTTTGTTTTATTTCAACCGCCCGACCCGCGGATAATCCGCGGACTCCGCGGTTGTGTCCGCAAACCGCGCATCTCTACCGTACGTACGTCATCTATATCGCCAAGCCCACTCTCAAACAGAACAAAGTAAATTCCTCGCACAGTCATTGGATTGAAGCACAAGTGTGATACAGTTGAGGCTCTCAGGTTTCCTCTTGATGTCTGCTGCATAATAAGCCCAAGACGAGGCACACAACAGTTCTTACATTGAATTCTGTGCCTCTTTTTGGCCGTAATCCAAAAATCAAACAACACTTTAACGTCTCTGGAGGATTTGGTGATCTAATGAACAACATCCTGAGACAACAAGTGTGTGTAATTGTGCACACTTTGTACACCAAAGTAAAGATGCTCGCTGGAGACTATTTTTACAGCCAAGCCTTTCGTACCGCCATGCTTTTGAACATGTTCGTGATCTAATAATGAACCCGAGCTCATCGTGAGTCACTCCACGCGGACATGCCCAACATCTAACCCCGAACATCAAAACACAAGGCGGTAGCCGAGGAAACGGCATGAAGGAGGAGAAGGGAGGCGGGAGACTCTCGCTATCTCCCCGCTGACAGCTCGCGGGGACGCTGCGAGGTAACAAATCAAACAAGGAAGTGGAAGCTCCAAAACATTTAAATGGAAGTGAGGCGCCGTCGCACAATGGTCCTCGTCTTATCTCCCCTCAAACACCTGCCATGTCGCCTGCTACTTATCCTCTGATTACAGCTGAGGCCATTTTGCTGTAATTCACCAAAAAGTGATTCCGGAAATAAATATATATTTTTTGGGCAGCTAAGAGCGGGAGAGGGATGAAGCGAGGCAAGTGGAATAAGGCGAAGTTGTGAGGGGAACGTGGCGTTCGGAGTCAGGAATAAATAAGTAGTCATGCGGCAAGGGGAAAAGTCCAAAAGAAGGGTTGGTTGTGATGTTGGTCGTACGTACTTCACACACGTCTCTAGAATAACCCTTTCCCTTTAAAGACGATTGCATTCATTGGGTTTACCCAAGTATAAGACAACACCCACTTTTCTAGAGCTTTATCTTGCGTCCAGATGACCAACAATTCATTGACAAATTCTCTTTATATGTTTTTGTTCCTGAAAATTACCGTATTTTTCGGACTATAAGTCGCAGTTTTTTTCTTTGGAGGGCTTCACGGTGGCAGAGGGGTTAGTGCATCTGCCTCACAATACGAAGGTCCTGAGTAGTCTTGGGTTCAATCCCGGGCTCGGGATCTTTCTGTGTGGAGTTTGCATGTCCTCCCCGTGACTGCGTGGGTTCCCTCCGGGTACTCCGGCTTCCTCCCACCTCCAAAGACATGCACCTGGGGATAAGTTGATTGGCAACACTAAATTGGCCCTAGTGTGTAAATGTGAGTGTGAATGTTGTCTGTCTATCTGTGTTGGCCCTGCGATGAGGTGGCGACTTGTCCAGGGTGTACCGCGCCTTCCGCCCGATTGTAGCTGAGATAGGCTCCAGCGCCCCCCGCGACCCCAAAGGGAATAAGCGGTAGAAAATGGATGGATGGATGTTTTAAATTGTTTTAAAAAAAAATAAAAAAATAAAAAGAAGTTAAAAAAAAATTAAAAAATCAAAAAAAAGTTTTAAAAAAATTAAAAAAATTAAAAAAATTAAAAAAATTAAAAAAAATTAAAAAAATTAAAAACATTAAAAAAATTAAAAAAATTTAAAAAATTTAAAAAATTTAAAAAAATTAAAAAATTAAAAAAATTAAAAAAAAATTAAAAAATTACAAAAAAAATAACAAATAAAAATAAAATGAAAAAAAATAAAATAAAATAAAATAAGATAAAAATTTAAAAAATTTAAAAAATTTAAAAAATTTAAAAAATTTAAAAAATTTAAAAAATTTAAAAAATTTAAAAAAAAATTTAAAAATTAAAAAAAATTAAAAACATTTTTTAAATTATTTTAAAAATGTTTTAAATTTTTTTTTTTTTTTAACTTTTTTTTAAACTTTTTTTAACTTGTTTTAACTTGTTTTAACTTTTTTTTTTTTTTTTTTACCCTAATCCTAACCCTAACCCTAACCCTAACCCTAACCCTAATCTTAACCCTAACCCTAACCCTAACCCTAACCCTAATCTTAACCCTAACCCTAACCCTATCCCTCTAAACCTAACCCTAACCCTAACCCTTAACACGAACCCTAACCCTAACCTTATCCCTAACCCGAACCCTAACCCTTACCCTTACCCTAACCCTAACCCTAACCCTAATCTTAACCCTAACCCTAACCCTAATCTTAACCCTAACCCTGACCCTAACCCTAACCCTATCCCTAACCCTAATCTTAACCCTAACCCTAACCCTAACCCTAACCCTATTCCTAACCCTAACCCTAACTTTATCCCTAACCCTAACCCTATCCCTCTAAACCTAACCCTAACCCTAACCCTTAACCCGAACCCTAACCCTAACCTTATCCCTAAACCTAACCCTAACCCTTACCCTTACCCTAACCCTAACCCTAACCCTAATCTTAACCCTAACCCTAACCCTAATCTTAACCCTAACCCTGACCCTAACCCTAACCCTAACCCTAATCTTAACCCTAACCTTAACCCTAACCCTAACCCTAACCCTAATCTTAACCCTAACCCTAACCCTAACCTTAACCCTAACCCTAACCCTAACCCTAATCTTAACCCTAACCCTAACCCTAATCTTAACCTTAACCCTTACCCTAACCCTAACCCTAACTTTAACCCTAACCCTAACCCTAACCCTAACCCTAATCCTAACCCTAATCTTAACCCTAACCCTAACCCTAACACTAATCTTAACACTAACCCTAACCCTAACCCTAATCTTAACCTTAACCCTAACCCTAACCCTAACGCTAACCCTAACCCTAACCCTAATCTTAACCCTAATCCTAAAAAAAAATGTTAATTGTTAAAATTGTTTAAAAAAATTTAAATTTCAAAAAATTGTTTTAAATTGTTTTAAATTGTTTTAAATTGTTTTAAATTGTTTTAAATTGTTTTAAATTGTTTTAAATTGTATTTAAAACATTTAAAAACATTTTAAAACATTTTTTAAAAATTGAAAATAATTTTTTACCTTGAAAAAAAAATTTTACCTTGAAAAATTTTTTTTACCTTGAAAATATTTTTTTTACCTTGAAAATCATTTTTAACCTTGAAAAAAAAAATGTACCTTGAAAAATTGTTTTTACCTTGAAAATCTTTTTTTACCTTTAAAATCATTTTTAACCTTGAAAATAAAATTTTACATTGACATTTTTTTTTTACCTTGAAAATCATTTTTTCCCTTGAAAGAAAAATTTTACCTTGAAAAAAAATGTTTACCTTGAAAAAAAATGTTTACCTTGAGGGGCCAGCAGGAGACCATCCCGAGCGGAGACGGATCAGCAGCGCGGAGATGTCCCCAACCGATGCACAGGCGAGCGGTCCACCCCGGGTCCCGACTCTGGACATCCAGCACTTCATCCCTGGCTACCGGATCTCTGCCCCCCCCCCCCCCTCCCTCCACAAGGGAGAGGGGGTCAGAGGAGAAAAGAAAAGAAACGGCAGATCAACTGGTCTAAAAAGGGGGTCTATTTAAAGGCTAGAGTATGCAAATGAGTTTTAAGATGGGACTTAAATGCTTCTACTGAGGTAGCATCTCTAACTGTTACTGCTAGAACATTCCATAGTACTGGAGCCCCAATAGAAAACGCTCTATAGCCCGCAGACTTTTTTGGGGCTCTGGGAATCACTAATAAACCGGAGTTCTTTGAAGGCAGATTTCTTGCCGGGACATATGGTACAATACAATCAGCAAGATAGGATGCAGCTAGACCGTGTAGTATTTTATAAGTAAGTAGTAAAACCTTAAAGTCACATCGTATATGTTTATTGACTCTGAATAATTTTTTTTTGTTGTTATTCAATGTTAGGGAATAATTCCCTGGACAGGAGGACTTTGAGGGCCAAAAAAACAAGGACTTCATTGAGCAGTAGTTTTGGCTTTTGTTTTGTTATTGTGTAATATTGACTATGTTTTTTGCAAGATGCGATGAAGAAAGATAATACGTTATTTTACATCTTGAATGTGCAGTAAATATATGTGATCAGTATCGGTATTGGTATCACTCATGAATGACTGGAATGGGTAGCATAATAATACCCTGATGGGGAACGTCGCTAGTTGAAAGTATTTCATGTGCCAAGTTCAAGCAATAACTGCCATGCAAGGATAATAACAGTCTGAAATGTAGAGAGAAGTTCTTAAAACAAACCAAAAAAAGCTATAGGCACAAGACAACAATGCATAATTAACACCGAGTTGAGTAGATTGTGAATGAATAAGAGATAATTAGAGCAGGGAAGGTTAAGAGCACTAAGCGAGCAGGTTTGTCGATGCTTGTTTTGGGAAGTTGTTTCAAAGAAGAAATCTTCAAAACAACAGAACTTCTTCAATTAATCCAAATATACATCACCTGTCTGCCACCCCCTGCTGAGAGCAGCCTCTTCAAATGCTTTGTCTTCCGTTGAAACATAATAAACACGTCTTTTTGCTTTGCTGATCGCACGCGGTCTTCCTCCTATTCGGCTCAGTCGATGTCTATTTTTTGGTCTAATAATCAGACATAGTGGAGCCAAGTCCGAGTCAGCACGTTACATTCAAATCACCTGTTAGAATAATGATGTGTAAGTTATCACACAAGTCTTATGCTTAAAGGCTGTTGCTATAGTTATTATCAATTGTGCTGAAGTTGTACTGTGCAAAGGGACGACTTGCAAATCCAAGATTGCGAGTCGACTCGTATCAGTGTTTGTGTCCAGAACATCGAGTACCATACTTGCCAACCTTGAGACCTCCGAATTAGGGAGATGGTGGTCGGGGCTGGGGTGGGGAGGTATATATTTTCAAGTATTTCTTATATATATATATATATATATATATATATATATATATATATATATATATATATATATATATATATATATATATATACTTTCATGAATGAGTATATGCGTTCGGCCACCGTGTTCAATGGAGAAGTCTGATCTACAAAATTTGCAGGCAGCATACACCTTCCCCTTCGAGCTGTCCTGGATGCACTGAAATTATTTTTTTCCAATCATTTTGGAACTTGCAAGCGTACTTCCTCTATTTGGGTCCCACATCAACCGTAAGAAAGTCAGTGACTTCACTATGAAAGTGGGTGACATTGTTATCACCAGGAAAGATGAGGTCACCTACCTAGGTTCCATTCTAGAGGCTAATCTTTTCTGTGATAAAATGGCAACCAAGGTACTCAAAAAGGTCAACCAACGAATGAGATTGCTCTACAGAATCTCCTCTCTGGTCAACAAAAGCACCATGAATATTCTACTGGGAACTCTCGTTCAACCTTTTTTCGATTACCCATGCACCTCCTGGTACCCTAGCACCTCCAAAACCCTCAAATCTAGACTCCAAACATCCCAGAACAAGCTAGTCAGATTACTTCTAGACCTCCACCCCAGATCACACCTCACTCCTACCCACTTCTCCAAAGTGGGCTGGCTCAGGGTGGAGGACAGAGTAAAACAACTTGCACTGAGCCTGGTCTATAAAATCCGCTACACCTCCCTGATACCGAAGTACATGTCAAACTACTTCCTTAACGTAAATAACCGCCATAACCACAACACCAGGGGGAGCTCCACTAACCACGTTAAACCCAGATTCTGATCTAACAAAGGTCTTAACTCATTCTCCTTCTATGCCACATCAATATGGAATGCACTCCCAACAGGTGTAAAAGAAAGTGCATCTCTATCCTCCTTCAAAACCGCACTTAAAGAACACCTCCAGGCAACTTCAATTCTAAACTTGTCAAGATTTGGTCCTGGGGTTTAGTTTTTCTAAAAGGCAACGGAAAGTTGGCTCGGGCGAGACGGCAATGAGAGTACATCATTTATTTTTTACACTAATAAAGGACAAAAAAAGAGTACAAACGAAAAGCGCGCACAGTGGCGGAGAAACAACTTGGCTATGAAAACAAATACTTGCACAAAGGCAAAAACTATGAACAACAAAAGTCGAAAAAACTTACTTGGACAGGCCATGAAGTACGCAGAGGTAAACAGAGTGTGACAGGGGTATGATGTCGCCAGGGAGACTTCCTGGCAACAATGGGTTTAAATAATAGTGACATGATTAAAGACAGGTGCGTGAGTCGTGAGGGCAGGTGAAAACTAATGGGTTGCTACGGTGACAAACAAGAGTGCACAATGAGTCCAAACGTGGAACAGGTGAAACTAATGGGTAACCATGGAAACAAGACAAGGGAGTGAAAAGCCAGAAACTAAAGAGTCCAATAACTAAACAAAACAAAACATGATTACACAGACATGACAAAACTAACACCCTCCCAGTGTATTAACGTGCCGGCTGGAATGAACACACGCTGAGAAATAGCTCCGTGCCTGCCTACTTTATGCCATCCATCTTCTTCCGCTTATCCGAGGTCGGGTCGCGGGGGCAGCAGCCTAAGCAGGAAAGCCCAGACTTCCCTCTCCCCAGCCACTTCGTCCAGCTCTTCCTGTGGGACCCCGAGGCGTTCCCAGGCCAGCTGGGAGACATAGTCTTCCCAACGTGTCCTGGGTCTTCCCCGCGGCCTGCTACCGGTCGGACGTGCCCTAAACACCTCCCTAGGGAGGCGTTCGGGTGGCATCCTGACCAGATGCCCGAACCACCTCATCTGGCTTCTCTCGATGTGGAGGAACAGCGAATTTACTTTGAGCTTCCCCCGGATGGCAGAGCTTCTCACCCTATCTCTAAGGGAGAGCCCCGCCACCCGGCGGAGGAAACTCATTTCGGCCGCTTGTACCCGTGATCTTGTCCTTTCGGTCATAACCCAAAGCTCATGACCATAGTTGAGGATGGGAACGTAGATTGACCGGTAAATTGAGAGCTTTGCCTTCCGGCTCAGCTCCTTCTTCACCACAACAGATCGATACAGCGTCCGCATTACTAAAAACGCCGCACCGATCCGCCTGTCGATCTCACCATCCACTCTTCCCTCACTCGTGAACAAGACTCCGAGGTACTTGAATTCCTCCACTTGGGGCAAGATCTCCTCCCCAACCCGGAGATGGCACTCCACCCTTTTCCGGGCGAGAACCATGGACTCGGACTTGGAGGTGATGATTCTCATCCCAGTCGCTTCACACTCGGCTGCGACCCAATCCAGCGAGAGCTGAAGATCCTGGCCAGATGAAGCCATCAGGACCACATCATCTGCAAAAAGCAGAGACCTAATCCTGCAGCCACCAAACCAGATCCCCTCAACGCCTTGACTGCGCCTAGAAATTATGTCCATAAAAGTTATGAACAGAATGGGTGACAAAGGGCAGCCTTGGCGGAGTCCAACCCTCACTGGAAACGTGTCCGACTTACTGCCGGCAATGCGGACCAAGCTCTGACACTGATCATACAGGGAGCGGACTGCCACAATCAGAC
>NC_084548.2:3577500-3697500 GCF_033978685.3 Nerophis lumbriciformis
TAAGGGTCAAATCGACGTAGGAACTCAACATTGATTAAACGTGGTCAAGAAGCATGTTTCAATGTTGTATTCGTGCTGTAGAATATTGTTTGGGAAATGACCAAAATTCAACGGTCAAATCAACGTCAGAACCCAACATTGAATAAACTTCGTCAAAAAGCATGTTGTTTCAACATTGTATTTGTGTTGTAGAATATTGTTTGAGAAATGACCAAAATTCAATGGTCAAATCAACGCAGGAACCCGACATTGATTAAACATCGTCAAAAAGCATGTTTCAATGTTGTATTCGTGCTGTAGAATATTGTTTGGGAAATTACCAAAATTCAACGGTCAAATCAACGTCAGAACCCAACATTGATTAAACGTCGTCAAAAAGCATGTTTTTTCAACGTTGTATTTGTGTTGTAGAATATTGGTTGGGAAATGATTAAAATTCAATAGTCAAATTAACGTCAGAACCCAACATTGAATTAACGTCGTCAAAAAGCATGTTGTTTCAACGTTGTATTTGTGTTGTAGAATATTGGTTGGGAAATGATTAAAATTCAATAGTCAAATTAACGTCAGAACCCAACATTGAATTAACGTCGTCAAAAAGCATGTTGTTTCAACGTTGTATTTGAGTTGTAGAATATTGGTTTGGAAATTACCAACATTTAACAGTCAAATCGATGTCAGAACCCAACATTGATTAAACGTCAAAAAGCATGTTGTCTCAACGTTGTATTTGTGTTGTAAAATATTGTTTGGGAAATTACCAAAATTTAAGGGTCAAATCGACGTAGGAACTCAACATTGATTAAACGTTGTCAAAAAGCATGTTTCAATGTTGTATTCGTGCTGTAGAATATTGTTTGGGAAATGATCAAAATTCAATGGTCAAATTAACGTCGGAACCCAACATTGAATTAACGTTTTAAAAAAGCATGTTGTTTCAATGTTGTATTTGTGTTGTAGAATATTGTTTGGGAAATTACCAAAATTTAAGGGTCAAATCGACGTAGGAACCCAACATTGATTAAACGTCGTCAAAAAGCATGTTAATTCAACGTTGTATTTGTGTTGTAGAATATTGGTTTGGAAATTACCAAAATTCAACGGTCAAATCAACGAGGAACCCGACATTTATTAAACGTCGCCAAAAAGCATATTGTTTCAATTTTGTATTCGTGCTGTAGAATATTGTTTGGGAAATGACCAAAATTCAATGGTCAAATCAACGTCGGAACCCAACATTGATTAAACGTCGTCAAAAAGCATGTTTTTTCAACGTTGTATTTGTGTTGTAGAATATTGGTTGGGAAATGATTAAAATTCAATAGTCAAATTAACGTCAGAACCCAACATTGAATTAACGTCGTCAAAAAGCATGTTGTTTCAACGTTGTATTTGTGTTGTAGAATATTGGTTGGGAAATGATTAAAATTCAATAGTCAAATTAACGTCAGAACCCAACATTGAATTAACGTCGTCAAAAAGCATGTTGTTTCAACGTTGTATTTGTGTTGTAGAATATTGGTTGGGAAATGATTAAAATTCAATAGTCAAATTAACGTCAGAACCCAACATTGAATTAACGTCGTCAAAAAGCATGTTGTTTCAACGTTGTATTTGAGTTGTAGAATATTGGTTTGGAAATTACCAACATTTAACAGTCAAATCGACGTCAGAACCCAACATTGATTAAACGTCAAAAAGCATGTTGTCTCAACGTTGTATTTGTGTTGTAAAATATTGTTTGGGAAATTACCAAAATTTAAGGGTCAAATCGACGTAGGAACTCAACATTGATTAAACGTTGTCAAAAAGCATGTTTCAATGTTGTATTCGTGCTGTAGAATATTGTTTGGGAAATGATCAAAATTCAATGGTCAAATTAACGTCGGAACCCAACATTGAATTAACGTTTTAAAAAAGCATGTTGTTTCAACGTTGTATTTGTGTTGTAGAATATTGTTTGGGAAATTACCAAAATTTAAGGGTCAAATCGACGTAGGAACCCAACATTGATTAAACGTCGTCAAAAAGCATGTTAATTCAACGTTGTATTTGTGTTGTAGAATATTGGTTTGGAAATTACCAAAATTCAACGGTCAAATCAACGAGGAACCCGACATTTATTAAACGTCGCCAAAAAGCATATTGTTTCAATTTTGTATTCGTGCTGTAGAATATTGTTTGGGAAATGACCAAAATTCAATGGTCAAATCAACGTCGGAACCCAACATTGATTAAACGTCGTCAAAAAGCATGTTTTTTCAACGTTGTATTTGTGTTGTAGAATATTGGTTTGGAAATGACCAACATTCAACAGTCAAATCGACGCAGTAACCCAACATTGATTAAACGTCGTCAAAAAGCATGTTGTTTCAATGTTGTATTCGCGCTGTAGAATATTATTTGGGAAATGACCAAAATTCAATGGTCAAATCAACGTCAGAACCCAACATTGATTAAACGTCGTCAAAAAGCATGTTGTTTGAACGTTGTATTTGTGTAATAGAATATTGTTTGGGAAATGACCAAAATTCAATGGTCAAATCAACGAGGAACCCGACATTGATTAAACGTCGTCAAAAAGCATGTTGTTTCAACGTTGTATTTGTGTTGTAGAATATTGGTTGGGAAATGACCAACATTCAACAGTCAAATCGACGCAGTAACCCAACATTGATTAAACGTCGTCAAAAAGCATGTTGTTTCAATGTTGTATTCGCGCTGTAGAATATTATTTGGGAAATGACCAAAATTCAATGGTCAAATCAACGTCAGAACCCAACATTGATTAAACGTCGTCAAAAAGCATGTTGTTTGAACGTTGTATTTGTGTAATAGAATATTGTTTGGGAAATGACCAAAATTCAATGGTCAAATCAACGAGGAACCCGACATTGATTAAACGTCGTCAAAAAGCATGTTTTTTCAACGTCGTATTTGTGTTGTAGAATATTGGTTGGGAAATGATTAAAATTCAATAGTCAAATTAACGTCAGAACCCAACATTGAATTATTGTCGTCAAAAAGCATGTCGTCTCAACGTTGTATTTGTGTTGTAGAATATTGGTTTGGAAATGACCAACATTCAACAGTCAAGTTGACGCAGGAACCCAACATTTATTAAACATAGTCAAAAAGCATGTTGTCTCAACGTTGTATTTGTGTTGTAGAATATTGGTTTGGAAATGACCAAAATTCAACCGTCAAATCAACCAGGAACCCGACATTGATTAAATTTCGTCAAAAAGAATGTTTCAATGTTGTATTCGTGCTGTAGAATATTGTTTGGGAAATGATCAAAATTCAAAGGTCAACTCAACGTCACAAGCTGACGTTGAATAAATGTCGTCAAAAAGCATGTTGTTTCAACGTATTTGTGTTGTAGAATATTGTTTGGGAAATGACCTAAATTCAATGGTCAGAACAACGTCAGAACCTAACATTGATTAAACGTCGTCAAAAAGCATGTTGTTTCAACGTTGTATTTGCGTTGTAGAACATTGGTTGGGAAATGATCAAAATTCAACGGTCAAATCAACGAGGAACCCGACATTGAATAAACGCCGTCAAAAAGCATGTTGTTTCAACGTTGTATTTGTGTTGTAGAATATTGTTTGGGAAATGACCAAAATTCAATGGTCAAATCGACGTCAAAAGCATGTTGTTTCAACGTTGTATTTGTGTTGTAGAATATCGGTTTGGAAATGACCAACATTCAACAGTCAAATTGACGCAGTAACCCAACATTTATTAAACATAGTCAAAAAGCATGTTGTCTCAACGTTGTATTTGTGTTGTAGAATATTGGTTTGGAAATGACCAAAATTCAACGGTCAAATCAACGAGGAACCCGACATTGATTAAACGTCGTCAAAAAGCATGTTTTTTCAACGTTGTTTTTGTGTTGCAGAATATTGGTTTGGAAATTACCAAAATTCAACGGTCAAATCAACGCAGGAACCCAACATTGATTAAACGTCGTCAAAAAGCATGTTTTTTCAACGTTGTTTTTGTGTTGTAGAATATTGGTTTGGAACTGACCAACATTCAACAGTCAAATCGACGCAGTAACCCAACATTTATTAAACGTCAAAAAGCATGTTGTTTCAACGTTGTTTTTGTGTTGTAGAATATTGGTTTGGAAATGACCAAAATTCAACGGTCAAATCAACGAGGAACCCGACATTGATTAAACGTTGTCAAAAAGCATGTTTCAATGTTGTATTTGTGTTGTAGAATATTGGTTTAGAAATGACCAAAATTCAGCGGTCAAATCAACACAGGAACCCAACATTGATTAAACATCGTCAAAAAGCATGTTTCAATGTTGTATTCGTGCTGTAGAATATTGTTTGGGAAATGACCAAAATTCAATGGTCAAATCAACGTCAGAACCCAACATTGATTAAACGTCGTCAAAAAGCATGTTGTTTCAACATTGTATTTGTGTTGTAGAATATTGGTTGGGAAATGATCAAAATTCAATGGTCAAATTAACTTCAGAACCCAACATTGAATTAACGTAGTCAAAAAGCATGTTGTTTCAATGTTGTATTTGTGTTGTAGAATATTGGTTGGGAAATTACCAAAATTCAATGGTAAAATTAACATCAGAACCCAACATTGAATTAACGTCGTCAAAAAGCATGTTGTCTCAACGTTGTATTTGTGTTGTAGAATATTGGTTTGGAAATTACCAACATTCAACAGTCAAGTTGACGCAGGAACCCGACATTGATTAAACGTGGTCAAAAAGCATGTTTCAATGTTGTATTCGTGCTGTAGAATATTGTTTGGGAAATGATTAAAATTCAACGGTCAAATCAACGAGGAACCCGACATTGATTAAACGTGGTCAAAAAGCATGTTTCAATGTTGTATTTGTGTTGTAGAATATTGTTTGTGAAATGACCAAAATTCAACGGTCAAATCAACGTCAGAACCCAACATTGAATAAACGTTGTCAAAAAGCATGTTGTCTCAACGTATTTGTGTTGTAGAATATTGTTTGTGAAATGACCAAAATTCAATGGTCAAATCAACGTCAGAACCCAACATTGATTAAACGTCGTCAAAAAGCATGTTTATCTCGACCTTGTATTTGTGTTGTAGAATATTGTTTGGAAATGACCAAAATTCAATGGTCAAATCAATGCAGGAACCCGACATTGATTAAACGTTGTCAAAAAGCATGTTTCAATGTTGTATTCGTGCTGTAGAATATTGTTTGGGAAATGACCAAAATTCAACGGTCAAATCAACGTCAGAACCCGACATTGATTAAACATGGTCAAAAAGCATGTTTCAATGTTGTATTCGTGCTGTAGAATATTGTTTGGGAAATGACCAAAATTCAACGGTCAAATCAACATCAGAACCCAACATTGATTAAACGTCGCCAAAAAGCATGTTTATCTCAACGTTGTATTTGTGTTGTAGAATATTGGTTTGGAAATTACCACATTTCAATGGTCAAATAAACGCAGGAACCCAACATTGATTAAACGTTGTCAAAAAGCATGTTTCAATGTTGTATTCGTGCTGTAGAATATTGGTTTGGAAATTACCACATTTCAATGGTCAAATAAACGCAGGAACCCAACATTGATTAAACGTTGTCAAAAAGCATGTTTCAATGTTATATTCGTGCTGTAGAATATTGTTTGGGAAATGATCAAAATTCAACGGTCAAATCAACGTCGGAACCCAACATTGAATTAACGTCGTCAAAAAGCATGTTGTTTCAATGTTGTATTTGTGTTGTAGAATATTGTTTGGGAAATGACCAAAATTCAATGGTCAAATCAACGCAGGAACCCAACATTGATTAAACGTCGCCAAAAAGCATATTGTTTCAATGTTGTATTCGTGCTGTAGAATATTGTTTGGGAAATGACCAAAATTCAACGGTCAAATCAACGTCAGAACCCAACATTTATTAAACGTCAAAAAGCATGTTGTTTCAATTTTGTTTTTGTGTTGTAGAATATTGGTTTGGAAATGACCAAAATTCAACGGTCAAATCAACGAGGAACCTGACATTGATTAAACGTCGTCAAAAAGCATGTTTCAATGTTGTATTCGTGCTGTAGAATATTGTTTGGGAAATGACCAAAATTCAATGGTCAAATCAATCTCAGAACCCAACATTGATTAAACGTCGTCAAAAAGCATGTTTATCTCAACCTTGTATTTGTGTTGTAGAATATTGGTTTGAAATTTACCAAAATTCAACGGTCAAATCAACGAGGAACCCAACATTGATTAAACGTGGTCAAAATGCATGTTTCAATGTTGTATTTGTGTTGTAGAATATTGTTTAAGAAATGACCAAAATTCAATGGTCAAATCAACGCAATAACCCAACATTGATTAAACGTCGTCAAAAAGCATGTTGTTTCAACGTTGTATTTGTGTTGTAGAATATTGGTTTGGAAATTACCAACATTCAACAGTCAAATCGACGCAGGAACCCAACATTGATTAAACGTCGTCAAAAAGCATGTTTCAATGTTGTATTTGTGTTGTAGAATATTGGTTTGGAAATTACCAAAATTCCATGGTCAAATCAACACAGGAACCCAACATTGATTAAACATCGTCAAAAAGCATGTTTCAATGTTGTATTCGTGCTGTAGAATATTGTTTGGGAAATGACCAAAATTCAATGGTCAAATCAACGCAGGAACCCAACATTGATTAAACGTCGTCAAAAAGCATGTTGTTTCAACGTTGTATTTGTGTTGTAGAATAGTGGTTGGGAAATGATTAAAATTCAATAGTCAAAACAACGTCAGAACCCAACATTGAATTAACGTAGTCAAAAAGCATGTTTATCTCAACCTTGTATTTGTGTTGTAGAATATTGGTTTGGAAATGACCAACATTCAACAGTCAAATCGACGCAGTTACCCAACATTTATTAAACGTCAAAAAGCATGTTGTTTCAACGTTGTTTTTGTGTTGTAGAATATTGGTTTGGAAATGACCAAAATTCAACGGTCAAATCAACGCAGGAACCCAACATTGATTAAACGTCGTCAAAAAGCATGTTTCAATGTTGTATTTGTGTTGTAGAATATTGGTTTGGAAATTACCAAAATTCAACGGTCAAATCAACGCAGGAACCCAACATTGATTAAACGTCGTCAAAAAGCATGTTTATCTCAACCTTGTATTTGTGTTGTAGAATATTGTTTGGGAAATGACCAAAATTCAACGGTCAAATCAACGTCAGAACCCAACATTGAATAAACGTCGTCAAAAAGCATGTTGTTTCAATGTTGTATTTGTGTTGTAGAATATTGTTTGGGAAATGACCAAAATTCAATGGTCAAATCAACATCAGAACCCAACATTGATTAAACGTCGCCAAAAAGCATGTTTATCTCAACGTTGTATTTGTGTTGTAGAATATTGGTTTGGAAATTACCACATTTCAATGGTCAAATAAACGCAGGAACCCAACATTGATTAAACGTTGTCAAAAAGCATGTTTCAATGTTGTATTCGTGCTGTAGAATATTGTTTGGGAAATGACCAAAATTCAATGGTCAAATTAACGTCGGAACCCAACATTGAATTATCGTCGTCAAAAAGCATGTTGTTTCAACGTTGTATTTGTGTTGTAGAATATTGGTTTGGAAATTACCAACATTCAACAGTCAAATCGACGCAGTAACCCGACATTGATTAAATGTCGTCAAAAAGCGTGTTGTTTCAACGTTGTATTTGTGTTGTAGAATATTGGTTTGGAAATGACCAAATTTCAACGGTCAAATCAATGCAGGAACCCGACATTGATTAAACGTTGTCAAAAAGCATTTTTCAATATTGTATTTGTGCTGTAGAATATTGTTTGGGAAATGACCAAAATTCAATGGTCAAATCAACGTCAGAACCCAACATTGATTAAACGTCGTCAAAAAGCATGTTGTTTCAACGTTGTATTTGTGTTGTAGAATATTGTTTGGGAAATGACCAAAATTCAACGGTCAAATCAACGTCAGAACCCAACATTGAATAAACGCCGTCAAAAAGCATGTTGTTTCAACGTTGTATTTGTGTTGTAGAATATTGGTTTGGAAATGACCAACATTCAACAGTCAAATCGACGCAGTAACCCAACATTTATTAAACGTCAAAAAGCATGTTGTTTCAATGTTGTAATTGTGTTGTAGAATATTGGTTTGGAAATGACCAACATTCAACAGTCAAATCGACGTCAGAACCCAACATTGATTAAACGTCAAAAAGCATGTTGTTTCAATGTTGTATTTGTGTTGTACAATATTGGTTTGGGAAATGACCAAAATTCAACGGTCAAATCGACACAGGAACCCAACATTGATTAAACGTCGTCAAAAAGCATGTTTCAATGTTGTATTCGTGCTGTAGAATATTGTTTGGGAAATGACCAAAATTCAATGGTCAAATTAACGTCGGAACCCAACATTGAATTAACGTTGTCAAAAAGCATGTTGTTTCAACGTTGTATTTGTGTTGTACAATATTGTTTGGGAAATGACCAAAATTCAATGGTCAAATCAGCGTCAGAACCCAAATTAAACGTCGTCAAAAAGCATGTTTATCTCAACCTTGTATTTGTGTTGTAGAACACGTTGTTGGTCGGGAAATGACCAAAGTTCAATGGTCAAATCAACGTCACAAGCTGACGTTGAATTAACGTCGTCAAAAAGCATGTTGTTTCAACGTATTTGTGTTGTAGAATATTGTTTGGGAAATGACCAAAATTCAACGGTCAAATCGACGCAGGAACCCAACATTGATTAAACGTCGTCAAAAAGTATGTTGTTTCAATGTTGTATTTGTGTTGTAGAATATTGGTTTGGAAATGACCAACATTCAACGGTCAAATCGACGCAGGAACCCAACATTGATTAAATGTCGTCAAAAAGCATGTTTCAATGTTGTATTTGTGTTGTAGAATATTGTTTGGGAAATGACCAAAATTCAATGGTCAAATCAATGTACCAACCTAACATTAATTAAACGACGTCAAAAAGCATGTTGTTTCAACGTTTTATTTGTGTTGTAGAATATTGGTTGGGAAATGACCAACATTCAACAGTCAAATCAATCTCAGAACCCAACATTGATTAAACGTCAAAAAGCATGTTGTCTCAACGTTGTATTTGTGTTGTAGAATATTGTTTGGGAAATGACCAAAATTCAAAGGTCAAATCGACGCAGGAACCCAACATTGATAAAATGTCATCAAAAAGCATGTTGTTTCAACGTTGTATTTGTGTTGTAGAATATTGGTTTGGAAATTACCAAAATTCAACGGTCAAATCAACGCAGGAACCCAACATTGATTAAACGTGGTCAAAAAGCATTTTTCAATGTTGTATTCGTGCTGTAGAATATTGTTTGGGAAATGACCAAAATTCAATGGTCAAATTAACGTCAGAACCCAACATTGATTAAACGTCGTCAAAAAGCATGTTGTTTCAACGTTGTTTTTGTGTTGTAGAATATAGGTTGGGAAATGATTAAAATTCAATAGTCAAATTAACTTCAGAACCCAACATTGAATTAACGTAGTCAAAAAGCATGTTGTTTCAACGTTGTATTTGTGTTGTAGGATATTGTTTGGAAATGACCAACATTCAACAGTCAAATCTACGCAGGAACCCAAAATTTATTAAACGTCAAAAAGCATGTTGTTTCAATGTTGTATTTGTGTTGTAGAATATTGGTTTGGAAATGACCAAAATTCAACGTTCAAATCAATGCAGGAACCCAACATTGATTAAACGTCGTCAAAAAGCATGTTTTTTCAACGTTGTATTTGTGTTGTAGAATATTGGTTGGGAAATGACCAAAATTCAACGGTCAAATCAACGAGGAACCCGACATTGATTAAACGTCGTCAAAAAGCATGTTTATCTCAACCTTGTATTTGTGTTGTAGAATATTGGTTTGGAAATTACCAAAATTCAACGGTCAAATCAACGCAGAAACCCAACATTGAATTATCGTCGTCAAAAAGCATGTTGTTTCAACGTTGTATTTGTGTTGTAGAATATTGTTTGGGAAATGACCAAAATTCAAAGGTCAAATCGACGCAGGAACCCAACATTGATAAAATGTCATCAAAAAGCATGTTGTTTCAACGTTGTATTTGTGTTGTAGAATATTGGTTGGGAAATGACCAAAATTCAATGGTCAAATCAACGTCAGAACCCAACATTGAATTATCGTCGTCAAAAAGCATGTTGTTTCAACGTTGTATTTGTGTTGTAGAATATTGGTTGGGAAATGACCAAAATTCAACGGTCAAATCGACGCAGGAATCCAACATTGAATAAACGTCGTCAAAAAGCATGTTGTTTCAATGTTGTTTTTGTGTTGTAGAATATTGTTTGGGAAATTAACACATTTCAATGGTAAAATTAACATCAGAACTCAACATTGATTAAACGTCAAAAAGCATGTTGTTTCACCGTTGTATTTGTGTTGTAGAATATTGGTTTGGAAATGACCAACATTCAACAGTCAAATCGACGCAGTAACCCAACATTGATTAAACGTCAAAAAGCATGTTGTTTCAATGTTGTATTTATGTTGTAGAATATTGGTTTGGAAATGACCAAAATTCAACGGTCAAATCAACGAGGAACCCGACATTGATTAAACGTGGTCAAAAAGCATGTTTCAATGTTGTATTCGTGCTGTAGAATATTGTTTGGGAAATGACCAAAATTCAATGGTCAAATCAACGTCAGAACCCAACATTGATTAAACGTCGTCAAAAAGCATGTTGTTTCAACGTTGTATTTGTGTTGTAGAATATTGGTTTGGAAATGACCACATTTCAATGGTCAAATAAACGCAGGAACCCAACATTGATTAAACGTTGTCAAAAAGCATGTTGTCTCAACGTTGTATTTGTGTTGTAGAATATTGGTTGGGAAATGACCAAAATTTAAGGGTCAAATCGACGTAGGAACTCAACATTGATTAAATGTCGTCAAAAAGCATGTTGTTTCAATGTTGTATTTGTGTTGTAGAATATTGGTTTGGAAATGACCAAAATTCAATGGTCAAATCAATGTCAGAACCCAACATTGATTAAACGTCGTCAAAAAGCATGTTTTTTCAACGTTGTATTTGTGTTGTAGAATATTGGTTGTGAAATGACCAAAATTCAACGGTCAAATCGACGTCAGAACCCAACATTGAATTAACGTCGTCAAAAAGCATGTTGTCGCAATGTTGTATTTGTGTTGTAGAATATTGGTTTGGAAATGACCAAAATTCAACGGTCAAATCAACGCAGTTACCCAACATTGATTAAACGTCAAAAAGCATGTTGTTTCAATGTTGTTTTTGTGTTGTAGAATATTGGTTTGGAAATGACCAAAATTCAACGGTCAAATCAACGCAGGAACCCAACATTGATTAAACATCGGCAAAAAGCATGTTTCAATGTTATATTTGTGCTGTAGAATATTGTTTGGGAAATGACCAAAATTCAACGGTCAAATCAACGTCAGAACCCAACATTGAATAAACGTCGTCAAAAAGCATGTTGTTTCAACGTTGTATTTTTGTTGTAGAATATTATTTGGGAAATGACCAAAATTCAATGGTCAAATCAACGTCAGAACCCAACATTGATTAAACGTCGTCAAAAAGCATGTTGTTTCAACGTTGTATTTGTGTTGTACAATATTGGTTTGGAAATGACCAAAATTCAACGGTCAAATTAACGTCAGAACCCAACATTGATTAAACGTTGTCAAAAAGCATGTTGTTTCAACGTTGTATTTGTGTTGTAGAATTATGTTTGGGAAATGACCAACATTCAATGGTCAAATCAATCTCAGAACCCAACATTGATTAAACGTCGTCAAAAAGCATGTTGTTGCAACGTTGTATTTGTGTTGTAGAATATTGTTTGGGAAATGACCAAAATTCAACAGTCAAATCGACGCAGTAACCCGACATTGATTAAACGTCAAAAAGCATGTTGTTTCAACGTTGTATTTGTGTTGTAGAATATTGGTTTGGAAATGACCAAAATTCAACGGTCAAATCAACGCAGGAACCCGACATTGATTAAACGTCGTCAAAAAGCATGTTTCAATGTTGAATTCGTGCTGTAGAATATTGTTTGGGAAATGACCAAAATTCAACGGTCAAATCAACGTCAGAACCCAACATTGATTAAACGTCGTCAAAAAGCATGTTGTTTCAACGTTGTATTTGTGTTGTAGAATATTGGTTGGGAAATGATTAAAATTCAATAGTCAAATTAACTTCAGAACCCAACATTGATTAAACGTCGTCAAAAAGCATGTTGTTTCAACGTTGTATTTGTGTTGCAGAATATTGGTTTGGAAATGACCAAAATTCAACGGTCAAATCAACGAGGAACCCGACATTGATTAAACGTGGTCAAAAAGCATGTTTCAATATTGTATTTGTGCTGTAGAATATTGTTTGTGAAATGACCAAAATTCAACGGTCAAATCGACGTCAGAACCCAAGATTGAATAAATGTTGTCAAAAAGCATGTTGTCTCAACGTTGTATTTGTGTTGTAGAATATTGTATGGGAAATGATTAAAATTCAATGGTCAAATTAACGTCAGAACCCAACATTGAATTAACGTCGTCAAAAAGCATGTTGTTTCAGCGTTGTATTTGTGTTGTAGAATATTGGTTTGGAAATGACCAAAAGTCAATGGTCAAATCAAGGCAGGAACCCAACATTGATTAAACATCGTCAAAAAGCATGTTTCAATGTTGTATTCGTGCTGTAGAATATTGTTTGGGAAATGACCAAAATTCAATGGTCAAATTAACGTCGGAACCCAACATTGAATTATCGTCGTCAAAAAGCATGTTGTTTCAACGTTGTGTTTGTGTTGTAGAATATTGTTTGGGAAATTACCAAAATTCAAAGGTCAAATCGACGTCAGAACCCAACATTGAATAAACGTTGTCAAAAAGCATGTTTTTTCAACGTTGTATTTGTGTTGTAGAATATTGGTTTGGAAATGACCAAAATTCAACGGTCAAATCGACGCAAGAACCCAACATTGATTAAACGTCGTCAAAAAGCATGTTGTTTCAATGTTGTATTTGTGTTGTACAATATTGGTTTGGGAAATGACCAAAATTAAACGGTCAAATCAACGTCAGAACCCAACATTGATTAAACGTCGTCAAAAAGCATGTTGTTTCAACGTTGTATTTGTGTTGTAGAATTATGGTTGGGAAATGACCAAAATTCAATGGTCAAATCGACGCAGGAACCCAACATTGATTAAACATACGGTAGTCAAAAAGCATGTTTCATTGTTGTATTTGTGTTGTAGAATATTGTTTGGGAAATGACCAAAATTCAATAGTCAAATGAACGTCACAACCCAACATTGATTAAACGTCGTCAAAAAGCATGTTTTTTCAACGTTGTATTTGTGTTGTAGAATATTGGTTTGGAAATGACCAAAATTCAACGGTCAAATCGACGCAAGAACCCAACATTGATTAAACGTCGTCAAAAAGCATGTTGTTTCAATGTTGTATTTGTGTTGTACAATATTGGTTTGGGAAATGACCAAAACTAAACGGTCAAATCAACGTCAGAACCCAACATTGATTAAACGTCGTCAAAAAGCATGTTGTTTCAACGTTGTATTTGTGTTGTAGAATTATGGTTGGGAAATGACCAAAATTCAATGGTCAAATCGACGCAGGAACCCAACATTGATTAAACATACGGTAGTCAAAAAGCATGTTTCATTGTTGTATTTGTGTTGTAGAATATTGTTTGGGAAATGACCAAAATTCAATAGTCAAATGAACGTCACAACCCAACATTGAATAAACGTTGTCAAAAAGCATGTTTTTTCAACGTTGTATTTGTGTTGTAGAATATTGGTTTGGAAATGACCAAAATTCAACGGTCAAATCGACGCAAGAACCCAACATTGATTAAACGTCGTCAAAAAGCATGTTGTTTCAATGTTGTATTTGTGTTGTACAATATTGGTTTGGGAAATGACCAAAATTAAACGGTCAAATCAACGTCAGAACCCAACATTGATTAAACGTCGTCAAAAAGCATGTTGTTTCAACGTTGTATTTGTGTTGTAGAATTATGGTTGGGAAATGACCAAAATTCAATGGTCAAATCGACGCAGGAACCCAACATTGATTAAACATACGGTAGTCAAAAAGCATGTTTCATTGTTGTATTTGTGTTGTAGAATATTGTTTGGGAAATGACCAAAATTCAATAGTCAAATGAACGTCACAACCCAACATTGATTAAACGTCGTCAAAAAGCATGTTTATCTCAACGTTGTATTTGTGTTGTAGAATATTGGTTTGGAAATTACCACATTTCAATGGTCAAATAAACGCAGGAACCCAACATTGATTAAACGTTGTCAAAAAGCATGTTGTCTCAACGTTGTATTTGTGTTGTAAAATATTGTTTGGGAAATTACCAAAATTTAAGGGTCAAATCGACGTAGGGACCCAACATTGATTAAATGTCGTCAAAAAACATGTTGTTTCAATGTTGTATTTGTGTTGTAGTATATTGGTTGGGAAATGACTAAATTTCAATGGTAAAATTAACATCAGAACCCAACATTGATTAAACGTCGTCAAAAAGCATGTTGTCTCAACGTTGTATTTGTGTTGTAGAATATTGGTTTGGAACTGACCAACGTTCAACAGTCAAATCGACGCAGTAACCCAACATTGATTAAACGTCGTCAAAAAGCATGTTTATCTCAACGTTGTATTTGTGTTGTAGAATATTGGTTTGAAATTTACCAAAATTCAACGGTCAAATCAACGAGGAACCCAACATTGATTAAACGTGGTCAAAAAGCATGTTTCAATGTTGTATTTGTGTTGTAGAATATTGTTTGGGAAATGACTAAAATTCAATGGTCAAATTAACGTCAAAACCCAACATTGATTAAACGTCGTCAAAAAGCATGTTTTTTCAACGTTGTATTTGTGTTGTAGAATATTGTTTGGGAAATGATTACAATTCAATAGTCAAATTAACGTCAGAACCCAACATTGATTAAACGTCGTCAAAATGCATGTTTCAATGTTGTATTTGTGTTGTAGAATATTGGTTGGGAAATGACCAAAATTCAACGGTCAAATCGACGCAGGAACCCAACATTGATTAAATATTGTCAAAAAGCATGTTTCATTGTTGTATTTGTGTTGTAGAATATTGGTTGGGAAATGACCAACATTGAACAGTCAAATCGACGCAGTAACCCAACATTTATTAAACGTCAAAAAGCATGTTGTTTTAATGTTGTTTTTGTGTTGTAGAATATTGGTTTGGAAATGACCAAAATTCAACGGTCAAATCAACGAGGAACCCGACATTGATTAAACGTCATCAAAAAGCATGTTTCAATGTTGTATTTGTGTTGTAGAATATTGGTTTGGAAATGACCAAAATTCAATGGTCAAATCAACGTCAGAACCCAACATTGAATAAACGTCGTCAAAAAGCATGTTGTTTCAACGTTGTATTTGTGTTATAGAATATTGGTTGAGAAATTACCAAAATTCAATGGTCAAATCAACGTCAGAACCCAACATTGATTAAACGTCGCCAAAAAGCATGTTGTTTCAATGTTGTATTCGTGCTGTAGAATATTGTTTGTTAAATGACCAAAATTCAACGGTCAAATCGACGTCAGAACCCAACATTGATTAAACGTCGTCAAAAAGCATGTTGTTTCAATGTTGTATTTGTGTTATAGAATATTGGTTGAGAAATTACCAAAATTCAATGGTCAAATCAACGTCAGAACCCAACATTGAGAAACGTCGTCAAAAAGCATGTTGTTTCAACGTTGTATTTGTGTTGTAGAATATTGGTTTGGAAATGACCAACATTCAACAGTCAAATCAACGCAGTAACCCAACATTGATTAAACGTCAAAAAGCATGTTGTTTCAACGTTGTATTTGTGTTGTAGAATATTGGTTTGGAAATGACCAAAATTCAACGGTCAAATCGACGCAGGAACCTGACATTGATTAAACGTGGTCAAAAAGCATGTTTCAATGTTGTATTCGTGCTGTAGAATGTTGTTTGGGAAATGACCAAAATTCAACGGTCAAATCAACGTCAGAACATTGAATAAACGTCGTCAAAAAGCATGTTGTTTCAACGTTGTATTTGTGTTGTAGAATATTGGTTTGGAAATGACCAAAATTCAATGGTCAAATCAACGCAGGAACCCGACATTGATTAAACGTGGTCAAAAAGCATGTTTCAATATTGTATTTGTGCTGTAGAATATTGTTTGTGAAATGACCAAAATTCAACGGTCAAATCGACGTCAGAACCCAAGATTGAATAAATGTTGTCAAAAAGCATGTTGTCTCAACGTTGTATTTGTGTTGTAGAATATTGTATGGGAAATGATTAAAATTCAATGGTCAAATTAACGTCAGAACCCAACATTGAATTAACGTCGTCAAAAAGCATGTTGTTTCAGCGTTGTATTTGTGTTGTAGAATATTGGTTTGGAAATGACCAAAAGTCAATGGTCAAATCAAGGCAGGAACCCAACATTGATTAAACATCGTCAAAAAGCATGTTTCAATGTTGTATTCGTGCTGTAGAATATTGTTTGGGAAATGACCAAAATTCAATGGTCAAATTAACGTCGGAACCCAACATTGAATTATCGTCGTCAAAAAGCATGTTGTTTCAACGTTGTGTTTGTGTTGTAGAATATTGTTTGGGAAATTACCAAAATTCAAAGGTCAAATCGACGTCAGAACCCAACATTGAATAAACGTTGTCAAAAAGCATGTTTTTTCAACGTTGTATTTGTGTTGTAGAATATTGGTTTGGAAATGACCAAAATTCAACGGTCAAATCGACGCAAGAACCCAACATTGATTAAACGTCGTCAAAAAGCATGTTGTTTCAATGTTGTATTTGTGTTGTACAATATTGGTTTGGGAAATGACCAAAATTAAACGGTCAAATCAACGTCAGAACCCAACATTGATTAAACGTCGTCAAAAAGCATGTTGTTTCAACGTTGTATTTGTGTTGTAGAATTATGGTTGGGAAATGACCAAAATTCAATGGTCAAATCGACGCAGGAACCCAACATTGATTAAACATACGGTAGTCAAAAAGCATGTTTCATTGTTGTATTTGTGTTGTAGAATATTGTTTGGGAAATGACCAAAATTCAATAGTCAAATGAACGTCACAACCCAACATTGATTAAACGTCGTCAAAAAGCATGTTTATCTCAACGTTGTATTTGTGTTGTAGAATATTGGTTTGGAAATTACCACATTTCAATGGTCAAATAAACGCAGGAACCCAACATTGATTAAACGTTGTCAAAAAGCATGTTGTCTCAACGTTGTATTTGTGTTGTAAAATATTGTTTGGGAAATTACCAAAATTTAAGGGTCAAATCGACGTAGGGACCCAACATTGATTAAATGTCGTCAAAAAACATGTTGTTTCAATGTTGTATTTGTGTTGTAGTATATTGGTTGGGAAATGACTAAATTTCAATGGTAAAATTAACATCAGAACCCAACATTGATTAAACGTCGTCAAAAAGCATGTTGTCTCAACGTTGTATTTGTGTTGTAGAATATTGGTTTGGAACTGACCAACGTTCAACAGTCAAATCGACGCAGTAACCCAACATTGATTAAACGTCGTCAAAAAGCATGTTTATCTCAACGTTGTATTTGTGTTGTAGAATATTGGTTTGAAATTTACCAAAATTCAACGGTCAAATCAACGAGGAACCCAACATTGATTAAACGTGGTCAAAAAGCATGTTTCAATGTTGTATTTGTGTTGTAGAATATTGTTTGGGAAATGACTAAAATTCAATGGTCAAATTAACGTCAAAACCCAACATTGATTAAACGTCGTCAAAAAGCATGTTTTTTCAACGTTGTATTTGTGTTGTAGAATATTGTTTGGGAAATGATTACAATTCAATAGTCAAATTAACGTCAGAACCCAACATTGATTAAACGTCGTCAAAATGCATGTTTCAATGTTGTATTTGTGTTGTAGAATATTGGTTGGGAAATGACCAAAATTCAACGGTCAAATCGACGCAGGAACCCAACATTGATTAAATATTGTCAAAAAGCATGTTTCATTGTTGTATTTGTGTTGTAGAATATTGGTTGGGAAATGACCAACATTGAACAGTCAAATCGACGCAGTAACCCAACATTTATTAAACGTCAAAAAGCATGTTGTTTTAATGTTGTTTTTGTGTTGTAGAATATTGGTTTGGAAATGACCAAAATTCAACGGTCAAATCAACGAGGAACCCGACATTGATTAAACGTCATCAAAAAGCATGTTTCAATGTTGTATTTGTGTTGTAGAATATTGGTTTGGAAATGACCAAAATTCAATGGTCAAATCAACGTCAGAACCCAACATTGAATAAACGTCGTCAAAAAGCATGTTGTTTCAACGTTGTATTTGTGTTATAGAATATTGGTTGAGAAATTACCAAAATTCAATGGTCAAATCAACGTCAGAACCCAACATTGATTAAACGTCGCCAAAAAGCATGTTGTTTCAATGTTGTATTCGTGCTGTAGAATATTGTTTGTTAAATGACCAAAATTCAACGGTCAAATCGACGTCAGAACCCAACATTGATTAAACGTCGTCAAAAAGCATGTTGTTTCAATGTTGTATTTGTGTTATAGAATATTGGTTGAGAAATTACCAAAATTCAATGGTCAAATCAACGTCAGAACCCAACATTGAGAAACGTCGTCAAAAAGCATGTTGTTTCAACGTTGTATTTGTGTTGTAGAATATTGTTTGGGAAATGACTAAAATTCAATGGTCAAATTAACGTCAAAACCCAACATTGATTAAACGTCGTCAAAAAGCATGTTTTTTCAACGTTGTATTTGTGTTGTAGAATATTGTTTGGGAAATGATTACAATTCAATAGTCAAATTAACGTCAGAACCCAACATTGATTAAACGTCGTCAAAATGCATGTTTCAATGTTGTATTTGTGTTGTAGAATATTGGTTGGGAAATGACCAAAATTCAACGGTCAAATCGACGCAGGAACCCAACATTGATTAAATATTGTCAAAAAGCATGTTTCATTGTTGTTTTTGTGTTGTAGAATATTGGTTGGGAAATGACCAACATTGAACAGTCAAATCGACGCAGTAACCCAACATTTATTAAACGTCAAAAAGCATGTTGTTTTAATGTTGTTTTTGTGTTGTAGAATATTGGTTTGGAAATGACCAAAATTCAACGGTCAAATCAACGAGGAACCCGACATTGATTAAACGTCATCAAAAAGCATGTTTCAATGTTGTATTTGTGTTGTAGAATATTGGTTTGGAAATGACCAAAATTCAATGGTCAAATCGACGTCAGAACCCAACATTGATTAAACGTCGTCAAAAAGCATGTTGTTTCAATGTTGTATTTGTGTTATAGAATATTGGTTGAGAAATTACCAAAATTCAATGGTCAAATCAACGTCAGAACCCAACATTGAGAAACGTCGTCAAAAAGCATGTTGTTTCAACGTTGTATTTGTGTTGTAGAATATTGTTTGGGAAATGACTAAAATTCAATGGTCAAATTAACGTCAAAACCCAACATTGATTAAACGTCGTCAAAAAGCATGTTTTTTCAACGTTGTATTTGTGTTGTAGAATATTGTTTGGGAAATGATTACAATTCAATAGTCAAATTAACGTCAGAACCCAACATTGATTAAACGTCGTCAAAATGCATGTTTCAATGTTGTATTTGTGTTGTAGAATATTGGTTGGGAAATGACCAAAATTCAACGGTCAAATCGACGCAGGAACCCAACATTGATTAAATATTGTCAAAAAGCATGTTTCATTGTTGTTTTTGTGTTGTAGAATATTGGTTGGGAAATGACCAACATTGAACAGTCAAATCGACGCAGTAACCCAACATTTATTAAACGTCAAAAAGCATGTTGTTTTAATGTTGTTTTTGTGTTGTAGAATATTGGTTTGGAAATGACCAAAATTCAACGGTCAAATCAACGAGGAACCCGACATTGATTAAACGTCATCAAAAAGCATGTTTCAATGTTGTATTTGTGTTGTAGAATATTGGTTTGGAAATGACCAAAATTCAATGGTCAAATCAACGTCAGAACCCAACATTGAATAAACGTCGTCAAAAAGCATGTTGTTTCAACGTTGTATTTGTGTTATAGAATATTGGTTGAGAAATTACCAAAATTCAATGGTCAAATCAACGTCAGAACCCAACATTGATTAAACGTCGCCAAAAAGCATGTTGTTTCAATGTTGTATTCGTGCTGTAGAATATTGTTTGTTAAATGACCAAAATTCAACGGTCAAATCGACGTCAGAACCCAACATTGATTAAACGTCGTCAAAAAGCATGTTGTTTCAATGTTGTATTTGTGTTATAGAATATTGGTTGAGAAATTACCAAAATTCAATGGTCAAATCAACGTCAGAACCCAACATTGAGAAACGTCGTCAAAAAGCATGTTGTTTCAACGTTGTATTTGTGTTGTAGAATATTGGTTTGGAAATGACCAACATTCAACAGTCAAATCAACGCAGTAACCCAACATTGATTAAACGTCAAAAAGCATGTTGTTTCAACGTTGTATTTGTGTTGTAGAATATTGGTTTGGAAATGACCAAAATTCAACGGTCAAATCGACGCAGGAACCTGACATTGATTAAACGTGGTCAAAAAGCATGTTTCAATGTTGTATTCGTGCTGTAGAATGTTGTTTGGGAAATGACCAAAATTCAACGGTCAAATCAACGTCAGAACATTGAATAAACGTCGTCAAAAAGCATGTTGTTTCAAGGTTGTATTTGTGTTGTAGAATATTGGTTTGGAAATGACCAAAATTCAATGGTCAAATCAACGCAGGAACCCGACATTGATTAAACGTCGTCAAAAAGCATGTTTCAATGTTGTATTTGTGTTGTAGAATATTGTTTGGGAAATGACCAAAATTCAATGGTCAAATCAATTTCAGAACCCAACATTGATTAAACGTCGTCAAAAAGCATGTTTATCTCAACCTTGTATTTGTGTTGTAGAATATTGGTTTGAAATTTACCAAAATTCAACGGTCAAATCAACGAGGAACCCAACATTGATTAAACGTGGTCAAAAAGCATGTTTCAATGTTGTATTTGTGTTGTAGAATATTGTTTAAGAAATGACCAAAATTCAAAGGTCAAATCAACGCAGTAACCCAACAATGATTAAACGTCGTCAAAAAGCATGTTGTTTCAACGTTGTATTTGTGTTGTAGAATATTGGTTGGGAAATGACCAAAATTCAATGGTCAAATCAACGCAGGAACCCAACATTGATTAAACGTTGTCAAAAAGCATGTTTCATTGTTGTATTTGTGTTGTAGAATATTGTTTAAGAAATGACCAAAATTCAAAGGTCAAATCAACGCAGTAACCCAACAATGATTAAACGTCGTCAAAAAGCATGTTGTTTCAACGTTGTATTTGTGTTGTAGAATATTGTTTGGGAAATGACCAAAATTCAATGGTCAAATCAACGCAGGAACCCAACATTGATTAAACGTCGTCAAAAAGCATGTTGTTTCAACGTTGTATTTGTGTTGTAGAATATTGTTTGGGAAATGACCAAAATTCAATGGTCAAATCAACGCAGGAACCCAACATTGATTAAACGTCGTCAAAAAGCATGTTGTTTCAACGTTGTATTTGTGTTGTAGAATATTGGTTTGGAAATTACCAACATTCAACAGTCAAATCGACGCAGGAACCCGACATTGAATAAACGTCAAAAAGCATGTTTTTTCAATGTTGTATTTGTGTTGTAGAATATTGGTTTGGAAATGACCAACATTCAACAGTCAAATCGACGCAGTAACCCAACATTTATTAAACGTCAAAAAGCATGTTGTTTCAACGTTGTTTTTGTGTTGTAGAATATTGGTTTGGAAATGACCAAATTTCAACGGTCAAATCAATGCAGGAACCCGACATTGATTAAACGTCATCAAAAAGCATGTTTATCTCAACGTTGTATTTGTGTTGTAGAATATTGGTTTGGAAATGACCAAAATTCAACGGTCAAATCAACGAGGAACCCGACATTGATTAAACGTGGTCAAAAAGCATGTTTCAATGTTGTATTTGTGCTGTAGAATATTGTTTGGGAAATGACCAAAATTCAATGGTCAAATCAACATCAGAACCCAACATTGATTAAACGTGGTCAAAAATCATGTTTCATTGTTGTATTTGTGTTGTAGAATATTGTTTGGTAAATGACCAAAATTCAATAGTCAAATTAACGTCAGAACCCAACATTGAATATAACGTAGTCAAAAAGCATGTTGTTTCAACGTTGTATTTGTGTTGTAGAATATTGGTTTGAAATTTACCAAAATTCAACGGTCAAATCAACGAGGAACCCAACATTGATTAAACGTGGTCAAAAAGCATGTTTCAATGTTGTATTTGTGTTGTAGAATATTGTTTGGGAAATGACTAAAATTCAATGGTCAAATTAACGTCAAAACCCAACATTGATTAAACGTCGTCAAAAAGCATGTTTTTTCAACGTTGTATTTGTGTTGTAGAATATTGTTTGGGAAATGATTACAATTCAATAGTCAAATTAACGTCAGAACCCAACATTGATTAAACGTCGTCAAAATGCATGTTTCAATGTTGTATTTGTGTTGTAGAATATTGGTTGGGAAATGACCAAAATTCAACGGTCAAATCGACGCAGGAACCCAACATTGATTAAATATTGTCAAAAAGCATGTTTCATTGTTGTATTTGTGTTGTAGAATATTGGTTGGGAAATGACCAACATTGAACAGTCAAATCGACGCAGTAACCCAACATTTATTAAACGTCAAAAAGCATGTTGTTTCAACGTTGTATTTGTGTTGTAGAATATTGGTTTGGAAATGACCAAAATTCAACGGTCAAATCAACGAGGAACCCAACATTGATTAAACGTGGTCAAAAAGCATGTTTCAATGTTGTATTCGTGCTGTAGAATATTGTTTGGGAAATGACCAAAATTCAATGGTCAAATTAACGTCAGAACCCAACATTGATTAAACGTTGTCAACAAGCATGTTGTTTCAACGTTGTATTTGTGTTATAGAATATTGGTTGCGAAATTACCAAAATTCAATGGTCAAATCAACATCAGAACCCAACATTGAATTAACGTATTCAAAAAGCATGTTGTTTCAACGTTGTATTTGTGTTGTAAAATATTGGATTGGAAATGATCAACATTCAACAGTCAAATCGACGCAGTAACCCAACATTGATTAAACGTCAAAAAGCATGTTGTTTCAATTTTGTTTTTGTGTTGTAGAATATTGGTTTGGAAATGACCAAAATTTAACGGTCAAATCAACGTCAGAACCCAACATTGAATAAACGTCGTCAAAAAGCATGTTGTTTCAACGTTGTATTTACGTTGTAGAATAATGGTTGGGAAATGATTAAAATTCAATGGTCAAATCAACGTGAAAACCCAACATTGATTAAACGTCGTCAAAAAGCATGTTGTTTCAACGTTGTATTTGTGTTGTAGAATATTGGTTTGGAAATGACCAACATTCAACAGTCAAATCGACGTCAGAACCCAACATTGATTAAACGTCAAAAAGCATGTTGTTTCAATGTTGTATTTGTGTTGTAGAATATTGGTTTGGGAAATGACCAAAATTCAACGGTCAAATCAACGTCAGAACCCAACATTGAATAAACGTCGCCAAAAAGCATGTTGTTTCAATGTTGTATTCGCGCTGTAGAATATTATTTGGGAAATGACCAAAATTCAACGGTCAAATCAACGCAGGAACCCAACATTGATTAAACATTGTCAAAAAGCATGTTGTTTCAACGTTGTATTTGTGTTGTAGAATATTGGTTGAGAAATGACCAAATTTCAATGGTAAAATTAACATCAGAACCCAACATTGATTAAACGTCGTCAAAAAGCATGTTGTCTCAACGTTGTATTTGTGTTGTAGAATATTGGTTTGGAAATGACCAAAATTCAACGGTAAAATCAACGAGGAACCCGACATTTATTAAACGTGGTCAAAAAGCATGTTTCAATGTTGTATTCGTGCTGTAGAATATTGTTTGGGAAATGATCAAAATTCAAAGGTCAAATCAACGTCACAAGCTGACGTTGAATAAATGTCGTCAAATAGCATGTTGTTTCAACGTATTTGTGTTGTAGAATATTGTTTGGGAAATTACCTAAATTCAATGGTCAGAACAACGTCAGAACCTAACATTGATTAAACGTTGTCAAAAAGCATGTTGTTTCAACGTTGTATTTGCGTTGTGGAATATTGGTTGGGAAATGATCAAAATTCAACGGTCAAATCAACGCAGGAATCCAACATTGAATAAACGTCGTCAAAAAGCATGTTGTTTCAATGTTGTATTTGTGTTGTAGAATATTGGTTGGGAAATGACCAAATTTCAATGGTAAAATTAACATCAGAACCCAACATTGAATTAACGTCGTCAAAAAGCATGTTGTTTCAACGTTGTATTTGTGTTGTAGAATATTGGTTGGGAAATGATTAAAATTCAATGGTCAAATTAACGTCAGAACCCAACATTGAATTAACGTCGTCAAAAAGCATATTGTTTCAATGTTGTATTTGTGTTGTAGAATAATGTATGGGAAATGATTGAAATTCAATGGTCAAATCAACGTCAGAACCCAACATTGAATTAACGTTGTCAAAAAGCATGTTGTTTCAACGTTGTATTTGTGTTGTAGAATATTGGTTGGGAAATGATTAAAATTCAATGGTCAAATTAACGTCAGAACCCAACATTGAATTAACGTCGTCAAAAAGCATATTGTTTCAATGTTGTATTTGTGTTGTAGAATAATGTATGGGAAATGATTGAAATTCAATGGTCAAATCAACGTCAGAACCCAACATTGAATTAACGTTGTCAAAAAGCATGTTGTTTCAACGTTGTATTTGTGTTGTAGAATATTGGTTGGGAAATGATTAAAATTCAATAGTCAAATTAACGTCAGAACCCAACATTGATTAAACGTCAAAAAGCATGTTGTTTCAATGTTGTTTTTGTGTTGTAGAATATTGGTTTGGAAATGACCAAAATTCAACGGTCAAATCAACGAGGAACCCAACATTGATTAAACGTCGTCAAAAAGCATGTTTTTTCAACGATGTATTCGTGCTGTAAAATATTGTTTGGGAAATGATCAAAATTCAATAGGCAAATTAACGTTAGAACCCAACATTGAATTAACGTAGTCAAAAAGCATGTTGTTTCAACCTTGTATTTGTGTTGTAGAATATTGGTTTGGAAATTACCAAAATTCAACGGTCAAATCAACGCAGGAACCCAACATTGATTAAACATCGTCAAAAAGCATGTTTCAATGTTGTATTCGTGCTGTAGAATATTGTTTGGGAAATGACCAACATTCAATGGTCAAATCAACGTCAGAACCCAACATTGATTAAACGTCGTCAAAAAGCATGTTTTTTCAACGTTGCATTTGTGTTGTAGAATATTGGTTGGGAAATGATTAAAATTCAATAGTCAAATTAACTTCAGAACCCAACATTGATTAAACGTCGTCAAAAAGCATGTTTTTTCAACGTTGTATTCGTGCTGTAAAATATTGTTTGGGAAATGATCAAAATTCAATAGTCAAATTAACGTTAGAACCCAACATTGAATTAACGTAGTCAAAAAGCATGTTGTTTCAACCTTGTATTTGTGTTGTAGAATATTGGTTTGGAAATTACCAAAATTCAATGGTCAAATCAACGTCAGAACCCAACATTGATTAAACGTCGTCAAAAAGCATGTTTTTTCAACGTTGTATTCGTGCTGTAAAATATTGTTTGGGAAATGATCAAAATTCAATAGTCAAATTAACGTTAGAACCCAACATTGAATTAACGTAGTCAAAAAGCATGTTGTTTCAACCTTGTATTTGTGTTGTAGAATATTGGTTTGGAAATGACCAAAATTCAATGGTCAAATCAACGTCAGAACCCAACATTGATTAAACGTCGTCAAAAAGCATGTTGTTTCAACGTTGTTTTTGTGTTGTAGAATATTGGTTTGGAAATGACCAACATTCAACAGTCAAATTGACAGAGTAACCCAACATTTATTAAACATAGTCAAAAAGCATGTTGTCTCAACGTTGTATTTTTTTTTTTATAATATTGGTTTAGAAATTACCAAAATTCAACGGTCAAATCAACGCAGGAACCCGACATTGATTAAATGTTGTCAAAAAGCATGTTGTTTCAATGTTGTATTCGTGCTGTAGAATATTATTTGTGAAATGACCAAAATTCAACGGTCAAATCGACGTCAGAACCCAACATTGAATAAACGTTGTCAAAAAGCATGTTGTTTCAACGTTGTATTTGTGTTGTAGAATATTGTTTGGGAAATGACCAAAATTCAATGGTCAAATCAACGTCAGAACCCAACATTGATTAAACGTCGTCAAAAAGCATGTTGTTGCAACGTTGTATTTGTGTTGTAGAATATTGTTTGGGAAATGACCAAAATTCAACGGTCAAATCAACGTCAGAACCCAACATTGAATTAACGTTGTCAAAAAGCATGTTGTTTCAACGTTGTATTTGTGTTGTAGAATATTGGTTGGGAAATGACCAAAATTCAATGGTCAAATCAACGCAGGAACCCAACATTGATTAAACGTCGTCAAAAAGCATGTTGTTTCAACGTTGTATTTGTGTTGTAGAATATTGGTTTGGAAATTACCAACATTCAACAGTCAAATCGACGCAGGAACCCGACATTGATTAAACGTCAAAAAGCATGTTGTCTCAACGTTGTATTTGTGTTGTAGAATATTGGTTTGGAAATGACCAAAATTCAACGGTCAAATCAACGAGGAACCCGACATTGATTAAACATGGTCAAAAAGCATGTTTCAATGTTGTATTTGTGCTGTAGAATATTGTTTGGGAAATGACCAAAATTCAATGGTCAGAACAACGTCAGAACCTAACATTGATTAAACGTCGTCAAAAAGCATGTTGTTTCAATGTTGTATTTGTGTTGTAGAATATTGGTTGGGAAATGATTAAAATTCAATAGTCAAATTAACTTCAGAACCCAACATTGATTAAACGTCGCCAAAAAGCATGTTGTTTCAATGTTGTTTTTGTGTTATAGAATATTGTTTGGGAAATGACCAAAATTCAATGGTCAAATCGACGTCAGAACCCAACATTGATTAAACGTCGTCAAAAAGCATGTTGTTTCAACGTTGTATTTGTGTTGTAGAATATTGGTTTGGAAATGACCAAAATTCAATGGTCAAATCAACGTCAGAACCCAACATTGATTAAACGTCGCCAAAAAGCATGTTGTTTCAATGTTGTATTCGTGCTGTAGAATATTGTTTGGGAAATGACCAAAATTCAATGGTCAAATCAATCTCAGAACCCAACATTGATTAAACGTCAAAAAGCATGTTGTCTCAACGTTATGTTTGAGTTGCTCAACGTCAGGACCTAATTCAACAAGTTCTCATCGTTGTTTTCATGTCTTGTGTCTGCTGGGGTACTTCTATGATGTAATGGCATGGCTCTTATCGCTGTGACAAACTGGAAGGAAAGCCGGAACATACAGGTAAAAGCCAGTAAATTAGAATATTTTGAAAAACTTGATTTATTTCAGTAATTGCATTCAAAAGGTGTAACTTGTACATTATATTTATTCATTGCACACAGACTGATGCATTCAAATGTTTATTTCATTTAATTTGGATGATTTGAAGTGGCAACAAATGAAAATCCAAAATTCCGTGTGTCACAAAATTAAAATATTACTTAAGGCTAATACAAAAAAGGGATTTTTAGAAATGTTGGCCAACTGAAAAGTATGAAAATGAAAAATATGAGCGTGTACAATACTCAATACTTGGTTGGAGCTCCTTTTGCCTCAATTACTGCGTTAATGCGGCGTGGCATGGAGTCGATGAGTTTCTGGCACTGCTCAGGTGTTATGAGAGCCCAGGTTGCTCTGATGGTGGCCTTCAACTCTTCTGCGTTTTTGGGTCTGGCATTCTGCATCTTCCTTTTCACAATACCCCACAGATTTTCTATGGGGCTAAGGTCAGGGGAGTTGGCGGGCCAATTTAGAACAGAAATACCATGGTCCGTAAACCAGGCACGGGTAGATTTTGCGCTGTGTGCAGGCGCCAAGTCCTGTTGGAACTTGAAATCTCCATCTCCATAGAGCAGGTCAGCAGCAGGAAGCATGAAGTGCTCTAAAACTTGCTGGTAGACGGCTGCGTTGACCCTGGATCTCAGGAAACAGAGTGGACCGACACCAGCAGATGACATGGCACCCCAAACCATCACCCAACCATGCAAATTTTGCATTTCCTTTGGAAATCGAGGTCCCAGAGTCTGGAGGAAGACAGGAGAGGCACAGGATCCACGTTGCCTGAAGTCTAGTGTAAAGTTTCCACCATCAGGGATGGTTTGGGGTGCCATGTCATCTGCTGGTGTCGGTGGATTTAGGCTTTCACTTTTGGTTCAGTTGAAACAAACTCCGGTTCGATCGCCAGTGCGGTTGAATTGGTCTCGTGTGAAGGCAATCATCCAAACCTCGGTGCAGCTGAAGGAAAGAAGTTCCAAGCTCAGATTTAGCGCGGCACCAACAAGTGTGAGGAGCGCGTGCCACGTGCACTAATAGCTTTCCATCTGAAGGATGTGACGCACTGATCATAATGAAAGCCAGTGCAAAGTGACTGTGAATGTAACGCAAATTGAATCAGGTATTCCAATTTTAACCTTGTGACTCCCACCACGGTGGTGAGTCTCAATGTTGAAGACCCCCCTGACAGAATAACACCCCCCAACACCCCCGTCCCCATCTGTCAGTCATTTTGTTATCTTTCTTCCAGTTATCCTCCTGTCGCTCTTTCCCTCATTTTGTATGACCATACAGAACACAAGAAAGTGCTTCTTAATATAACTGATCCCCTCAAACAGAAAGCAATGCTGCCCTCTGCTGGACATTAATATATGGCTATGGACTTTCAGCAGCTGGGACTGTGGTTAAAGTTAAAGTGAAAGTACCAATGATTGTCGCACACACACACTAGGAGTGGCAAAATTATTCTCTGCATTTGACCCATCACCCTTGATCACCCCCTGGGAGGTGAGGGGAGCAGTGAGCAGCAGCGGTGGCCGCGCCCGGGAATCATTTTTGGTGATTTAACCCCCAATTCCAACCCTTGATGCTGAGTACCAAGCAGGGAGGTAATGGGTCCCATTTTTATAGTCTTTGGTATGACTCGGCCGGGGTTTGAACTCACAACCTACCCATCACAGGGCGGACGCTCTAACCCAGGGGTGCTCACACTTTTTCTGCAGGCGAGCTACTTTTCAATTGATCAAGTCGTGGGGATCTACCTCATTCATATATATAATTTATATTTACTTATTTATGAAATATATGTTTTTGTTAACAAGTTAAAGGTGTTTAATGATAATGCAAGCATGTTTAACACATATAGTTAATATTGTTAAAAAATTAAAGGTGTTTAAAGATAATACAAGCATGTTTAACACATATAGTTAATATTGTTAACAACGTAAAGGTGTTTAATGATAATACAAGCATGTTTAACACATATAGTTAATATTGTTAACAAGTTAAAGGTGTTTAATGATAATACAAGCATGTTTAACACATATAATTAATATTGTTAACAAGTTAAAGGTGTTTAAAGATAATACAAGCATGTTTATCACATATAGTTAATATTGTTAACAAGTTAAAGGTGTTTAATGATAATACAAGCATGTTTAACACATATAGTTAATATTGTTAACAACTTAAAGTTGTTTAAAGATAATACAAGCATGTTTAACACATATAGTTAATATTGTTAACAAGTTAAAGGTGTTTAATGATAATACAAGCATGTTTAACACATATAGTTAATATTGTTAACAAGTTAAAGGTGTTTAAAGATAATACAAGCATGTTTATCACATATAGTTAATATTGTTAACAACTTAAAGGTGGTTAAAGATAATACAAGCATGTTTAACACATATAATTAATATTGTTAATAACTTAAAGGTGTTTAAAGATAATACAAGCATGTTTAACACATATAATTAATATTGTTAATAACTTAAAGGTGTTTAAAGATAATACAAGCATGTTTAACACATATAGTTAATATTGTTAACAAGTTAAAGGTGTTTAATGATAATACAAGCATGTTTAACACATAGTTAATATTGTTAATAAATTAAAGGTGTTTAATGATAATACAAGAATGTTTAATACATATAGTCAATATTGTTAACAAGTTAAAGGTGTTTAAAGATAATACAAGCATGTTTAACACATATAGTTAATATTGTTAACAACGTAAAGGTGGTTAAAGATAATACAAGCATGTTTAACACATATAGTTAATATTGTTAATAAGTTAAAGGTGTTTAAAGATAATACAAGCATGTTTAACACATATAGTTAATATTGTTAACAACTTAAAGGTGGTTAAAGATCATACAAGCATGTTTAACACATATAGTTAATATTGTTAACAAGTTAAAGTTGTTTAAAGATAATACAAGCATGTTTAACACATATAGTTAATATTGTTAACAACTTAAAGGTGTTTAAAGATAATACAAGCATGTTTAACACATATAGATTCCTTTCTTTCATGAAGACAAGAATATAAGTTGGTGTATTACCTGATTCTGATGACTTGCATTGATTGGAATCAGACAGTGGTGATGATAACGTCCTCATTTTCGAATGGAGGAGAAAAAAAGTCCTCCTTTCTGTCCAATACCACATGGAAGTGGTTGGTTTTTGGCATCTTATTTGTCCAGCTTCCGTACTCCTTTGTATACACTTTACAAGAAATACATTGTCGGCAAACTCCGTAGCTTGCTAGCTTGCGCACGCCAGCTTTCTGAGACTCTTATTTTGTTAGCGCAACTGTGCAACTGTGCAGTCGGTCTTTGGAGTTTTGACGACAGGTACGGCGCCAGAGTCTGTTGAAATAAAGTGTTTCTCGCCTTTCTGTCGGTAATTTTAATGAGCTGGCATCAGCCAGCGTCATCTCAGAAGACCCTCGGGTGCCGTGAATGTCAATCAAGTGACGAAAGTGACGTCATAGTGAATATTTATGATCGCTCATTTTTAGGACTATTTTTTTAATGCCTGGCTGGTGATCGACTGACACACCTTCCGAGATCGACCGGTAGCTTGCGATCGACGTAATGAGCACCCCGGCTACTGAGTAGGTTAGTGAGTTCGGATGTCTGCAAATCCACGTGTAAAGCTTTTTTTGGGGGGTAACAACAATACAATGAGTAAAGAATAAAGAATAACACCTAAATAATTTACCCAACGATGGCAATTTGTAGAGCCCAGACCTATGCCAAGGCCAACAATCTGATACAAGTCTGCTGTGCATGACTAGTTGGATCAACAAAAGTCCCAACTACCAGCAATACTGTTGCAGCACAGCTCCACCTGCTGGATTTAGTGGACCACTGGCCCCAATACAAGCAGACTGCAATAGGAGTCCAGTGATGTGCAGTCACTAGAGGCAGGTGAGGCAAATGTAAAAAGAAAAAAAAAAAATTAAATTGTTATATGTATCCAGTGATTAAAGTTATGTTCCATTTAACTTCACCAGTTTTAGATTATTTTTATTCAAAATCGCTGGATTTTCACATTTGCCGTTCAATTACTGAGAAGAGACAGTGCGGTGAACAGCAGCCAGTTGAGGCACGTCACTCAGTGCCTCAACAAGGATTCCGGACTGGGCTAACTGCTGGCCTGCTGTGCAGTGAGACTGTATTGCTATATGAATTATATTATACATTTCCATAGTTTAGTTAGCTGAGGTATATAATGTACAGTGTATTTTGTCGACAACTGTATGTGTGTAACGTATTTCTTGTGCTGAGCGATCATAAAACGGCTGCAAAAGACGCACTGGCTGAGGCTCTAGTAATCCCGCCTCCTGCACCCCCGCCGTAGAATTGTTATATCAACTAAAGCCCACACTTAAACTTTCCACTTGCAAGATTGACTGCAGGTGTACCTAATTCACAACTCCTCCAACACGAACATTATTGTTTTTGCACTTTTTGGCTTCTTATTAAATAACTTTTGTAACCTATTTTCATGGGCTTTCCTCTTTGTGATGTTAAGTTCCTGTTATGCACTGTTATACAGTATATGCCTTGAGCTCTTATTTTGAAGGCGCTAAGAGCGGAAGTGATGACACGTTGCGGAGGTTTTTGAAAGAAGGTAAATAAAGTGGTCCTCGTGTAAACTGGAGCCTCCGTGTTTGTTATTTTGTAGTTTCATACAGTATAGGCGACATTTATAAACCCTCGGTTACACTTTTTTAAATAGATTCAATCTTGCACGTGGAAAGTTTAAGTGTGGGCTTTAGTTGCGGCGCATGGACTTAATTTATAAGTAAAGGTAAGACCATAATAACATTTTTTTTAATTAAATGTGCTTTTTTGTGTGCTACAGTTTGTATGTGTAAAGTTAAAGTTAAGTTAAAGTAGCAATGATTGTCACACACACACTAGGTGTAATGAAATGTGTCGTCTGCATTCGACCCATCCCCTTGTTCACCCCCTGGGAGGTGAGGGGAGCAGTGGGCAGCAGCGGCGCCGCGCCCGGGAATCATTTTTGGTGATTTAACCCCCAATTCCAAGCCTTGATGCTGAGTGCCAAGCAGGGAAGAATGCTGGTATGAGCTTTTAAACATAACCCGTTAACTGCTGCCAATCAAATGGTGAATAAGATACTCTTTAGGGTTCATATGTTTGTAAATCTGACTGTGATGAAGTCAGTGCCTCACCAGCCATCAACCTCACCGCACGTCACTGTAGGAGCCACAGCACCAAATAGGTACATAGTTTGCCCATACACCACCCCTCGAAAGTTGTGCGGAAATTAAGTACGTTTATTCGTATACTGCAGCTATCAAATTAGCATATTTACCTGCATACAAGGCGACCTTTCCTCGTTAAAAAGCCATGAATGGGGTAAAAAGTGCGTTTGTCCGATTAATCACAGGGCTTTTTTCAGATGAACTTTGATTAATTACCACTAAATATGATTATTTTAACCAACAGTCATGGTGTTTCATTCTGTATGTGTCACGACTGGGACTGTGGCATGGTTTGTTTTCCCGAGGTGCAAAAGATTTGGACCATATTTTTATTTAAATGAAGATATGAAATAATCCTAAATGAAATACAATGACTTGGTTTATATTATTGTATATACTAGGGCAGGGGTCACCAACGCGGTGCCCGCGGTCACCAGGTAGCCCGTAAGGACCAGATCAGTCGCCCGCTGGCCTGTTCTAAAAATAGCTCAAAGAGCAGCACTTACCAGTGAGCTGCCTCTATTTTTTTAAATTTTATTTAGCTGGTCTCGCTTTGCTCGACATTTTTAATTCTAAAAGAGACAAAACTCAAAAAGAATTTGAAAATCCGAGAAAATATTTTAAAGACTTGGTCTTCACTTGGAATAAGCGGTAGAAAATGGATGGATGGATGGGTCTTCACTTGTTTAAATAAATTCATTTATTTTTTTACTTTGCTTCTTATTACTTTTAGAAATACAATTTTAGAGAAAAAAATACAACCTTAAAAATGATTTTAGGATTTTTAAACAAATATACCTTTTTACCTTTTAAATTTATTCCTCTTCTTTCCTGACAATTTAAATCAATGTTCAAGTAAATGTTTATTTTTTTTTATTGTAAAGAATAATAAATATTTTAGCTTCTGGTTGAAGAATATTTGTGAAATATTTCTTCAAACTTACTATGATTAAAATTCAAAAAAATTATGCTGGCAAATCTAGAAAATCTGTAGAATCAAATTTAAATCTTATTTCAAATTATTTTGAATTTCTTTTAAAAAAAAATTCTGGAAAATCTAGAAGAAATACTGATTTGTCTTTGTTAGAAATATAGCTTGGTCCAATTTGTTAAATATTCTAACAAAGTGCAGATTGGATTTTAACCAATTTTAAAACATGTCATCAAAATTCTAAAATGTATCTTAATCAGGAAAAATGACTAATGATGTTCCATAAATTATTTTTTAATTTTTTTCAAAAAGATTCAAATTAGCTAGTTTTTCTCTTCTTTTTGTCGGTTGAATTTTGAATTTTAAAGAGTCGAAATTGAAGATAAACTATGTTTCAAAATGTTATTTTAATTTTTTTCGTGTTTTCTCCTCTTTTAAACCGTTCAATTAAGTGTTTTTTTCATCATTTATTCTCTGCAAAAAACCTTCCGTAAAAGGAAAAAAAAATGTATGACGGAATGACAGACAGAAATACCCATTTTTTTATATATATAAATTTATTTATTTAGCTATTCTTGCTTAAATCACACTTACGTGTAACTTACAAATGACAATATATTTATTTATTTAAGTGTGTATCAAACTGGTAGCCCTTCGCATTAATCAGTACCCAAGAAGTAGTTTTTGGTTTCAAAAAGGTTGGTGACCCCTGTACTAGGGCATAAAATCAGTGTCAGTTGAGTCGGTCCATAGGTTGCCTGTAGGGATTTTTAATGTCCAGCAGATGTCAGTATTTAGTGACACAGTATCGACACAGTATCAATACAGTTTTGCAATGTGTCGAAACGCTTCATGACGCCTCATCAACCCATCACTACGTGGCGTGAAGGGGAGTACATGATTTATTTAAACACTACAACTACAAAAAAAAAGGATCAAACAAAAGGGGCGGAAGTACAAAACTTGACTATAAACACAAAACTTGCACAAAGGCAGAAACTATGAACCATTAAACAAAACTTGCAAACTATGGCATGAATAAAGAAAACTTACTTGGACGAGAAACCGGCATGAAAAAAGAGCAGCAAGGGTCTTAAGGGTGTGTGGAGAGTGTGCAGAAGCATAAATGCGGGATGTCGCCAGAAAGACAAACTGAAAACAATGAACTTAAATACTACAGACATGATTAACGAAAACAGGTGCGTGGCTCAAAACGTGAAACAGGTGCGTGACGTGACAGGTGAAAACTAATGGGTTGCTATGGTGACAAACAAGAGTGCACAATGAGTCCAAACGTGGAACAGGTGAAACTAATGGGTAACCATGGAAACAAGACAAGGGAGTGAAAAGCCAGAAACTAAAGAGTCCAATAACAATAAACAAAACGTGACTAAAACAAAACATGATTACACAGACATGACAGAATGAGCAATGTCAGGTTCAAACACTGATGACATCTACTTGTATTGGCCACAATACCCAGCAATATGTTTGGAGGAGGAAAGGTGAGGCTTTTAATCCCAGGAACAATCCCAGGGCAAGTTAAGGCCCGGGGGCCACATGCGGCCCGTTAAGCTTTTCAATCTGGCCCGCCGGACATTCCCAAATCATTGATTTAGATGTTTAAGATGTAAAGTGTAGCTGCCATTATGATGTGCACTCATGTTTTATAATGACCGTAAGTCTTCAACTATACTAAGTATTTCAATGCTTGGAATCTGCGCTTTTGAATGATATACTAGTTACTATGGTAATCTAATTAGTTACCATGGTCATCTAATTAGTTACTATGGTAATCAGCGTCACAGCAGCTCAGAAGAGGCACCAAGCAGTGGTGGGCGGGAAGCGTTTCCACAACAAAGTTCTAAAGCTTAGCGATGTAGCACATACATCAGATTGTAGGTGGGTTTATTTTGTTTCACTGTTTGTTGCATTTTTGTTGTGTTTCACTTGATTGTAAAATGTGTCGATCGAAAGGGGGCGTGACGTTCATATTTTGTCAATATTCAGTGTTTTATCCTTCATAGAAAAATGTAAAATTCCATCACATTTTTTAAGGCGGTCTGTCATGATGTTTTTAGCATTCAATCAAACATTATTGTGAGGTTTTGTATTAGCATACTTGCCAACCCTCCCGGATTTTCCGGGAGACTCCCGAAATTCAGCGCCTCTCCCAAAAACCTCCCGGGAAAAATTTTCTCCCGAAAATCTCCCGAAATTCAGGCGGAGCTGGAGGGGGCGTGGCCTCCATGCGGACCTGAGTCCGCTTTCCCACAATATAAAGAACGTCTACAGTAAAGCAGTCTGTCTGCCGTAAACAGCAATGTTGTGACACTCTTAAACAGGACAATACTGCCATCTAGTGCATTTGATGAAAGCACTTTTGTGCGTGCCACACAGCAATGCATCATCAGAGAGGGTGTTCAGCACGGTTAGAAAAATAGTGACAGAGAATAGAACAAGGATGGACAATTCAACCCTTAACTCAACAATGAGTAGATGAGTGTTATGTGTGTGTATATGTGTAAATAAATGAACACTGAAATTCAAGTATTTCTTTTATTTATATATATATATATGTATATATATATATATATATATATATATATATATATATATATATATATATATATATATATATATATATATATATATATATAGCTAGAATTCACTGAAAGTCAATTATTTCTTATATATATATATCCATCCATCCATTTTCTACCGCATATTCCCTTCGGGGTCGCGGGGAGATATATATATATATATATATATATATATATATATATATATATATATATATATATATATATACATATATATATATATATATGAAATACTTGACTTGGTGAATTCTAGCTGTAAATATACTCCTCCCCTCTTAACCACGCCCCCAACCACGCCCCCGCCCCAACCACGCCCCCCGCACCCACCTCCCGAAATTGGAGGTCTCAAAGTTGGCAAGTATGTGTATTAGTGTTCATAAAAGTAGATATACCGGCCCCCAGACAATTGTTTTTCTCTAAATGTGGCCCCAGAGTCAAAATAATTGCCCAGGCCTGGTCAAGCATGGTGGTGGTAGTATTATGCTCTTTACAGAGAGTAAATGGGACAATGAAAAAGGAGGATTACCTCCAAATTCTTCAGGACAAACTAAAATCACCAGACCAGAGGTTGGGTCTTGGGCGCAGTTGGGTGTTCCAACAGGACAATGACCCTAAACACACCTCAAAAGTGGTAAAAGAACATACTTGCCAACCCTCCCGAATTTTCCGGGAGACTCCCGAATTTCAGCGCCTCTCCCGAAAACCTCCCGGGAGAAATATTATCCCGAAAATCTCCCGATTTCCAGCCGGAGCTGGAGGCCACGCCCCCTCCAGCTCCATGCGGACCTGAGTGACGAGTCGACAGCCTGTTCTCACGTCCGCTTTCCCACGATATAAACAGTGTGCCTGCCCAATCATGTTTTAACATCTAGGGCTTTTAGAGAGTACACAACAAGGAGACGAAGCAGAAGAACGAGGAAGATACAGCCATGGCGACGCCGACGACGAGTAAGATGAAGAAATACGCTTGTAAGTTCCAAAATGAATGGAAACAAGAGTTTCAGTTTATCCAGCACAGTTCGAAGGAGAAGGGGTATGGTGCCTGTAAATTTTGTAGAACAGACTTCTCCATTGAACACGGTGACCGCAGCGCAGCACCGGTCCCAGCCCAGTATTATGGGCCACCGCGCTAAATGGGTGTAACTTATGCCGAGACAAAGATGGCTATGCTGATAGCCCGGAAGCAACACCCCGTTCTCATTTGCGGATGTCTTCAACAAATCCGTGAAGGATATGTTCCCGGATTCAGAGATCGTTCGCCAGTACGCAAATGGCAGAACAAAGGCTACTCAAATAGTGAAAGTTAAGTGTTGTTGTTGGTTTTTTAGTAAGCAGCAAGCTGTGCTTCTGGCTGCAAAGCATTGCACTTTCAAGTACAACAATGAGTAGATGAGTGTTATGTGTGTGTATATGTGTAAATAAATGAACACTGAAATTCAAGTATTTCTTTTATTTATATACATACATATATATATATATATATATATATATATTAGAGATGCGCGGTTTGCGGCCACAACCGCGGAGTCCGCGGAGTCCGCGGATTATCCGCAGATCGGGCGGATGAAATTAAAAAAAGTTAGATTTTATCCGCGGGTCGGGTCGGGTCGGGTCACGAAAGGGGTGGGGCTCACCTTGGTTGATATAGACAGCAGGACGGTGGCCATGGAAGTCGGAACCCGCTAAGGAGTGTGTAACAACCCACCTGCCGAATCAACTAGCCCTGAAAATGGATGGCGCTGGAGCTTCAGGCCCATACCCGGCCGTCGCCGGCAGCGAGACGCGCTTGGAGGTGCGCTCAGCGCGGCTCCCATATGATTGCGCACTGGTGTGCGTCTGGGTCGTGACAGCGTGGCACGCGAATGTCTGTACTGCATTGGATCAGTCTCCTTTCTTTAACAGGCAAAAGCTTTATAACCTCACTAATGCCTTGCATCATCTATATTAGATATATAACAACGGGCGGGTGCGGTTCTGATCAAATGTTATATCGGGTGGATGGCGGATGGTTGACGACTTTCTGATGCGGTTGCGGATTAAATAATTGCCTATCCGCGCATCTCTTATATATATATATATATATATATATATATATATATATATATATATATATATATATATATATATATATATATATATATATATATATATATATATAATAAAATAAAATAAATATGTATATATATCAGTGACGTGCGGTCACTAGAGGCAGGTGAGGTGGGGCCTCACCTGCCATCATGGAAAGAAAAAAAATGTAAAAAGAAAAAAAATTAATTAAATTGTTTTATGTATCCAGTGATTATACTATAAAGTTATTTTCCATTTAACTTCACCAGTTTTAGATTATTTTTATTCAAAATCGCCGAATTTTCACATTTGCCGTTCAAATACTGAGAAGAGACGGTGCGGTGAACAGCAGCCGGTTGAGGCACGTCACTCAGTGCCTCACCATGGATTGCGGACTCGGCTAACTGCTGGTCTGCTGTGCAGTGAGACTGTATTGCTATATGAATTATATTATACATTTCCATAGTTTAGTTAGCTGAGGTATATAATGTACAGTGTATTTTGTCAACAACTGTATGTGTGTAACGTATTTCTTGTGCTGAGCGATCATAAAACTGGTGCGAAGACGCACTGTGTGAGGCTCGCGTAATGCCGCCTCCTGGTGCCGGTTATTGCACCTCCGCCGCAGACTGCACCCCCCGACCGGAGCGCCACACCAACCAAAGCCCACACCCAAACCCTCCACGTGCAAGACCGAATCCACCCAAAAAAAATAATGAAAAAAACATCATTAAATATATTTGTTTTATTGTATTGTTACATTAATATCTGTTTTATTATTATAGGATGGCTTGTTAAACATTTAATAGGATTTTCAGAGGGAGGAAAAACCAAGACATTTAATATAAAATGTAAAATGAATAAATACATAAAAAGAAAAAGAAAATATATGGTTAAAAGCCATCGTCCCGGGGAGCATTTCATTTCGTCCCGTGCATTTTTTTTAAATAATAATAATAACAATGAATAATTTCTAAGTCTTTGTTAGCCGTTTGTGAAGTTTTGTGCTCGTACGTAACATTCGCTCGCATCCTGTGCATCTCCTGGGGGCAAAGCCCCCCCCTGTCCCTAAAAGCTAGTGACGCCCCTGTTTACAATTATAAAAGCTTTTTACAAAAATCTACTACTCTGCTTGCATGTCAGCAGACTGGGGTAGATTTTGCTGAAATCCTATGTATTAAATGAATAGAGAATTGTGTTGTATTGAAAAAAAATAAATTTTGAATCGATTCGTGAGCCCAAGAATCGATATTGAATCGAATTGTGGGACACCCAAAGATTCACAGTCCTAATATATATGAAAGACTTTTGGTGAATTCTAGCTGTAAATATACATATCATCTCCCGAATTCGGAGGTCTCCAGGTTGGCAAGTATGTAAAGGAATGGCTAAATCAGGCTAGAATGAAGGTTTTAGAATGGCCTTCCCAAAAGTCAATCAATCAATCAATCAATCTTTATTTATATAGCCCTAAATCACAAGTGTCTCAAAGGGCTGCACAAGCCACAACGACATCTTCGGTACAAAGCCCACATACGGGCAAGGAAAAACTCACCCCAGTGGGACGTCGATGTGAATGACTATGAGAAACCTTGGAGAGGACCGCATATGTGGGTAACCCCCCCCCCCCCTCTAGGGGAGACCGAAAGCAATGGATGTCGAGTGGGTCTGACATAATATTGTGAGAGTCCAGTCCATAGTGGATCCAACATAATAGTAAGAGTCCAGTCCATAGTGGGGCCAGCAGGACACCATCCCGAGCGGAGACGGGTCAGCAGCGTAGAGATGTTCCCAGCCGATGCACAGGCGAGCGGTCCACCCCGGGTCCCGACTCTGGACAGCCAGCACTTCATCCATGGCCACCGGACCTGTGCCCCCCCCCCCCCCCCCCCCCTCAAGGAAAAGGGGAGCAGAGGAGAAAAGAAAAGAAACGGCAGATCAACTGGTCTAACAGGGGGGCTATTTAAAGTCTAGAGTATACAAATGAGTTTTAAGATGGGACTTAAATGCTTCTACTGAGGTAGCATCTCTAATTGTTACCGGGAGGGCATTCCATAGTACTGGAGCCCGAATAGAAAACGCTCTATAGCCCGCAGACTTTTTTTGGGCTCTGGGAATCACTAATAAGCCGGAGTTCTTTGAACGCAGATTTCTTGCCGGGACATATGGTACAATGCAATCGACAAGATAGGACGGAGCTAGACCGTGTAGTATTTTATACGTAAGTAGTAAAACCTTAAAGTCACTTCTTAAGTGCACAGGAAGCCAGTGCAGGTGAGCCAGTATAGGCGTAATGTGATCAAACTTTCTTGTTCTTCTCAAAAGTCTAGCAGCCGCATTTTGTACCAACTGTAATTTTTTAATGCTAGACATAAAGTCCTGACTTAAAGGTGTGGACAATGCTGAAGAAACAAGTCCATGTCAGAAAAGCAACACATTTAGCTGAACTGCACCAATTTTGTCAAGAGGAGTGCTCAAAAAGTCAGCCAGAAGCTTGTGGATGGCTACCAAAAGCGCCTTATTGCAGGTAAACTTGCCAAGGGACATGTAAGCAAATATTAACATTGCTGTATGTATACTGTTGCGTTTTGGACCAGTTGTTCCTCCCAGGGAATTCAAGTCACAATTCGCTCCCAAGTTCTTTCCGACACTTAAAGCTGAGTTGAAAAAACCACCAGAGACAGAAAAGGTATTTTGTTGTATATTCTCAAAGCTTTGCCAATATACATTGATTGAGACCAGTCTAACCATAGAACACTCTATTGCGCCTCCCCAAAATGGTCTGTCTTCCCAACGCCAAAAACCTCTCTCTCCTTCCCCCTCCCTAGCCATAACACAAGCACAACGTCTCCCTAGCCGTAACACATTCCAAAGAACTCAAGGTTAACACACACAGTTTGCTTGCTGACAGAGCATCAAGAGAAGAAGTGGAAAACACGAGTTGTTTTCAAATATGACAAAGAAATGGAAGAAGTACAACTTTAATTCGGATATATGTAAATATCTGCCTCCGACAATACTTTTGACCAGTAGACCCATAATAAATTCATAAAAGAAGCAAACTTCATGAATGTTTTTTGTGACCAACAAGTATGTGCTCCGATACGAATAAGAGTTGTAGAAATGATTGGAAACTCAAGACAGCCATGATATTAGTTTCTGTAAAATTGTATGTAAACTTTTCATTGCGACTGTACATCAAAGCACTTTTGATTAGCCCGTTTCCTCGCCGGTTTCTCCCGCACACGTCCACATGCACTTTAAAGTTGATTAATGTTTATCTCTGCCTTTGTTTCGCCTCACAGCAGGGGGTGTTTTGACAGAAGGTAAAAAGGCTGTAATTCCACAAGTCAATGGCTTCCTAATCGCACATGACTAATCTGCCGTCACTGCTCCTTTTGTTTGCCGACGCATCTCGCGGCCGGGTGCGGATAATAACGCGGGCCGCGGCTCCAGCCACAATGAGTAAACGGATCCCGGCTCAAATCTCATAACCTGGCCGTGGCAACTCGGTATTGATTTCTTTCATGAACCACGCTTGGCGTCCCCACCCTTCCCTCGCCAAACCTTTCTCCTCGACCCGCCCGGGCTGGCGTCACCTCGAAAACTCGCTCCGTCCTACCACCCTCCTACCCCCCAAAAAGAGCAATTACTCACTCTTTTATTGTCTCCTGCATGGCAGCGTATCAGACTACTCATCTCTGACAGCGGTGCAGCTCAAATTAAATCCCCCCCCCATCTGATAATGAAAGTCATTAGGTCCTGCCGGAGCCCTTTGGAGGGCCGAACAAAGCGTGGCGAAGGTCCATGTAATAACCCTGCGATTGAACAAAAACTCCTCTAAACTCCCCCCCCCAAAAAAATAGATATAAATGCTGCCTGACTTTCTGGTGTTTGTTATTCTGAAAAAGTCAGAATAAATAGTCCTAGTTTTTTTTCAATTAAAATGAAACGTAGAATGAATAAATAATTCCAAATACCACAGTCTAAACCAGGGGTGTCAAACTCATTTTGGATGGGGGTCCACATGGAAAAAAATCTACTCCCAACTGGTAAAATCACGGCACGATAACCCCAACCACGCCCCCGTCCGACCACCGACCACGCCCACCCCCACTCCCCTCCCCCCACCTCCCGAAATCGGAGGTCTCAAGGTTGGCAAGTATGGTTTACCATGAGATCAGGATCGAGGTTAGGTCTTTTGAGCAGAGGATGAATAACCGCTTTCTTGAATGCTAGGGGAACAGTGCCGGAGGAAAGTGATAAGTTTATAATATTTAGCACTGATAAGTTTCCCAGGAAGTGGGTCAAGTAAACATGTTGTTTGTTTTATCCCACTTACACGCCGTAGTAGTTCCTCTAATGTTATTTCATCAAAAAGACAGAGACTATTTTTGGAGGGCAGTATCCGTCGTATATACAGTCGTATCTGTGTCAATAGAACCCAGCCCTGCTCGTTCCAGAGATGGAACGAGCAGACTTGGGTCTTCGCAGTGTAGATGGTTTTGCTCGTAGCAGAGGAGTAGCTCTTCTAGAGCTGAGGTGAGAAGAAACCATATTAAGTCCTAAGATTACAGAAAGTTAATGTTCATAGTTAAGTGAGTGGTGGACTGCAAACAGGTGAGAAAGATAACACGTAGCATAAAGTAATCCTTTATAAAGTGTGGGTGCAAGATGAATAATTTAACACATTTCTACTGTCTGACGGAATTAACACCTCGCCTGCAAGCTGCGTGTGAAAAAAACCAAACCCCTTTGATGTACATTCTAATTAGGAGGATTGCACGTTCCAAAGTGACCCTTGGTAAACTGCATATAAAAACATTTACAAAAAAAAACAATCCTCGATACGGCCTGCTTGGTGTGCGCTGAATAGCCCAGGTGGTGGTGCGCTCCATTACAACACTTAAACCATTATGCTGATTAGCCTCACAATTACACATGCATGAATTTGCTGTTAAAATGGCATTTTGCTGCGCTGAGCGCCCCGGCTCCTCTCAAACTGCAGCGTGGGGTGAAATACTTCTTTTTTTTTTTTTAAATCGTTCCCAATCATGTGCCTGTTTGATTACCGGGGACGGTGGAGTACAGTTGGTGTATTGCACCACCAGGAAAGGTCAAAGTAATCACCTCAAAGGCATAATTATACAGAATAATTGACTCAGAGTTGTTTGTACGCAACTCTGTGATGTTAAAATACCATCACACTCTGGCGTGGTTCGTCTTGCCTCACTCGAGCGTTTTACAAAAAAACTATTCTTTAATTACACACTAAAGCAGAACAATAACAGAGCGTCCTAACAAACACTTGCCGCCCCTGCTTTTTACGATAACTGCCTTTTATGAGGGGAGAATCGGCGGCAAGCTAATGGTGGAAGGTAATCAATGTCGATGTGGCGTTTAGTCAATGGCTCCACTGAAAAAGAAATGCCATAAGAGCAGAGTGTTGGGAGTTAATTGTTAGATACTTCACCACATTTTGAAGGCCTTATTAGTCAACGGGAGTCTGGACGGAGATAATGGGGGCATGGATCAATAACCACCAGTGGGAAGAAGGGTGATACAAAACACAAAGTGCCTGATTATAAAGAAGTATGAACGCCAGACATGAGTTTGCTTTGTAAACACAGGTGGTAATAAAAGAACTAGGAGAGCACAAATGTCTGTCTTTACATACAAGTACAGTGGAACCTCGATTTATGAACCCCTCTATTAGCAAGTTTTCGGATTTACGAACTTTTCGATCGGATGTGACTCCATGCGCGAACCGTTTCTCTGTGTACGTTGTTCATTTTGTGTCACGCCTGCAGGAAAAAAAGCAGGGCACAGCGTGCGCATGCGTCGATCTAGACAGCCGCTGCTGCAGTTCGCGCCGTTTTTGTTCTTTGTTCACTTTGTACTTTTTTGTACTTTCAAAATGCAACACGAAATGACACAAGAAGTCCTTCATACCGACAGCCATCAGACTGTGTAATGCATATCTTCCTTTTTGACTGTACTTAAATGTATAATGTATTTATATTATTCACATGTGAATAATGCTATATAATAGACTGTAATTATATTATTCACATGTGAATAATGCTGTATAATAGACTGTATTTATGTTATTCACATGTGAATAATGCTGTATAATAGACTGTATTTATATTATTCACATGTGAACAGTGCTGAAAAAATAGACTGTATTTATATTATTCACATGTGAATAATGCTGTATAATACACTGTATTTATATTATTCACATGTGAATAATGTTGTATAATAAACTGTATTTATATTATTCACATGTGAATAATGCTGTAAATAAACTGTATTTATAATATTCACATGTGAATAATGCTGTATAATAGACTGTATGTATGTTATTCACATGTGAATAATGCTGTATAATAGACTGTATTTATATTATTCACATGTGAATAATGCTGTATAATAGACTGTATGTATTGTTATTCACATGTGAATAATGCTGTAAAATAGACTGTATTTATATTATTCACATGTGAATAATGCTGTATAATAGACTGTATTTATTGTTATTCACATGTGAATAATGCTGTATAATAGACTGTATTTATATTATTCACATGTGAATAATGCTGTATAATAGACTGTATTTTTTGTTATTCACATGTGAAAAATTCTGTACAATAGACTGCATTTATATTATTCACATGTGAATAATGCTGTATAACAGACTGTATTTATATTATTCACATGTGAATAATGCTGTATAATAAACTGTATTTATATTATTCACATGCGAATAATGCTGTATAATAGACTGTACTTATATTATTCACATGTGAACAATGCTTTATAATAGACTGTATTTATGTTATTCACATGTGAATAATGCTGTATAATGGACTGTATTTATGTTACTCACATGTGAATAATGCTGTATAATAGACTGTATTTATATTATTCACATGTGAATAATGCTGTGTAATAGACTGTATGTATGTTATTCACATGTGAATAATGCTGTATAATAGACTGTATTTATATTATTCACATGTGAATAATGTTGTATAATAGACTGTATTTATATTAGTCACATTAGAATAATGTTGTATAATAGACTGTATTTATATTATTCACATGTGAATAATGCTGTATAATAGACTGTATTTTTTGTTATTCACATGTGAATAATGCTGTACAAAAGACTGTATTTATATTATTCACATGTGAATAATGCTGTATAACAGACTGTATTTATATTATTCACATGTGAATAATGCTGTATAATAAACTTTATTTATATCATTCACATGTGAATAATTCTGTAAAATAGATTGTATTTATATCATTCACATGTGAACAATGCTGTATAATAGACTGTATTTATGTTATTCACATGTGAATAATGCTGTATAATGGACTGTATTTATGTTACTCACATGTGAATAATTCTGTATAATAGACTGTGTTTATGTTATTCACATATGAATAATGCTGTATAATAAACTGTATTTATATTAGTCACATGTAAATAATGCTGTATAATAGACTGTATTTATATTATTCACATGTGAATAATGCTGTATAATAGACTGTATTTATGTTATTCACATGTGAATAACGCTGTATAATAGACTGTATTTATGTTACTCACATGTGAATAATGCTGTATAATAGACTGTATTTATTGTTATTCACATGTGAACAATGCTGTACAATAGACTGTATTTATATTATTCACATGTGAATAATCCTGTATAACAGACTGTATTTATATTATTCACATGGGAATAATGCTGTATAATAAACTGTATTTATAATATTCACATGTGAATAATGCTGTATAATAGACTGTATTTATATTATTCACATGTAAATAATGCTGTATAATACTCTGTATTTATGTTAATAACATGTAAATAATGCTGTATAATACTCTGTATTTATGTTATTCACATGTAAATAATGCTGTATAGTAGACTGTATTTATGTTATTCACATGTGAATAATACTGTATAATAGACTGTATTTATATTATTCACATGTGAATAATGCTGTATAATAGACTGTATGTATATGATTCACATGTGAATAATGCTGTATAATAGACTGTATTTATATTATTCACATCTGAATAATGCCGTGTAATAGACTGTATTTATGTTATTCACACGTGAATAATTCTGTATAATAGACTGTATTTATATTACTCACATGTAAATAATGCTGTATGATACTCTGTATTTATGTTATTCACATGTAAATAATGCTGTATAATACTCTGTATTTATGTTATTCACATGTAAATAATGCTGTATAGTAGACTGTATTTATGTTATTCACATGTGAATAATACTGTATAATAGACTGTATTTATATTATTCACATGTGAATAATGCTGTATAATAGACTGTATGTATATGATTCACATGTGAATAATGCTGTATAATAGACTGTATTTATATTATTCACATCTGAATAATGCCGTGTAATAGACTGTATTTATGTTATTCACATGTGAATAATTCTGTATAATAGACTGTATTTATATTACTCACATGTAAATAATGCTGTATAATAGACTGTATTTATATTATTCACATGTAAATAATGCTGTATAATACTCTGTATTTATGTTATTAACATGTAAATAATGCTGTATAATACTCTGTATTTATGTTATTCACATGTAAATAATGCTGTATAGTAGACTGTATTTATGTTATTCACATGTGAATAATACTGTATAATAGACTGTATTTATATTATTCACATGTGAATAATGCTGTATAATAGACTGTATGTATATGATTCACATGTGAATAATGCTGTATAATAGACTGTATTTATATTATTCACATCTGAATAATGCCGTGTAATAGACTGTATTTATGTTATTCACATGTGAATAATTCTGTATAATAGACTGTATTTATATTACTCACATGTAAATAATGCTGTATAATACTCTGTATTTATGTTATTCACATGTAAATAATGCTGTATAATACTCTGTATTTATGTTATTCACATGTAAATAATGCTGTATAGTAGACTGTATTTATGTTATTCACATGTGAATAATACTGTATAATAGACTGTATTTATATTATTCACATGTGAATAATGCTGTATAATAGACTGTATTTATGTTATTCACATGTGAATAAGGCTGTATAATAGACTGTATTTATATTATTCACATCTGAATAATGCCGTGTAATAGACTGTATTTATGTTATTCACATGTGAATAATTCTGTATAATAGACTGTATTTATATTACTCACATGTAAAAAATACCTCAGTGTTTATCGTCTATGGTGAGCGAACTGTGGTGCTGAATTTCCCCCAGGGATCAATAAAGTAATTTCTATTCTATGCTATTCTTTTTTGCTGCCCAGAACCCAGGGCTATTCAACTACATAATGAAGAAGCCCAAGGGCTCAAGGGCCTGACATCAAAATGTGGACGTTTCTTTAGAAAGTGCCTCCGCGGGTTATATATTCCTTTGAGACTTGAGTTTACTTATTTACAAAGTCAACACTTTCACACTGCACGGTCAATAAATCCATTATTTCTTTCCCTCGTTACTCCTCTTCAGCGTGTGCAGCGAGACAGATAGTTAACAAGTTTAGTTGATGAATTGTTTTGTTTTCCCCTCAGTTTTATTTCTTTACACGTCTTCCTTCATTTAGGTTTGTAAGACTGAAAATATAAACAACGTCCACTGTGTATAATACATAGGATTCTTTATTTATCATTTGTAAGTTTTACAATATAACTAAAACAACTCTCAGTTACTAAACCGTCCCGTGTGTGACGTCTCTAAGAGTGTTTTCATGCATATCTGTACGTGCTATCGTAATATAATCAAGCTGGCATCGCTACATTATCGAACGTGCGAGCGTGTTTAGTAGTGTCTGTGTTCGTATTATTCATTTACAATAGCATTATTTTTTGTATTGTTTCAGTTGTAAGACTGAAAATGTAAACATTACGAAAGTGTTTTTCAACAAAAGTCATGTTGATAGTAGGCTAATATAGCTAATATAGACACTTACATCATGTGTTGTCTTCATTATAACACTTATATAAGTCATACTTGCCAACCTTGAGACCTCCGATTTCGGGAGGTGGGGCGGGGGCATGGTTGGGGGCGTGGCTAAGAGGGGAGGGGTATATTTACAGCTAGAATTCACCAAGTCAAGTATTTCATATGTATATATATATATATATATATATATATATAAGAAATACTTGACTTTCAGGGAATTCAAGCTATATATATATATTTATTTTATTATATATATATATATATGTGTGGGGAAAAAAATCACAAGACTATTTCATCTCTACAGGCCTGTTTCATGAGGGGGGGTTCCCTCAATCATCAGGAGATTTTAATGGGAGCATTCACATACCATGGTTTATATAGGGCACAGAGTGGGTGGGTACAGGCTGGCGTAGGGGCGTGGTGATTGGCTCATGTGTTACCTAGGAGGTGTTTCCGTCTGTGGCGGCATGTTGTTACAATTTCGCTGCGCTTGTTGAGGGATGACAGGTCTGGACGGTAAATAATAAACAGTTTCTCTTTCAAGCATAGGTTGCATCTTTTATTACCACTATTGTAAGGTGTGCTGGATGCAAGAATTTGCCATGTTATTGAATATTCAACATTATTGTCTTTGAGGTCCCAAATGTGTTTGCTGAGTTCTGTGGTATTCCGCAGGTTTTGGTTCCTGAAAGAAGCCTTGTGATTGTTCCATCTGGTTTTGAATTCTCCCTCGGTTAATCCTACATATGTGTCGGATGTGTTATTGTCCTTGCGTATTACCTTAGATTGGTAGACAACTGATGTTTGTAAGCACCCCCCGTTGAGAGGGCAATCAGGTTTCTTTCGACAGTTACAGCCTTTGTTGGTTTTGGAGTCGCTCTGTCCGGGGGCCGACGGCTCATTTGCAATTGTTTTGTTGTGGTTTGAGATGATTTGTCGTATATTGTTCATACAGCTGTAGCTCAATTTAATGTTGTTCTTGTTGAATACTTTCCTTAGGGTGTTGTCTTTGGGAAAGTGTTTGTCAATCAGATTGAGGAATTTGTGTCCAATGTTAGTTGAGACGTTTTTGCTGTATGGGGGGTTGTACCAGATGATGTCGTTTCGTTTTCTGTTCTTTTTTGGCTGGTTTCCTGGCGTGGGTTCATAGGTGAGGGTGAAATTGTATCCGCTTTCATCAAGGGCTTTTTGGTACGGGGGGGTTGCTTGGTCAAATTCAGCTTTGCTAGATGACAGCATCGATAGCCTTTTATTAATTCCGGTAGGTATTCTTTTCGTGGTGGTGGGTGGGTGGGTGGTTGCTGTCATGGTGCACGTATTGGAGTGTTGTGTTGGGTTTCGTGAATGGTTGGTAGCTGTTATTTCTCAGGTTGAAAGTGACGTCAAGGAAGTTGACGGTTTGCTTGTTGGCTTCAATCGTGATCTATATATATATGTATATATATATATATATATATATATATATATATATATATATATATATATATATATATAAATAAAATAAATACTTGATTTTCAGTGTTCATTTATTTACACATATACACACACATAACACTCATCTACTCATTGTTGAGTTAAGGGTTGAATTGTCCATCCTTGTTCTATTCTCTGTCACTATTTTTCTGACCATGCTGAACACCCTTTCGCAGGTACCCAGAAAGGTTTCGAGTACCACCAAAAAAACTGAATCTCTGAAGACAGTATAAAAATCTGTGTTAAAGGTGTACAAATACTGTTTGTATAATAAGCATGTTATTGTTTACAATTGAGGGTTAAGACTTCAGTACTAAAAAAAAAAAAAAGAATGTGGCTTAAGTACAATTTTTTAATTGAGCTGCTGCATTTTTTGGTTGGGTTGTTTATTTATTTTGAGTAACTTCTACATTTTTCAAAGGGGAGGAATGTAATAGAGTGATCTATGTTTGTCTGTTGCCATCTCCTGGTGAATGTTGGCTATAGCGTACTGGGGTTATTTTTTTGGTTGGCCAACGATTTACGTGGCGTTGCGCACCTGACGTCAAGTGTGTGAGTCTGTTCTGAAGTCTACAGTAAAGAGACGTACTTCATCACCTCGCCTGGTTATTGCCTCCAACTCAATATATTACAACAACGTTGCTGTTTACGGCAGACGAACTGCTTTACGGTAGAATAAAACATGGCTGCTGTTGTTGTGTGTTGTTACCGCGCTGGGAGGACGTTAATGAAACTGCCTAACAATAAACCCACATAAGAAACCAAGAACTCGCCCTCGATCATTCTACAGTTATAACGTGTTTGGGCAGGCACGCTGTTTATATTGTGGGAAAGCGGACGTGAAAACAGGTCACTCAGGTCCGCATGGAGCTGGAGGGGGCGTGGCCTCCAGCTACGCCTGAATTTCGGGAGAAAATTTGTCCCGGGAGGTTTTCGGGAGAGGCGCTGAATTTTGGGAGTCTCCCGGAAAATCCGGGAGGGTTGGCAAGTATGATATAAGTTGTTTCCTTTATTGCGGCTCCAGACAGATTATTAGGGCCCGCATGGCCCATTGCATAAGGACTCCCTTTGGGAGTCCTTATGCAATGGGACATAAGGACCTATTGAATTTGTAAGGTTTTATTCTTTATTCTTTATTCTTCCGCCGCCACATTAAACTGTAATTTGACCCACTTAACATGCTTCAAAACTCACCATATTTGACCCACACATCAGGACCTGCGAAAATTGCCTTTTTTAAAAAAAAACGAACCACAAAACTCAAAATTGCGCTCTAGCGCCCCCTAGAAAAAAAAAACTAGACTGCCTGTAACTCCCACTAGAAAGGTCGGAGAGACATGAAACAAAAACCTCTATGTAGGTCTGACTTAGACCTACATTTCATAATAGTACATTCTCGGGCTAAAATCAACAGGAAGTTGGCAATTCCCCCTTCAAGACAAAAAAGTACTAAAAACAGTCACTTTTGCCTCTTTGAGCTGTAATTTGACCCCCTTAACATGCTTCAAAACTCACCAAACTGAACGCACACATCAGAACTGGCAAAAATTGTGATCTAATAAAAAAAAAACCTAACCCCAAATCTCAAAATTGTGCTCTAGCGCAATTGTTTAATAAAACGCACAAAAAACTGCTCCTCGGATGAAAAAAACTGACAAAACTGACTGTAACTCCCACTGGGAAAGTCGGAGAGACATGAAACAAAAACCTATATGTAGGTCTCACTTAGACCTACATTTCATAAACTGACAACCCCCAGCAAAAATCAAGAAGAAGTTTGCTATTCCCCCTTCAAAACAACATTTTTGTAAAAAACGGTCACCTTTCTTCAAAATCTATCTCCTCTGAGCGCGTTTGTCGTTTCGGCTTCAAACTAACACAGGAGAGAGATTAAACCCTTGTGTATAAATAACAGAACAGCGTTTTAATATCTGCTCCGGTTTTGATTTTATGACCCTTCAAAGACCCGCTGCGCTGATGCTGCTGCGCTGCTGTTTTTTTTAAGATGGCTGCTTAAAAGCAGGAAGCACCAACGTGCCCACACAATGCAGACAAGGTAGGTACACTAGACAAAAGTATTGGGACACTTATGACTACCACCGGACAAAAGTATTGGGACACTTAGGACGACAACTGGACAAAAGTATTGGGACACTTGGGACTACAACTTGACAAAAGTATTGGGAAACTTGACTACAACTTGACATAAATATTGGGACACTTCGGATTACCACTGGACAAAAGTATTGGGACACTTAGGACTAAAACTTGACAAAAGTATTGGGCCACTTGGGACTAAAACTTGACAAAAGTATTGGGACACATAGAACTAAAACTTGACAAAAGTATTGGGCCACTTGGGACTAAAACTTGACAAAAGTATTGGGACACATAGAACTACCACTGGACAAAACTATTGGGACACTTAGGACTAAAACTGGACAAATGTTTTGGGACACTTAGGACTAAAACTTGAAAAAAGTATTGGGACACTTACTACTAAAACTTGACAAAAGTATTGGGACACTTAGGACTAGCACCTGCCAAATATGCGGGCCCGACCAATGCTGCTTGCAGCTTTAATTAGGGCCCGCAATGGCCCATTGCAAAAGGACTCCCGAAGGGAGTCCTTATGCAATGGGACATAAGGACCTATTGTATTTGTAAGGTTTTATTATTCTTTCTTTCTTTCTTTCTTCTTCCGCCGCCTCTTCGAGCACTAATTTGACCCACTTAACATGCTTCAAAACTCACCATATTTGACCCACACATCAGGATCTGCGAAAATTGCCTTTTAATAAAAAAACCAAACCCCATAACTCAAAATTGCGCTCTAGCGCCCCCTAGGAAGAAGAAAAAACTACGATGCCGGTAACTCCCACTAGGAAGGTCGGAGAGACATGAAACAAAAACCTTTATGTAGGTCTGACTTAGACCTACATTTTTCAATTGTACATCTTTGGGCTAAAATCAACAGGAAGTTGGCAATTCCCCCTTCAAGACAAAAAAGTACTAAAAACAGTCACTTTTGCCTCTTTGAGCTGTAATTTGACCCCCTTAACATGCTTCAAAACTCACCAAACTGAACGCACACATCAGGACTGGCAAAAATTGTGATCTAATAAAAAAAAAAAACCTAACCCCAAATCTCAAAATTGTGCTCTAGCGCAATTTTTTAATAAAACGCACAAAAAACTGCTCCTCGGATGAAAAAACTGACAAAACTGCCTGTAACTCCCACTGGGAAGGTCGGAGAGACATGAAACAAAAACCAATATGTAGGTCTCACTTAGACCTACATTTCATAAATTGACAACCCCCAGCAAAAATCAACAGGAAGTTTGCTATTCCCCCTTCAAAACAAAATTTTTGTAAAAACCGGTCACCTTTCTTCAAAATCTATCTCCTCTGAGCGCGTTTGTCGTTTCGGCTTCAAACTAACACAGGAGAGAGATTAAACCCTTGTGTATAAATAACAGAACAGCGTTTTAATACCTGCTCCGGTTTTGATTTTATGACCCTTCAAAGACCCGCTGCGCTGATGCTGCTGCGCTGCTGTTTTTTTAAGATGGCTGCTTAAAAGCAGGAAGCACCAGCGTGCCCACACAATGCAGACAAGGTAGGTACACTAGACAAAAGTATTGGGACACTTATGACTACCACCGGACAAAAGTATTGGGACACTTAGGACGACAACTGGACAAAAGTATTGGGACACTTGGGACTACAACTTGACAAAAGTATTGGGAAACTTGGGACTAAAACTTGACAAAAGTTTTGGGCCACTTGGGACTAAAACTTGACAAAAGTATTGGGACACTTGACTACAACTTGACATAAATATTGGGACACTTCGGATTACCACTGGACAAAAGTATTGGGACACTTAGGACTAAAACTTGACAAAAGTATTGGGCCACTTGGGACTAAAACTTGACAAAAGTATTGGGACACATAGAACTACCACTGGACAAAACTATTGGGACACTTAGGACTAAAACTGGACAAATGTTTTGGGACACTTAGGACTAAAACTTGACAAAAGTATTGGGACACTTAGGACGACAACTGGACAAGAGTATTGGGACACTTGGGACTACAACTTGACAAAAGTATTGGGAAACTTAGGACTAAAACTTGACAAAAGTATTGGGCCACTTGGGACTAAAACTTGACAAAAGTATTGGGACACTTGACTACAACTTGACATAAATATTGGGACACTTCGGATTACCACTGGACAAAAGTATTGGGACACTTAGGACTAAAACTTGACAAAAGTATTGGGTCACTTGGGACTAAAACTTGACAAAAGTATTGGGACACATAGAACTACCACTGGACAAAAATATTGGGACACTTAGGACTAAAACTGGACAAATGTTTTGGGACACTTAGGACTAAAACTGGACAAAAGTATTGGGACACTTAGGATTAAAACTTGACAAATGTATTGGGACACTTAGGACTACAACTTGAAAAAAGTATTGGGACACTTACTACTAAAACTTGACAAAAGTATTGGGACACTTAGGACTAGTACCTGCCAAATACGCGGGCCCGACCAATGCTGCTTGCAGCTTTAATTTTTTTTGTATTTTTGGTCCAATATGGCTCTTTCAACATTTTGGCTTGCCAAAAAGAAACCGTTTGGAAACAATGTATGTAAAAAAAAAAAACATTTAAATCTAACAAAATACAGGTAAAAGCCAGTAAATTAGAATATTTTGAAAAACTTGATTTATTTCAGTAATTGCATTCAAAAGGTGTAACTTGTACATTATATTTATTCATTGCACACAGACTGATGCATTCAAATTTTTATTTCATTTAATTTTGATGATTTGAAGTGGCAACAAATGAAAATCCAAAATTCCGTGTGTCACAAAATTAGAATATTACTTAAGGCTAATACAAAAAAGGGATTTTTAGAAATGTTGGCCAACTGAAAAGTATGAAAATGAAAAATATGAGCATGTACAATACTCAATACTTGGTTGGAGCTCCTTTTGCCTCAATTACTGCGTTAATGCGGCGTGGCATGGAGTTGATGAGTTTCTGGCACTGCTCAGGTGTTATGAGAGCCCAGGTTGCTCTGATAGTGGCCTTCAACTCTTCTGCGTTTTTGGGTCTGGCATTCTGCATCTTCCTTGTCACAATACCCCACAGATTTTCTATGGGGCTAAGGTCAGGGGAGTTGGCGGGCCAATTTAGAACAGAAATACCATGGTCCGTAAACCAGGCACGGGTAGATTTTGCGCTGTGTGCAGGCGCCAAGTCCTGTTGGAACTTGAAATCTCCATCTCCATAGAGCAGGTCAGCAGCAGGAAGCATGAAGTGCTCTAAAACTTGCTGGTAGACGGCTGCGTTGACCCTGGATCTCAGGAAACAGAGTGGACCGACACCAGCAGATGACATGGCACCCCAAACCATCACTGATGGTGGAAACTTTACACTAGACTTCAGGCAACGTGGATCCTGTGCCTCTCCTGTCTTCCTCCAGACTCTGGGACCTCGATTTCCAAAGGTCCAGCTTGCTGAGTGGTCCAAAGTCATGTTTTCTGACGAAAGCAAATTTTGCATTTCCTTTGGAAATCGAGGTCTCAGAGTCTGGAGGAACACAGGAGAGGCACAGGATCCACGTTGCCTGAAGTCTAGTGTAAAGTTTCCACCATCAGTGATGGTTTGGGGTGCCATGTCATCTGCTGGTGTCGGTCCACTCTGTTTCCTGAGATCCAGGGTCAACGCAGCCGTCTACCAGCAAGTTTTAGAGCACTTCATGCTTCCTGCTGCTGACCTGCTCTATGGAGATGGAGATTTCAAGTTCCAACAGGACTTGGCGCCTGCACACAGCGCAAAATCTACCCGTGCCTGGTTTACGGACCATGGAATTTCTGTTCTAAATTGGCCCGCCAACTCCCCTGACCTTAGCCCCATAGAAAATCTGTGGGGTATTGTGAAAAGGAAGATGCAGAATGCCAGACCCAAAAACGCAGAAGAGTTGAAGGCCACTATCAGAGCAACCTGGGCTCTCATAACACCTGAGCAGAGCCAGAAACTCATCGACTCCATGCCACGCCGCATTAACGCAGTAATTGAGGCAAAAGGAGCTCCAACCAAGTATTGAGTATTGTACATGCTCATATTTTTCATTTTCATACTTTTCAGTTGGCCAACATTTCTAAAAATCCCTTTTTTTGTATTAGCCTTAAGTAATATTCTAATTTTGTGACACACGGAATTTTGGATTTTCATTTGTTGCCACTTCAAATCATTAAAAATTAAATGAAATAAACATTTGAATGCATCAGTCTGTGTGCAATGAATAAATATAATGTACAAGTTACACCTTTTGAATGCAATTACTGAAATAAATCAAGTTTTTCAAAATATTCTAATTTACTGGCTTTTACCTGTATTTCGCATTTGCCGCTTTTGCTCATATTTGTAAAAAAAAATGTTTATTAATTAAAAAATGTGGTGGGTGCTGCTTAAATGTGGGTGCGCTCTATAGCCCGGAAAACACGGTAATGACAGTTATGTCGGAGGCGCTGAATCATTTGATTGGAAACAAATATGGACAAAAGCATTTTTTTTCCCGCTCCTACTGAAGGACAATTCCCATCTGTTGTGGAGAAAGAAAGAAAAAGAGCGCCACTTATGGATAATGTCTATAATCAGCCTACTTAATGCGTTCAACAGAATAGGAGATATGAAGCAGATGGTGAATCTGCAGTCACGACGTGCTCCACATCAATTGACAGGGGCTGTTGTCGAGGGGAACAGTTTTTTCTGCACCCCCGGAGGGTCTGCGGATGCCTGCGTCGGATAGAACGTCTAAGTGACGTTCTAGACGCTCCAATAAATCATCATTTCCCCCAGACGTACGAGGTTAACCAAGCGCGTCATGTTCTTCCTCGCAATCATACTCTGACACGCCGGGGCCTTAATATGTACGAAAACTGCCCGCTTTGCAGTTCTTCTCAGACTGGTTCCGAGTAAAAACCTCAACAACACCCGCCACCCCACCCCGCGCCATGCTGCTGCGCAGATTTGATCAGCCACCTGCTGTGAATCAGGTTTATAGTCCTGCCGCACATGGGGTAAACATTCCATCCTCCTCGGGGAAGCCAGCGGTTTTTGTGCACGTCGGAAAAGTCTTTACAGGACAAAAAGTAATGGCGGCATAGGTAGGGGGGAGGAAAAAAAAAACATGTACGGACATTTCCGGATAAAATGCTGTTGTAAGCAGTTTGTCAATGGAAGTGCAGGCTGGGGAGCTGACAAACGTACAGAGATTGTTCTCCTCGGATGCTCATTTAGAGGTTATGGCTGCAATCAGAGCCTCTGGTGGAAATTGAAATAAAGCACCCATTTCCAGCCGTGGTCACAACGCATGCAGGCAGTTTTTTTATTTTTTTATTTTTACTTTCATGATGGCATCTGGCACCATGGACATAAAGCAGGGGGGTCATTGAGGGCCTCATCGCAGTTATGGCTGCCCTCAGAGCAGGCCCGGCCCTAACCAATCTGGCGCCCTAGGCAAAATTTTAGGTGGCGCCCCCCCCCACATCGGCATTGAAGTGTATATACTCAGAAGAAACCGAATAGCTTTGTCTTTGACCTTTTTTTTTTTTACTTACAACTATACCTAATATATAAAGGGGTGGAAAAGTGACTATTACCTGCAGGGCAAACATTAGCTAACCAGAAGGCAATAACAATATAAACAAAAAACACCTGCTTAAAAGATCTAATACAAATGTCCCTGAGGAATGTAAGGTGGGAGTACTGTAATTACCTAACGTTACATTATTATTTTCCATAACAATTTAGCCCCCTCCACAATATTAACCCGACGTTAAAACAGAACTAGCTATTTATTGATTAGCAATTGCCGAATCATGTAACATTAGCTTAATGCTAAAAAGCCAGGTTACTATCACATTCTGTAACAGACAAATAATTTCATGTAGGCTAACGTTACCTACCTGCTACCTCTGTCTTTTCTCGTTTCTCCTCCTCTTCTTTTCTCTTTTTTCTTCCCTGGGCACCTGACAGTTTTGGCCGTTTTGACATGTTGTGTTGATTTTTTGATGTGGTGACGTCCAAAAAGAGTCATGATACGGGAAGGGAGGGGGCGCACCGTGCGGGGGTGGGGGGGGGGGGGGGCGGGCCGTAATGTTGTAACAAATAATATTTCTATTAAATAGGCTTTACTTTGCATTTTAATTAACGTGGGATTATTTTTTTGTATTTAGAAATAATAGTATCAACTTTTTTTTTTTTTTTTTTTTTTTCTCCAACATTGCAACATGGCGCCCCCTGATGGACGGCGCCCTTAGCATTATACGGCCTATGCCACGGGCCGGCCCTGCCTCAGAGGCATACTTGCCAACCTTGAGACCTCTGATTTCGGGAGGTGGGGGCGGGGCGGGGCGTGGTTAAGAGGGGAGGAGTATATTGACAGCTAGAATTCACCAAGTCAAGTATTTCATACACATATATATATATATATATATATATATATATATATATATATATATATATATATATTAGAGATGCGCGGATAGGCAATTATTTCATCCGCAACCGCATCAGAAAGTCATCAACCATCCGCCATCCACCCGATCTAACATTTGATCAGAACCGCATCCGCCCGTTGTTATATATCTAATATAGACGATGCAAGGCATTAGTGAGGCATACCTGCCAACTACTCCGGTTTTCCCGTAATTCGTACGGTTTTCATCAACCTATTCCGGGTTACGGTTGCAGTGATAAAAAATACGGTTTTTCATTAATTAAGAAAAAAAAAAGGGTGAAAACTACGCGAATTGCACCTTGTGCAGACAAGATTTTTCGATCGGACACGGAGGAATTAGCGATGTAAAAGACCACGTTGGGACAAAAAAACACAAGTCTAATGCCGTTGCTAGCGATACAAGTGGAAAACTTTCAACGTTTTTCGTCGCCCAAACAGATTCTTTGGATGTGATAAATGCCGAAGTTTTATTTACGGAGGCAATAATTGAGCATGGACTTCCAATCGCACTGGCTGATCACATGGGACAGTTAAATGTTTGTAATGCGACCTTTAAAAATCATTACGCGGTGATCGCGGTCCCAAAAATAAACTTTTCTTGCATGATATTGTCCAGAAAAACTCGCTTTATATTACTATAGAGTCCTTTTAACGAATTAGTTTGATGGTTTATCACAAACCTTAAATGAAAGAAGTCCTTTGTTCTCCTGCACCATGCATGCACTTTGGCCTTGCTTCGTGTTTGGTGCGCAATCTTGTCGGCTGTATTTCACAGCACGTCTTTGACAACTTGAAGTGGCATAAAACATTTAAAACAAAGGGGTTATAGGAACAATCACTTTCAGTGTTTTATGCCACTTCAAGTAAACTTATCATAAAGTTACCATATCATTTTTGCAGTATGATCAATCTGATATAATAAATTTGGATTTTAGCCACAAAAAGGTAATGACACCAATGTTATCTATTGGAATTGTTTAGTACTGTTATACTGTTAAAAGTGTTTATACTATTTATGCTTTCAAGTCCAAGTTGAAGAAATCTTGTTAAATGTTGACAGCATAACTACCAAAATACAGAAGTATGTCCTTAATATTTTTGCAGTGCTATCTCTGTTGAAAAGTTAAAATGATTACACTAGAGATGTGATGTGCCACTTTTCAAGTGTCTGATGGCTTAAATTAATTTGCATTAATTTTTCATATTTTGAATTCTTTTGAAAGGCTTACAAAAAAACTACATTTGAATTGTAATTCCATGCTATTGACAGGACTATTAATTTTAATGAAGTTAGCTTACCATGTTTACAGTATGATAATTGTGATAGAAATGTGAATTTTAGGCACAGAATATTTTTTACAATTGAACAAGGCAGTAGATTATACAAGCTTGGACAGAAAGTTAATAATGACACCAATTTTTTTTTTATGGAATTGTTTAGTACTGTTTTACCATTTGTTTACTGTAAAAAGTGTTTATACTGTTTATACTTTCAATTAACAAATTGAAGTCTTGTGAAAGGTTGACAGGATAACTGGCATTAACTGTCAAAATAATTTCAAACTATTGAAGTTAGCTTACAGAATAAACATGTCAATCAACCCATATGATTTTTGCTGTAATATTTTTGTTTTGAAAAGTCACTGTGACTGATAGAAAAGTGATGGTTTTAGCAACATTTTAACCTGTCTGAATGCTAATAATCATTTTGCGTCGGGGGGCGAAGCCCTGAACCCTCCACCAGGACTTTGTCCTGGACCTACCGGGGCCTGCGGCCCTTGGACCCTGGCTACTAGGTTTTTCTGATTTCAAAAGTTGGCAGGTATGGTGAGGTTATAAAGCTTTTGCCTGTTAAAGAAAGGAGACTGATCCAATGCAGCACAGACATTCGCGTGCCACGCTGTCACGACCCAGACCCACACCAGTGCGCAATCATATGGGAGCCGCGCTGAGCGCACCTCCAAGCGCGTCTCGCTGCCGGCGACGGCCGGGTATGGGCCCGACGCTCCAGCGCCATCCATTTTCAGGGCTAGTTGATTCGGCAGGTGGGTTGTTACACACTCCTTAGCGGGTTCCGACTTCCATGGCCACCGTCCTGCTGTCTATATCAACCAGGGTGAGCCCCACCCCTTTCGTGAGCGCACTGCGCGCGGAGTGACCCCTGTTACGCGCCCCCGGCAACAGGGGTGGCGGGCAGGTAAGCTGCTTACCTGCTGCGCGTGACGCCGGCCGCGGCGAAGGCGGACGAGGCGGGGTGTCGGTGCGGTGGGCGCGGTGGTGACCCTGGACGTGCGTCGGGCCCTTCTCGCGGATCGCCTCAGCTACGGCTCCCGGTGGGGCCCTCTCGGGGGAAGGGGCCTCGGTCCCGGACCCCGGCGAGGCGTCCCTTCTCCGCTCCGTAAAAGTGTCCATCTCTTTTTTTTTTTTTTCTTCTGTTGTGGCATATGCTGCAGGTGCCTGCTCGTTTTTCGTATGTGGGTAACAACATTTAACTATGAATATATATTTCCCAATTGGTTTAACTGCCACCCGCCTGAATCTATTTAAAATCTAATTTTTTTTTATTTCAATCGCCCGACCCGACCCGACCCGCGGATAAAATCTAATTTTTTTTTATTTCATCCGCCCGATCCGCGGATAATCCGCGGACTCCGCGGTTGTGCCCGCAAACCGCACATCTCTAATATATATATATATATATATATATATATATATATAGATATCTATATCCTGAAAATATGCAAACAAAACTGTGTTTAGATAATTGATACCTCAAACTTGCATAAATAAATATTAAGGAATATAACATAACTTGGCTTCTGAGAGTTTCGAAATGTAATGAATAAAATGCTAAAGTTGTTGATAAACGAGCAATTATTTTAATAATTAAATATGGTCATTTTAAATGAATTATTATGATAATTTTAAAATCAATTATTTCAAATATGTTTATTTTAATGTATAATTCTATGGCTGGATGTAATAAGGAGTCACGAAAAAATACAAATAAAAATACAATTAATTTTGATGTTTTTAGCAAAATATAGTAAGGATTCTTAATAGGACTAGTTGTTAAAGATCCCTAAATATTCAGCACAACAATTAAATGGGGTTGGAGATGTCCTCTTGGGTGGGGTGGAGTTTGGCAATAATCATGTGGTGCCACCAGTACAACACATCTTCAGTTGTGTTCCCCGACGTCATTGGGCGTTTCGGCCATTTATCACAAGACACCCTCTGCCGAGGTTGGCCCACCACAGGCTGATCAGACCTGGGTGTGTGTCGCATGGTGGCACCACGTGGTTATTTGGCAGCCCATGCTGCATCCCTGCGCTTCAGCCCCACAGCCAGTGACTGCTCCGTTCTGCTGCGGTGGCAAGTTCTTTAATAGCCTTGCGTTGGGCCTGTCCTCTGATTCCTACTTCTTTCAGGAGCCTTGTGGTGGAACTGGCTACAAAGCCTCTACAGCCCACCTCCACTGGCCACACCTTCACGTCCCAGCCCCTTGCCTCTGCTTCAGCTGCCAAGTTGGCATATCGCAGCCTCTTCCGTTCGAATGCTTCATCGATGGCGTCCTCCCATGGGACCGTTAGCTCAACAATGAAGACACGGCGGCAGGACATGGACCAGAGGACCAGGTCTGGGCGCAGGCTGGTTGCTGCAATTTCGGGTGGGAAGATAAGCCTCTGGCTGAGGTCTACCCGCATTTCCCAATCTCGGGCTGCGTTCAGTGGGCCTAAGTCTGGAGGTGATGGCTTGGTCCGCCGTTTCTCTCCTTCCCGGATAGGCTGAAGCCCCCCTAAAATATTCTTAAGCCCCCCTAAATAATTTGGTGTTATATATATATATATATATATATATATATATATATATTATTATTTTTATTTTTTTACAAATACATGCCGACATATTCATTAAAAAGTGGCCCGAATATGAGTTTAAATAAATAATCATATAACCTGTCATTATTCACTCAGTTTCCCCTCACGTACATAAGGGAGAGAGCTCCTTTAGTGCGTCGGTATCCAATCCATTCCACTTGTTCATATAGAAAATGCCCACATCACTCAAAATCCAGTCCGCATTTTCTCTTCGACCTTGCTTGCGGTCCTTGGACTTGTTCATATAGAAAATGCCCACATCACTCAAAATCCAGTCCACATTTTCTCTGCGACCTTGCTTGCGGTCCTGCAGGTGTACGAAGCACGTTAGCACACATTACTGCAGAACAAGAATGTGAACGGATGCAAAATGGACATAAGAAACTTTTTCAAGAAAGTAAGTATTCATCACTGCTTGTAGTAAAATGTATTAGCTCCACTTTACACCAATGAATAATTTCTAAGTCTTTGTTAGCCGTATGTGAAGTTTTGTGCTCGTGCGCTACGTTCGCTCGCATCTTGTGCATCTCCTGGGGGCTAAGCCCCCCCTGTCCTTATAGTGACGCCCCTGTGGTCTCCCATTCAGTAAAAAAACTGTAAAATTCCATTCCGTTTTTTTTTTTTTTTTGAGGTGGTCTGTCATAAGTTTTTCAGAATTCTATCGGACGTTGTGACTTTTGGTATTACTGTTCCTGAAATGTTTTTTATAAGACACAAAACCTCACAATACTAGTAAGTACAGTACATTGATTTACTAAATTATTCACTCAAATAGCAATAATTAGCATTATGTTAATTTTCAGTGTTTTATTGTTCATAGTTTATACTTGCCAACCCTCCTGGATTTTCCGGGAGACTCCCGAAATTCAGCGCCTCTCCCGAAAACCTCCCAGGACAAATTTTCTCCCGAAAATCTCCTATGCGGACCTGAGTGACGTGTCAACAGCCTGTTTTCACGTCCGCTTTCCCACAATATAAACAGCGTACCTGCCCAATCACGTTATAACTGTAGAATGATGGAGGGCGAGTTCTTGGTTTCTTATGTGGGTTTATTGTTAGGCAGTTTCGTTAAAGTCCTCCCAGCGCGGTAGCAACACACCTACCGTAAAGTAGTTATTCTGCCGTAAACAGCAATGTTGTGACACTCTTAAACAGGACAATACTGCCATCTAGTGCATTTGATGAAAGCACTTTTGTGCGTGCCACACAGCAATGCACCATCAGAGAGGGTGTTCAGCATGGTTAGAAAAATAGTGACAGAGAATAGAACAAGGATGGACAATTCAACCCTTATCTCAACAATGAGTAGATGAGTGTTATGTGTGTGTATATGTGTAAATAAATGAACACTGAAATTCAAGTATATATATATATATATATATATATATATATATATATATATATATATATATATATATATATATATATATATATATATATATATATATATATATATACATATATATATATATATATATATATCCATCCATCCATCCATTTTCTACCGCTTATTCCCTTTGGGGTCGCGGGGGGCGCTGGAGCCTATCTCAGCTACAATCGGGCGGAAGGCGGGGTACACCCTGGACAAGTCGCCACCTCATCGCAGTATATATATATATATATATATATATATATATATATATATATATATATATATAAGAAATACTTGACTTTCAGGGAATTCTAGCTATATATATATATATATATATATATATATGTATTTTATTATATATATATATATATATATATATACTGTATAAAAATATATATATATTTATATTTATTTATATATATATATATATATATATATATATATATATATATATATATATATATATATATATATATATATATATAATAAAATAAATATATATTTATAGCTAAAATTCACTGAAAGTCAAGTATTTCTTGTATATATATATATATATATATATGAAATACTTGACTTAGTATTTCGGAGGTCTCAAGGTTGGCAAGTATGGTCATAGTTAATATTGTAAATCCCACTTTCTATATTTCCATGGACATTTTTGGTCTCCCATTCAGTAAAAAACAGTAAAATTCCATTACGCTTTTTTTTTTTTTTTGAGGTGGTCTGTCATAAGTTTTTTAGAACTCTATCGGACGTTGTGACTTTTGGTATTAGTGTTCCTGGAAAAAAGGGACCCAAACACACAAACTGTACAGCAGATGTTTACAGCTGAATGTGTATATATCATTTATACACATTAGCCCCCTCAGACACCTTTTTTGTGGCCCCCGAGTCAAAACATTTGCCCAGCTCTGCACTGTACGGAAGCGACGGTGCACGACCGAGCCCTGAACACAACAGTCGCCTTCAGGTGATGATATTTGATCTTTAGAGGTACAGCCAACCTGTCATTGAAAATGTCCTTTAAGTTGACAAGCTGTCATTTATAATAAATGCCAGCCGGCCTTGTGGTGGCAATCGTCCCTCAGCTCTGAGCGCAGTGCTAGATCGCCAGAAAGATAAAATCCAGGCATGCATTTTTTTTTTAAAAACCCACTGTTGTAATTAACATCCCCAGTGACCCGAAAATAAACATTTATTTCCCCATCTTGTGCGCGTGCCGAAAGGATTTTTGACGCTGTCCTTTGATAGGCTGATTTCCATTTTCATCTGTGGTCCCCCCCTCGCCGCCGCGCCTCCACTGTAATTTATGCATCAAATTCATGCATAATTAATTTTGAATTTGCCACTATAAGTATTGAGACACCCGAACCAATTCTCTGATAATGGAGGTGGCTGAGGTCTCTGTCGCTTCAAAATGAACAACTACCACTTTCCTCGGACTTTCTCCGACCCCGGACTCCGAAAGAAAGGACAAACCCCGTTTCCATATGAGTTGGGAAATTGTGTTAGATGTAAATATAAACGGAATACAATGATTTGAAAATCATTTTCAACCCATATTCAGTTGAATATGCTACAAAGACAACATATTTGATGTTCAAACTCCATCCATCCATCCATCTTCTTCCGCTTATCCGAGGTCGGGTCGCGGGGGCAGCAGCCTAAGCAGGGAAGCCCAGACTTTCCTCTCCCCAGCCACTTCGTCCAGCCCCTCCCGGGGGATCCCGAGGCGTTCCCAGGCCAGCCGGGAGACATAGTCTTCCCAGCGTGTCCTGGGTCTTCCCCGTGGCCTCCTACCGGTCGGACGTGCCCTAAACACCTCCCGAGGGAGGCGATCGGGTGGCATCCTGACCAGATGCCCGAACCACCTCATCTGGCTCCTCTCCATGTGGAGGAGCAGCGGCTTTACTTTGAGCTCCCCCCGGATGACAGAGCTTCTCACCCTATCTCTAAGGGAGAGCCCCGCCACCCGGCGGAGGAAACTCATTTCGGCCGCTTGTACCCGTGATCTTGTCCTTTCGGTCATAACCCAAAGCTCATGACCATAGGTGAGGATGGGAACGTAGATCGACCGGTAAATTGAGAGCTTTGCCTTCCGGCTCAACTCCTTTTTCACCACAACGGATCGATACAGCGTCCGCATTACTGAAGATGTCGCACCGATCCGCCTGTCGATCTCACGATCCACTCTTCCCTCACTCGTGAACAAGACTCCGAGGTACTTGAACTCTTCCACTTGGGGCAGGGTCTCCTCCCCAACCCGAAGATGGCATTCCACCCTTTTCCGGGCGAGAACCATGGACTCGGACTTGGAGGTGCTGATTCTCATCCCAGTCGCTTCACACTCGGCTGCGAACCGATCCAGCGAGAGCTGAAGATCCTGGCCAGATGAAGCCATCAGGACCACATCATCTGCAAAAAGCAGAGACCTAATCCTGCAGCCACCAAACCAGATCCCCTCAACGCCTTGACTGCGCCTAGAAATTCTGTCCATAAAAGTTATGAACAGAATGGGTGACAAAGGGCAGCCTTGGCGGAGTCCAACCTTCACTGGAAACGTGTCCGACTTACTGCTGGCAATGCGGACCAAGCTCTGACACTGATCATACAGGGAGCGGACCGCCAAAATCAGACAGTCCGATACCCCATACTCTCTGAGCACTCCCCACAGGACTTCCTGAGGGACATGGTCGAATGCCTTCTCCAAGTCCACAAAACACATGTAGACTGGTTGGGCAAACTCCCATGCACCCTCAAGGACCCTGCCGAGAGTATAGAGCTGGTCCACAGTTCCACGACCAGGACGAAAACCACACTGTTCCTCCTGAATCCGAGGTTCGACTATCCGGCGTAGCCTCCTCTCCAGTACACCTGAATAGACCTTACCGGGAAGGCTGAGGAGTGTGATCCCACGATAGTTAGAACACACCCTCCGGTTCCCCTTCTTAAAGAGAGGAACCACCACCCCGGTCTGCCAAGCCAGTTCAAACTCATAAACATTTTTTTATTTTTGCAAATAATCATTAACTTTAGAATTTGATGCCAGCAACACGTGACAAAGAAGTCGGGAAAGGTGGCAATAAATACTGATAAAGTTGAGGAATGCTCATCAAACACTTATTTGGAACATCCCACAGGTGAACAGGCTAATTGGGAACAGGTGGGTGCCATGATTGGGTATAAAAGTAGATTCCATGAAATGCTCAGTCATTCACAAACAACGATGGGGCGAGGGTCGCCACTTTGTCAACAAATGCGTGAGCAAATTGTTGAACAGTTTAAGAACAACATTTCTCAACGAGCTTTTGCAAGGAATTTAGGGATTTCACCATCTACGGTCCGTAATATCATCAAAGGGTTCAGAGAATCTGGAGAAATCACTGCACGTAAGCGATATTAGGGACCTTCCATCCCTCAGGCGGTACTGCATCAAAAAGCGACATCAGTGTGTAAAGGATATCACCACATGGGCTCAGAAACACTTCAGAAACCCACTGTCAGTAACTACAGTTTGTCACATTCACACCTGTGGACAATTTACAGTCTCCAGTTAACAGAACATGTATAATCTCGGAATTTGGAAGGAAGCCCAGGAACCTGGGGAAAACCCTCACACGTAGAGAACACGTACTTTTATTCACTCTTATGTGGCGCCCCTTTGTAAAAGACATGTCAAAACTTTGGTTGTACCTTCTAAATACCGTATAAGCCAGACCTGGACGGGGGTGGACCGCTCGCCTGTGCATCGGTTGGGGACATTCCTGCGCTGCTGACCCGTCTCCACTCGGGTTTGGTCTCCTGCTGGCTCCACTATGGACTGGACTCTCACACTATTATGTTAGATCCACTATGGACTGGACTCTCACACTATTATGTTAGATCCACTATAGACTGGACTCTCACTATTATGTTAGATCCACTATGGACTGGACTCTCACTATTATGTTAGATCCACTATGGACTGGACTCACTATTATGTTAGATCCACTATGGACTGGACTCTCACTATTGTGTTAGATCCACTATGGACTGGACTCTCACTATTATGTTAGATCCACTATGGACTGGACTCTCTATTATGTTAGATCCACTATGGACTGGACTCTCACTATTGTGTTAGATCCAATATGGACTGGACTCTCACTATTATGTTAGATCCACTGTGGACTGGACTCACACTATTATGTTAGATCCACTATGGACTGGACTCTCACACTATTATGTTAGATCCACTATGGACTGGACTCTCACACTATTATGTTAGATCCACTATGGACTGAACTCTCACTATTATGTTAGATCCACTATGGACTGGACTCTCACTATTATGTTAGATCCACTATGGACTGGACTCTCACACTATTATGTTAGATCCACTATGGACTGGACTCTCACTATTATGTTAGATCCACTATGGACTGGACTCTCACACTATTATGTTAGATCCACTATGGACTGGACTCACACACTATTATGTTAGATCCACTATGGACTGGACTCTCACACTATTATGTTAGATCCACTATGGACTGGACTCTCACTATTATGTTAAATCCACTATGGACTGGACTCTCACTATTATGTTAGATACACTATGGACTGGACTCTCACACTATTATGTTAGATCCACTATGAACTGGACTCTCACACTATTATGTTAGATCCACTATGGACTGGACTCTCACACTATTATGTTAGATCCACTATGGACTGGACTCTCACTATTATGTTAGATCCACTATGTACTGGACTCACTATTATGTTAGATCCACTATGGACTGGACTCTCACTATTATGTTAGATCCACTATGGACTGGACTCTCACTATTATGTTAGATCCACTATGGACTGGACTCTCACTATTATGTTAGATCCACTATGGACTGGACTCTCACTATTATGTTAGATCCACTATGGGCTTGACTCTCACTATTATGTTGGATCCACTATGGACTGGACTCACTAATATGTTGGATCCACTATGGACTGGACTCTCACACTATTATGTTAGATCCGCTATGGACTGGACTCTCACACTATTATGTTAGATCCACTATGGACTGGACTCTCACACTATTATGTTAGATCTACTATGGACTGGACTCTCACTATTATGTTAGATCCATAATGGACTGGACTTTTACACTATTATGTTAGATCCACTATGGACTGGACTCACACTATTATGTTAAATCCACTATGGACTGGACTCTCACTATTATGTTAGATCCACTATGGACTGGACTCTCACAATATTATGTTAGATCCACTATGGACTGGATTCACACTATTATGTTAAATCCACTATGGACTGGACTCTCACTATTATGTTAGATCCACTATGGACTGGACTCTCACACTATTATGTTAGATCCACTATGGACTGGACTCACACTATTATGTTAGACCCACTATGGACTGGACTCTCACACTATTATGTTAGATCCACTATGGACTGGACTCTCACTATTATGTTAGATCCACTATGGACTGGACTCTCACACTATTATGTTAGATCCACTATGGACTGGACTCTCACACTATTATGTTAGATCCACTATGGACTGGACTCTAACACTATTATGTTAGATCCACTATGGACTGGACTCTCACACTATTAGGTTAGATCCACTATGGACTGGACTCTCACTATTATGTTAGATCCACTATGGACTGGACTCTCACACTATTATGTTAGATCCACTATGGACTGGACTCTCACTATTATGTTAGATCCACTATGGACTGGACTCTCACTATTATGTTAGATCCACTATGGACTGGACTCTCACACTATTATGTTAGATCCACTATGGACTGTACTCACACTATTATGTTAGACCCACTATGGACTGGACTCTCACACTATTATGTTAGATCCACTATGGACTGGACTCTCACTATTATGTTAGATCCACTATGGACTGGACTCTCCCACTATTATGTTAGATCCACTATGGACTGGACTCTCACACTATTATGTTAGATCCACTATGGACTGGACTCACACTATTATGTTAAATCCACTATGGACTGGACTCTCACTATTATGTTAGATCCACTATGGACTGGACTCTCACACTATTATGTTAGATCCACTATGGACTGGACTCCCACACTATTATGTTAGATCCACTGTGGACTGGACTCACACTATTATGTTAGATCCACTATGGACTGGACTCTCACTATTATGTTAGCTCCACTATGGACTGGACTCACTATTATGTTAGATCCACTATGGACTGGACTCACTATTATGTTAGATCCACTATGGACTGGACTCTCACACTATTATGTTAGATCCACTATGGACTGGACTCTCACTATTATGTTAGATCCACTATGGACTGGACTCTCACACTACTATGTTAGATCCACTATGGACTGGACTCACACTATTATGTTAAATCCACTATGGACTGGACTCTCACTATTATGTTAGATCCACTATGGACTGGACTCTCACTATTATGTTAGATCCACTATGGACTGGACTCTCACTATTATGTTAGATCCACTATGGACTGGACTCACTATTATGTTAGATCCACTATGGACTGGACTCACTATTATGTTAGATCCACTATGGACTGGACTATCACACTATTATGTTAGATCCACTATGGACTGGACTCTCACTATTATGTTAGATCCACTATGGACTGGACTCTCACACTACTATGTTAGATCCACTATGGACTGGACTCACACTATTATGTTAAATCCACTATGGACTGGACTCTCACTATTATGTTAGATCCACTATGGACTGGACTCTCACTATTATGTTAGATCCACTATGTACTGGACTCACTATTATGTTAGATCCACTATGGACTGGACTCTCACTATTATGTTAGATCCACTATGGACTGGACTTTCACTATTATGTTAAATCCACTATGGACTGGACTCTCACTATTATGTTAGATCCACTATGGACTGGACTCTCACTATTATGTTAGATCCACTATGGACTGGACTCTCACTATTATGTTAGATCCACTATGGACTGGACTCTCACTATTATGTTAGATCCACTATGGACTGGACTTTCACTATTATGCTAGATCCACTATGGACTGGACTCTCACTATTATGTTAGATCCACTATGGACTGGACTCTCACTATTATGTTAGATCCACTATGGACTGCACTCTCACACTATTATGTTAGATCCACTATGGGCTTGACTCTCACTATTATGTTAGATCCACTATGGACTGGACTCACTATTATGTTAGATCCACTATGGACTGGACTCTCACACTATTATGTTAGATCCGCTATGGACTGGACTCTCACTATTATGTTAGATCCACAATGGACTGGACTCTCACTATTATGTTATATCCACTATGAAATGGACTCACTATTATGTTAGATCCACTGTGGACTGTATTCTCACTATTATGTTAGATCCACTATGGACTGGACTCTCACACTATTATGTTAGATCCACTATAGACTGGACTCTCACTATTATGTTAGATCCACTATGGACTGGACTCTCACTATTATGTTAGATCCACTATGGACTGGACTCACTATTATGTTAGATCCACTATGGACTGGACTCTCACTATTGTGTTGGATCCACTATGGACTGGACTCTCACTATTATGTTAGATCCACTATGGACTGGACTCACTATTATGTTGGATCCACTATGGACTGGACTCTCACTATTGTGTTAGATCCAATATGGACTGGACTCTCACTATTATGTTAGATCCACTGTGGACTGGACTCACACTATTATGTTAGATCCACTATGGACTGGACTCTCACACTATTATGTTAGATCCACTATGGACTGGACTCTCACTATTATGTTAGATCCACTATGGACTGGACTCTCACTATTATGTTAGATCCACCATGGACTGGACTCTCACAATATTATTCTAGACCCACTCGACGTCCATTCCATCCGGTCTTCCCTGGGGGGGCGGGGGTCACCCACATCTGCAGTCCTCTCCAAGGTTTCTCATAGTCATTCACATTGACATCCCACTGGGTTGTGAGTTTTTTCCCTGCCCTTATGTGGGCTCTGAACCGAGGATGTCTTTGTGGCTTGTGCAGCCCTTTGAGACACTTGTGATTTAGGGCTATATAAATAAAGATTGATTGATTGATTGAAGACAGGAACTTTGCAGTCGGTCTTTAGAGTCTGTTGAAATACAAAGTGTTTCCCGCCTTCCTGTCGGTCGTTTTTTCTTAATAATTAGTTCGCAGCAGCCAGAGTGATCTCACAAGACCCTCGGGTGCTGTGAACGTCAATCAATTGACAAAAGTGACGTCTCGGTGAAGATTGATGATCTGACACGCCCTCCGCCATCCACCGGCAGCTCGCCATCCACTTAATGACCGCCGTTTTTGTGTTATAGCTTCACATTTGTCGTTAGTTTTTAAGCCAAAATGCGTCCGTTCTCCCCTTTTCTGTCGACACACCGTGTCTGCTTGTAAGTACTCTGTAATTTTGCGCTGCCGAACATGCTCCTCTGCTCGTAAAAAAAACAAAAAAACAGCAATGTCATGCCCGTTTAAAAAAAAAAAAGAATTCAGAATTTTTCAGAAGCAGTTTAATACCATTTTTAACTCATTAGGACCGCGGTACTTTATTAGTAACGATATACCGTACAACCCAGTGACGTGCAGGCCTCACCTGCCATCATGGAAAGAAAAAAAATGTAAAAATATTTTTTTTTTATTAAATTGTTATATGTATCCAGTGATTATACTATAAAGTTATTTTACATTTAACTTCACCCGTTTTAGATTATTTTTATTTAAAATCGCTGAATTTTCACATTTGCCGTTCAAATACTGAGAAGAGACGGTGCGGTGAACAGCAGCTAGTTGAGGCACGTCACTCAGTGCCTCAACATGGATTGCGGACTCGGCTAACTGCTGGCCTGCTGTGCAGTGAGACCGTATTGCTATATGAACTATATTATACATTTCCATAGTTTAGTTAGCTGAGGTATATAATGTACAGTGTATTTTGTCAACAACTGTATGTGTGTAACGTATTTCTTGTGCTGAGCGATCATAAAACGGCTGCAAAAGACGCACTGGCTGAGGCTCGCCTCCTGCACCCCCGCCGTAGAATGCACGGCAACCCCTGATGGGAGTGTTATATCAACTAAAGCCCACACTTAAACTTTCCACCTGCAAGATTGTATCTATTTAAAAAAGATATTTCATAAGAAGCCAAAAAGTGCAAAAACAATAATGTTCGTGTTGGAGGAGTTGTGAATGACTGCAGGGCCACAACATTAGGTACACCCGCAGACTGCAGGTGTACCTAATTCACAACTCCTCCAACACGAACATTATTGTTTTTGCACTTTTTGGCTTCTTATTAAATAACTTTTGTAACCTATTTTTATGGGCTTTCCTCTTTGTGATGTTAAGTTCCTGTTATGCGCTGTTGTACAGTATATGCCTTGAGCTCTTATTTTGAAGGCGCTAAGAGCGGAAGTGACGACACGTTGGAGTGGAGCGGAAGTTTTTGAAAGAAGGTAAATAAAGTGGTCCTCGTGTAAACTGGAGCCTCCGTGTTTGTTATTTTGTAGTTTCATACAGTATAGGCCACATTTATAAACCCTCGGTTACACTTTTTTAAATAGATTCAATCTTGCACGTGGAAAGTTTAAGTGAGGGCTTTAGTTGATATAACACTCTCGTCAGGGGGTGCATTAATCCAGCACAACAGCGGCTCATGGACTTATTTTATAAGTAAAGGTAAGACCATAATAAAGTTTTTTTTTAATTAAATGTGCTTTTTTTGTGTGCTACAGTTTGTATGTGTAAAGTTAAAGTTAAGTTAAAGTAGCAATGATTGTCCCACACACACTAGGTGTAATGACATTTGTCCTCTGCATTTGACCCATCCCCTTGATCACCCCCTGGGAGGTGAGGGGAGCAGTGGGCAGCAGCAGCGCCGCGCCCGGGAATAACTGTTGGTGATTTAACCCCCGATTCCAAGCCTTGATGCTGAGTGCCAAGCAGGGAAGAATGCTGGTATGAGCTTTTAAACATAACCCGTTAACTGCTGCCAATCAAATGGTGAATACGATACTCTTTAGGGTTCATATGTTTGTAAATCTGACTGTGATGAAGTCAGTGCCTCACCAGCCATCAACCTCACCGCACGTCACTGGTACAACCCTCGTTGTTGCAGCTGTGGGATGCTCATCACTCACGATGACATGCCGCCATCGCCGTTTTGAGACGTGACTAAGAAAACGCCATCAGGAGGTTGCCTCCAACCACGGATGTTAGAGCCAATGTTTTAAGACTGTGTGCTAATTGGAGACATCACACAGGAACAGATAGTGTCCATCACTACAGGGCAACAAATGTAGTGAAACAAAAGACTAATTAGGTCCACTTTACAAACGCGGTGCTTTCATGGCTAAGAAAAAGTAGGAAAGATTAAGACTTTTCTCACCGACCTTTATCTCTGTGATGAGACGGAATGGACAATGTAGGGAAAGTGTTATAGCAGCACGGTTGGGAAGATGAGCCCATTGAGTTGGTAGAGGCTTATTCACCATAGAGAAGGTTTATTTACAAAACCCAAAACCAGTGAAGTTGGTACTGGCTTTTGAACTTTGCGCCTGGAACAATCCGGATGGTTCTTTTTCCTCTTTGTTCCGGAGGACACGACGTCCACAGTCTCCAAAAACAATTTGAAATGTGGACTCGTCAGACCACAGAACACTTTTTTCACTTTGCATCAGTCCATCTTAGATGAGCTCGGCCCCAACAAAGCCAGTCACGTTTCTGGGTGTTGTTGATAAATGGCTTTGGCTTTGCATAGTAGAGTTTTAACTTGCACTTACAGATGTAGCGACTGACTGTAGTTACTGACAGTGCTTTTCTGAAGTGTTCCTGAGCGCATGTGGTGATATCCTTTACACACCGATGTCTCTTTTTGATGCAGTACCGCCTGAGGGATCCAAGGTGCGTAATATCATGGCTTGCATGCAGTGATTTCTGCAGATTCTCTGCACATTTTGATGATATTACGGAGCGTAGATGGTGAAGAAGGTTTCTTTACAAAACCCAAAACCAGCAAAGTTGGGACTGGCTTTTGAACTTTGCGCCTAGAACAATCCGGATGGTTCTTTTTCCTCTGTGTTCCGGAGGACACGACGTCCACAGTCTCCAAAAACAATTTGAAATGTGGACTCGTCAGACCACAGAACACTTTTCCACTTTGCATCAGTCCATCTTAGATGAGCTCAGGCCCCAACAAAGCCAGTCACGTTTCTGGGTGTTGTTGATAAATGGCTTTGGCTTTGCATAGTAGAGTTTTAACTTGCACTTACAGATGTAGCGACCAACTCTAGTTACTGACAGTGGGTTTCTGAAGTGTTCCTGAGCGCATGTGGTGATATCCTTTACACACCGATGTCTCTTTTTGATGCAGTACCGCCTGAGGGATCCAAGGTGCGTAATATCATGGCTTGCATGCAGTGATTTCTGCAGATTCTCTGAACATTTTGATGATGTTACGGAGCGTAGATGGTGAAGAAGGTTTCTTTACAAAACCCAAAACCAGTGAAGTTGGTACTGGCTTTTGAACTTTGCGCCTGGAACAATCCGGATGGTTCTTTTCCTCTTTGTTCCGGAGGACACGACGTCCACAGTCTCCAAAAACAATTTGAAATGTGGACTCGTCAGACCGCAGAACACTTTTTTCACTTTGCATCAGTCTATCTTAGATGAGCTCGGCCCCAACAAAGCCAGTCACGTTTCTGGGTGTTGTTGATAAATGTTTTTTGGCTTTGCATAGTAGAGTTTTAACTTGCACTTACAGATGTAGCGACCAACTGTAGTTACTGACAGTGGGTTTCTGAAGTGTTCCTGAGCCCATGTGGTGATATCCTTTACACACTGATGTCACTTGTTGATGCAGTACAGCCTGAGGGATCGAAGGTCACGGGCATAGCTGCTTACGTGCAGTGATTTCTCCAGATTCTCTGAACCCTTTGATGATATTACGGACCGTAGATGGTGAAATCCCTAAATTCCTTGCAATAGCTGTTTGAGAAAGGTTTTTCTTAAACTGTTCAACAATTTGCTCACGCATTTGTTGACAAAGTGGTGACCCTCGCCCCATCCTTGTTTGTGAATGACTGACGTTTCATGGAATCTACTTTTATACCCAATCATGGCACCCACCTGTTCCCAATTAGCCTGTTCACCTGTGGGATGTTCCAAATAAGTGTTTGATGAACATTCCTCAACTTTATCAGTATTTATTGCCACCTTTCCCAACTTCTAAAGTTAATGATTATTTGCAAAAAAAATATGTTTATGAGTTTGAACATCAAATATGTTGTCTTTGTAGTGCATTCAATTGAATATGGGTTGAAAAGGATTTGCAAATCATTGTATTCCGTTTATATTTACATCTAACACAATTTCCCAACTCATATGGAAAAGGGGTTTGTATATTTTTTTTACACCTACTGTATATACAAAATGTGTACTGTAACACAAATTATGGCATTCAAACCGAGGTGTGTACTGAGGCCCCGTTTGCACTAAGCCGGATACCACTTGCTTTGTGTGCAAGTTTTTGAATTAAAATGTATCTCCTTTGAACAATATCCAGTGTTGTGGTATTTCAATTCACTGGAATCCAGTGTGCCGTGGGGCCCTATTGCATACTTGCCAACCCTCCCGGATTTTCCGGGAGACTCCCGAAATTCAGCGCCTCTCCTGAAAACCTCCCGGGACAAATTATCTCCCGAAAATCTCCCGAAATTCAGGCGGACTCAGGTCCGCGGTGTGCCTGCCCAATGACGTTATAACTGTAGACTGATCGAGGGCGAGTTCTTAGTTCCTTATGTGGGTTTATTGTTAGGCAGTTTCATTAACGTCCTCCCAGCGCGGTAACAAAACACAACAACAGCAGTCATGTTTTGGTCTGCCGTAAAGCAGTTCGTCTGCCGTAAACAGCAATGTTGTGACACTCTTAAACAGGACAATACTGCCATCTAGTGCATTTGATGAAAGCACTTTTGTGCGTGCCACACAGCAATGCATCATCAGAGAGGGTGTTCAGCATGGTTAGAAAAATAGTGACAGAGAATAGAACAAGGATGGACAATTCAACCCTTAACTCAACAATTATATGTGTAAATAAATGAACACTGAAATTCAAGTATTTCTTTTATATATATATATATATATATATATATATATATATATATATATACAATAAAATAAATATATATTTATAGCTAGAATTCACTGAAAGTCAAGTATTTCTTATATATATATATATATATATATATATATATATATATATATATATATATATATATATATATATATATATATATATATATATATATGAAATACTTGACTTGGTGAATTCTAGCTGTACATATACTCCTCCTCTCTTAGCCACGCCCCCAACCACACACCCCCACACCTCCCGAAATCGGAGGTCTCAAGGTTGGCAAGTATGCCCTATTGTAGTGAATCACACCTGAGACATCATACTTGACTCACATCTTTAATCGACATGAGAAAGTAGACAATGCAATAAAGAACCTTTTACAACAATTAATCTAGACAGAAAATACCCAAAGTATTGTTGTTGTGGGTTGACTGCGCCGTTGGGGTATTCTTTCGTGAGATATGGCGTCAGGGGATAAGCTGGGTCACCCCAAAGAAAAAAGGGACCGGTTCTTCATCATCCAGCAGTTGTTTGGGACACGAGGGGATGGTTCCATCCTTCAGCTGCGCGCTAATGGCGGAATTAGCGAATATGCGGGCATCATGCACGCTGCCTGGCCATTTCACAGTCACATCCATCAAGCAATGTTTGTAGCCACACTCTGCCTGTATCACATCCACGAGAGGAAGGGACCAAGTTTTTCGGTGAATAGACTCACAGCTGACCCGGACATTCGAAAGTTCTCTTGCCGTCCGAGAAGTGTTGTATCCCAAATAGCTGCAATCGCCCGTTGCCTTCTCTTAAGGCAGTGGTTCTTAACCTGGGTTCGATGGAACCCTAGGGGTTCGGTGAGTTGGCCCCAGGGGTTCGGCGAAGGTCAAGACACACCCAACTCATCGTATTACATATCAGGCGTATTACGGATACGGCAACAGCAGAAGTCAGACTGATTTGCAGGTGTGTAATTTGTTGTGAGTTTATGCACTGTGTTGGTTTTGTTCTTTGAACAAGGTGATGTTCATGCACGCTTCATTTTGTGCTCCACTAATAAAACATGGTATCACTTTAGTATGGGGAACATATTCACCATTAATTAGTTGCTTATTAACATGCAAATTAGTAACATATTGGCTCTTAACTAGTCTTTATTAAGTACTTATTAATGCCTTATTTGGCATGGCCTTATTATAACCCTAACCCTCTAACCCGAACCAAATAACTCTAAATTAAGGCTTAGTATATTTGTTTTTTGTTTCAAGTTTATTCACAATACCATATAACAATTACAATAGTAGTGAATATTATCATTTAAAGATGTTGGTATGTGAAAGAGTCCCCCAAATAAGCTACAAGAAGCTTTTGACAGGGGGTCCAGAGGACAAGAGTCCAGAGTCAGGTATGTAAAACACTAGGGGAACTGTATGTTCCCCTAGTGTCCAAATAACTCTAAATTAAGACTTTGTTACTTAGAATATGTTCCCCATACTAAAGTGTTACCAAAAACATATAAAAAAACATTTTATTTTTCACTAAAGAAGGGTTCGGTGAATGTGCATATGAAACTGGTGGGGTTCGGTACCTCCAACAAGGTTAAGAACCACTGTCTTTAGGTATTGATTTGGGATTTCCAAAAGCGCCTGTACATGTAGAAGAAGGAGAAACACGGGCATGTCAACACGGCCATCTTTGTTATGAAACTGACTATGGCGCAGTCTTTCTGGCGTCACTTCCTGTGTGGGCGGGATCTGTCTAGCGTCTCTTTCTCTCCGAACTCACTTTGTAAATGATCAATGAGTCAATACAAGGCTAAGAGCCGGAGATTCAAGAATTACACGGCTGACTTAACCGTGTAAAATTTGTCCGAGGAGGGGGACCTTGAACGTTGGTTTAGTGTGACTGAAACGGGGCTTAGGCTAAATAATTATTCCTTTAAAAGGCAGTGTTAGGGTTAGGGTTAGGGTTAGGGTTAGGGTTAGGGTTAGGGTTAGGGTTAGAGGGTTAGGGTTAGGGTTAGGGTTAGGGTTACGGTTAGGGTTAGGGTTAGGGTTAGAGGGTTAGGGTTAGGGTTAGGGTTAGGGTTAGAGGGTTAGGGTTAGGGTTAGGGTTAGGGTTCTAATTTCACCTATTTATGCATTATCTATCTAATTTCGCATTATCTATCTAATTTACGCATTATCTGTCTAATTTCTATCTAATTTTAGGTATATAATTTCACCTATTTGTGTTAAAATATTCTTTGTAAAGCAGTAATTATAGTCTGCAAATGATGTGTTGTTGTTGAGGCGGTGCTGTCCAGAGCTCAGCTGAGTAACCGTGTAATACTCTTCCATATCAGTAGGTGGCAGCCGGTAGCTAATTGCTTTGTAGATGTGGGAAACAGCGGGAGGCAGTGTGAAGGTAAAAAGGTTTCTAATGCCATCCATCCATCCATCTTCTTCCGCTTATCCGAGGTCGGGTCAACGGGGGCAGCAGCCTAAGCAGGGAAGCCCAGACTTCCCTCTCCCCAGCCACTTCGTCCAGCTCCTCCCGGGGGATCCCGAGGCGTTCCCAGGCCAGCCGGGAGACATAGTCTTCCCAGCGTGTCCTGGGTCTTCCCCGTGGCCTCCTACCGGTAGGACGTGCCCTAAACACCTCCCGAGGGAGGCGATCGGGTGGCATCCTGACCAGATGCCCGAACCACCTCATCTGGCTCCTCTCCATGTGGAGGAGCAGCGGCTTTACTTTGAGCTCCCCCCGGATCACAGAGCTTCTCACCCTATCTCTAAGGGAGAGCCCTGCCACCCGGCGGAGGAAACTCATTTCGGCCGCTTGTACCCGTGATCTTGTCCTTTCGGTCATAACCCAAAGCTCATGACCATAGGTGAGGATGGGAACGTAGATCGACCAGTAAATTGAGAGCTTTGCCTTCCGGCTCAGCTCCTTCTTCACCACAACGGATCGATACAGTGTCCGCATTACTGAAGATGCCGCACCGATCCGCCTGTCGATCTCACGATCCACTCTTCCCTCACTCGTGAACAAGACTCCGAGGTACTTGAACTCCTCCACTTGGGGCAAGGTCTCCTCCCCAACCCGAAGATGGCATTCCACCCTTTTCCGGGCGAGAACCATGGACTCGGACTTGGAGGTGCTGATTCTCATCCCAGTCGCTTCACACTCGGCTGCGAACCGATCCAGCGAGAGCTGAAGATCCTGGCCAGATGAAGCCATCAGGACCACATCATCTGCAAAAAGCAGAGACCTAATCCTGCAGCCACCAAACCAGATCCCCTCAACGCCTTGACTGCGCCTAGAAATTCTGTCCATAAAAGTTATGAACAGAATCGGTGACAAAGGGCAGCCTTGGCGGAGTCCAACCCTCACTGGAAACGTGTCTAATGCTTAAACCAAAAATAAACAAAAGGTGAGTGCCCCTAAGAAAAGGCATTGAAGCTTAGGGAAGGCTATGCAGAGCGAAACTAAAACTGAACTGGCTACAAAGTCAACAAAAACAGAATGCTGGACGACAGCAAAGACTTACTGTGGAGCAAAGACGGCGTCCACAAAGTACACCCGAACATGACATGACAATCAACAATGTCCACACAAAGAAGGATAAAAACAGCTGAAATATTCTTGATTGCTAAAACAAAGTAGATGCGGGGAAATATCGCTCAAAGGAAGACATGAAACTGCTACAGGAAAATACCAAAAAAAGAGAAAAAGCCACCAAAATAGGAGCGCAAGACAAGAACTAAAACACTACACACAGGAAAACAGCAAAAAAGTCCAAATAAGTCAGGGCGTGATGTGACAGCTGGTGACGGTACACCTACTTTGAGACAAGAGCTATATTGATGCATGCTTGGTTATGCTTTAAAGTCATATCCAACAATTGTGACAACGACTTTTTACTGTCAACTGAGTTTCGTTTTTTAATGATTTCTGCTGGTGGTGTGCCTCCGGATTTTTTCAACGCAAAAAATGTGTCTTGGCTGAAAAAAAGTTGAAAAACACTGCTTTAAGGGTTTAAACAACTTAGTGTAGACATGGCCTGAGAGTGTTGCGTACACTTACGGTCATAATTGGTATCAAATCGGGGTGGGGCGGGGGCATGGTTGGGGGCGGGGCTAAGAGGGGAGGAGTATATTTACAGCTAGAATTCACCAAGTCAAGTATTTCATACATATATATATATATATATATATATATATATATAAGAAATACTTGACTTTCAGTGAATTCTAGCTGTATATATATTTATTTTATTATATATATAAATAAAATAAATACTTGAATTTCAGTGTCCATTTATTTACACATATTCACACACATAACACTCATCTACTCATTGTTGAGTTAAGGGTTGAATTGTCCATCCTTGTTCTATCCTCTGTCACTATTTTTCTAACCATGCTGAACACCCTTTCGCAGGTACCCAGAAAGGTTTCGAGTACCACCAAAAAAACTGAATCTCTGAAGACAGTATAAAAATCTGTGTTAAAGGTGTACAAATACTGTTTGTATAATAAGCATGTTATTTTTTTTTATACAAATGAGGGTTAAGAGTTCAGTACTAAAAAAAAAAAAAAAAAGAATGTGGCTTAAGTACAGTTTTTTAATTGAGCTGCTGCATTTTTTGGTTGGGTTGTTTATTTATTTTGAGTAACTTCTATACATTTCTAAAAGGGGATTAATGTAATAGAGTTATCTATGTTTATCTGTTGCCATCTCCTGGTGAATGTTGCCTATAGCGTACTGGGGTTACTTTTTGGTTGGCCAACGATTTACGTGGTGTTGCGCACCTGACGTCACTCAGGTCCGCATGGAGCTGGAGGGGGCGTGGCTTCCAGCTCCGCCTGAATTTCGGGAGATTTTCGGGAGAACATTTGTCCCGGGAGGTTTTTGGGAGAGGCGCTGAATTTCGGGAGTCTCCCGGAAAATCCGGGAGGGTTGGCAAGTATGACCTAGAGACTTCTGCCGGGTGGGTGCCAGGGTCCAGCTTTCGCAACCATACAGGAGAACAGACTCCACAGTGGCGTGGAATAGACTCAGCTTTATGTGTCGGGGGAGATTCCAGCACCACACTCTTGACATACCGTTCAGGGCCCTCCACGCTAGTGCCTTCCTGACCTTGAGGTCTTGTTCTGTGGAGTTCATCCAGGAACCCGAGTACTTGAAGTCATTGACCTCTCGAAGAGCGTTGTCATCTGATGTTGTTATTGGCGGGTGGTCCATTTTGTAGGTTACAGGTGATTACCTCAGTCTTCTTTGCGTTCAGTCTGAGGCCAACCCTGGCACATTCCAGCTCCACTCTGTTCCGGAGTTCCTGTGCCTGCTCCACGCGATCAGCCAACAGCATACTTGCCAACCTTGAGACCTCCGAATTCGGGAGATGGTGTGCGGTGGGGTGTGGGGGGGGGGGGGGGGGGGAAGTTGTAGCGTCCTGGAAGAGTTAGTGCTACAAGGGATTCTGGGTATTTGTTCTGTTGTGTTTATGTTGTGTTACGGTGCGGATGTTCTCCCGAAATGTGTTTGTCATTCTTGTTTGGTGTGGGTGCACATATTTGTAACAGTGTTAAAGTTGTTTATACGGCCACCCTCAGTGTGACCTGTATGGCAGGTGACGGCAGGTTGTAGAGGACGCCAGGGGCGTCACTAGCTTTTAAGGACAGGGGGGGCTTTGCCCCCAGGAGATGCACAGGATGCGAGCGAATGTTACGCACGAGCACAAAACTTCACAAACGGCTAACAAAGACTTAGAAATTATTCATTGTTGTTATTATTATTTTTTTTAAATGCACGGGACGAAATGAAATGCTCCCCGGGACGATGGCTTTTAACCATATATTTTCTTTTTCTTTTTATGTATTTATTTTATATTAAATGTCTTGGTTTTTCCTCCCTCTGAAAATCCTATTAAATGTTTAACAAGCCATCCTATAATAATAAAACAGCTATTAATGTAACAATACAATAAAACAAATATATGTAATGATGTTTTTTTTCATTATTTTAACAATAGGCTTATGTATATTACTTTATATAGATTCTACAAGAAACACAAAACTTAAAAAAATAAATGATTCACAATTGCACACACAAGGTTTTGTGCAGCTTCACTCATTGTAAAGGAAGATAATGTGCTTCGTACACCTGCAGGACCGCAAGCAAGGTCGCAGAGAAAATGCGGGCTGGAATTTGAGTGATGTGGGCATTTTCTATATGAACAAGTGGAATGGATTGGATACCGACGCACGAAAGGGGCTCTCTACCTTACGCTACGAAGTGAGGGGAAACTGAGTGAATAATGACAGGTTATATGATTATTTATTTAAACTCATATTTGGGCCACTTTATAATGAATATGTCGGCATTTATTTGTAAAAAAAACAAAAAAAAAACACCAAATTATTTAGGGGGGCTTAAGAATATTTTAGGGGGGCTTGATCCCCCCCAAAATAGGCCTAACAACGCCAATGGAGGACGCACCCCAAAAGAGATTATTTTAAGGTTATGTCATTTTCCCAAAACATGTCTTCATCCCAACACAAAAGAGAAACGTAATAAATGAAAAACAATCAAATCATTTTCCACATGACAAAGCCCTTCTGAATGAACCTTGGAGGAGTTCTGGAGGGAAAGAGACTTAAAAAAAAAAAAAAGAAGGCGCACAGACTAATCATAATTAGCGAAAGAAAAAGCTTCAAATGTCGGTTCCACTAGCTTAGACTTGCAGCACATCATGCAATCTGCCTTTTTTCTAATCCCCCCCCCCCAAGCCCTCCAGGCCAATTTTCTGCTTTGCTCGCACTATCCTTTGCGAGAATTGCTTATGTTAATGCACGGTTGGAAGCAATTAAACAATTAATGTGTCAGACATTTACTGTTGCTGCTTGCCACCCTTAAATATTGACATTTTCATGCCCCCTCGAGCATGTCAGCCATTAAATAAACAATTATAAGACTATTCAAGGAGACGGTACAGTATTTGGATTCCACCATTCGTACTCTTTGTAAGATGAAATATATGCAAGGAATTTAAAAGGAGCCGCCGAGTCTCGATCAGGGGTTCTTAACCTTTTACACGACACAGGGGCCCGGGGCCCACTTAAATCTTAACACCGAATTAGTCATTTTACTCTTCATATTTAATAATTATATCCGACCTACTTTCGATTTAACAGGATAAACCTTGTCATATGATATGAAAGCATGTGTTGATCACAAATACTATTATCAAGGCTTAGGTCAGGCTGATTACAAAATAATTACCGTATTTTCCGCACCATTAGCCGCACCTAAAAACCACAAATTTACTCAAAATCTGACAGTGCGGCTTTTAACCCGGTGCGCTTTATATATGGATTAATATTAAGATTCATTTTCATAAAGTTTCGGTCTCGTAACTACGGTAAACAGCCGCCATCTTTTTTCCCGGTAGAACAGGAAGCGCTTCTTCTTCTACGCAAGCAACCGCCAAGGTAAGCACCCGCCCCCATAGAACAGGAAGCGCTTCTTCTTCTACTGTAAGCAACCACCCGCCCGCGTAGAAGAAGAAAAAGCGCGCGGATATTACCGTACGTTTCATTTCCTGTTTACATCTGTAAAGACCACAAAATGGCTCCTACTAAGCGACAAGGATCCGGTTCATGAAAAGACGCAATCTCTCCATCCGCACACGGATTACTATTTCACAGCAACTGATATTCCTGTGAACCGCACTGTGGATACTGTGGATACAACGGGAGCACGTACGGTGAATATTCGCACCACAGGGAATGAGAAGTCGTCCTTCACTGTGGTTCTAGCTTGCCATGCTAATGGCCTGAAACTTCCACCCATGGTGATATTCAAAAGGAAGACCTTGCCAAAAGAGACCTTTCCAGCCGGCGTCATCATAAAAGCTAACTCGAAGGGATGGATGAAGAAAAGATGAGCGAGTGGTTAAGGGAAGTTTACGCGAAGAGGCCGGGTGGCTTTTTTCACACAGCTCCGTCCATGTTGATATACGACTCCATGCGCGCCCACATCACAGATGGTGTCAAAAAACAAGTGAAGCACACAAATACAACACTCGCCGTCATTCCGGGTGGATTAACCAAAGAACTCCAACCGCTGGATATTGGCGTCAACAGGGCATTCAAATCACGACTGCGAACGGCGTGGGAACAATGGATGACCGAAGGCGAACACACCTTCACTAAGACAGGGAGACAGCGCCGGACGACATACGCCAACATCTGCCAGTGGATCGTAAATGCCTGGGCAGATATTTCGGTCACAACTGTGGTCCGAGCTTTCCGGAAGGCAGGATTCACAGAACTGCTGAACAGTGACACTGACTCCGATGACTTCGACGAGACGGAACCGGCCATTTTGGATCCCACATTTGCCCAACTTTTCAATTCGGACATCGAAGGAGAAGAATTCGAAGGATTTACGAATGAAGAATAACTTCAGAAGGTGAGCGCTATGTTTATTTTGTGTGTTGTGACATTAACGTTCGAGCAACATTATGTTGCTATTGCTCTGCACTATTTTGAATTTGACTACGTTTGTGATTGCACATTTGCGTACATTTTGGGACAGAGTTGTTAGAACGCTGGTTTTTAATATATTATTAAAGTTTGACTGACCTATCTGACTGTTTTTTTGACATTCCCTTTAGCGCAGCGTAGGCGCGGCTTATTGTCCGGGGCGGCTTATAGGTGGACAAAGTTTTGAAATATGCCATTCATTGAAGGTGCGGCTAATAATCCGGTGCGCCTTATAGTGCGGAAAATACGGTACTAATCAAATAAACTGAGAAGGAAGAGACTCATAAAAGCTGTTGAAAAATACATGTTTACTCATTAGTTTTGCTACAGATGTTGCATATACTGTAATATTGTACATGGTAATAGGGATTTGTTTTATATTGTATATATTATATAAAAATATAATATAATATACCGTATTTTCCGCACTATAAGGCGCACCGGATTATTAGCCGCACCTTCAATGAATGGCATATTTCATAACTTTGTCCACCAATAAGCCGCCCCGGACTATAAGCCGCGCCTACGCTGCACTAAAGGGAATGTCAAAAAAACAGTCAGATAGGTCAGTCAAACTTTAATAATATATTAAAAACCAGCGTTCTAACAACTCTGTCCCAAAATGTACGCAAATGTGCAATCACAAACATAGTAAAATTCAAAATAGTGCAGAGCAATAGCAACATAATGTTGCTCGAACGTTAATGTCACAACACACAAAATAAACATAGCGCTCACTTTCTGAAGTTATTCTTCATTCGTAAATCCTTCGTCTTCGGTGTCCGAAGTGAAAAGTTGGGCAAATGTGAGATCCAAAATGGCCGGTTCCGTCTCGTCGAAGTCATCGGAGTCAGTGTCGCTGTTGTTATCCAGCAGTTCTGTGAATCCTGCCTTCCGGAAAGCTCGGACCACAGTTGTGACCGAAATATCTGCCCAGGCATTTACGATCCACTGGCAGATGTTGGCGTCGTCTGGCGCTGCCTCCGTCTTAGTGAAGGTGTGTTCGCCTTCTGTCATCCATTGTTCCCACGCAGTTAGCAGTCTAGCTTCGAATGCCCTGTTGACACCAATATCTAGCGGCTGGAGGTCTTTTGTCAATCCACCCGGAATGACGGCGAGTATTGAATTAAGCGCGTAAGCGTGTCTCTTAATGTGCTGTTATGAGCTAGCAAATATAACAACTACACTACCCAGCATGCAACGATAGTTACGAGCATGCGCGGTAGCCCTGAGAAGCGTTGTATGCTGGGAGTTCGAATGTGGTTATGAGCACGCTGTGAGTAAACGTTGAGAACTCAGTTAACACGCCTCGTCTGCATTATTTATAATTAGACAGACAACACACTTAATAGGAGCCATTTTGGGGTCTTTACATAAACACACAAATGGAAATGAAACGTCACATATCCCAGCATGCACCGCGCACTTCTTCTTCTTCCGGGGGCGGGTGGTTGCTTACAGTACAAGAAGAAGCGCTTCCTGTTCTACCGGGAAAAAAGATGGCGGCTGTTTACCGAAGTTGCGAGAACGAAACTTTATATAAAGCGCATATATAAAGCGCACCGGGTTAAAAGCCGCACTGTCAGCTTTTGAGTAAATTTGTGGTTTTTAGGTGCGGCTAATGGTGCGGAAAATACGGTAATAATATATCAGTATATATTATATACTGTATATATAATATGTAAATATTACATATATGTTATAAAAAGTGAGGGTCGTGTCACTCGGTGTTCAACGTCAACATCAGTGGTTGCAAACTAACTTCGCCACACGGTACGAACATATTTGATGCACCTCCACAGGTGGTGCATTTCAAACAAACAAGGTGAGCACACAGCCTGATGCCAATCAACATACTGCGACGACAACAATGGTAGGGAAGCATTTGCATTTGCATCTAATCACATCTGACGTTTTAATGGTTGATATCAAAAGTTACAGGCGACGTTCACAAGAGGATACAAGCTCCCGTGTGTGTGTGTGGTGACTAGAGATGCGCGGTTTGCGGACACAACCGCGGAGTCCGCGGATTATCCGCGGATCGGGCGGATGAAATTAAAAACAATAAGATTTTATCCGCTCGCGGGTCGGGTCGGGCGGATTAATTAGATATTTTTTTTATTTTTTTATTTTTTTTGCGGGTGGCAGTTAAACCAATTGGGAAATATATATACATAGTTAAATGTTGTTACCCACATACGAAAAACGAGCAGGCACCTGCTGCATATGCCACAACAGAAGAAAAAAAAAAGAAAAGAGATGGACACTTTTACGGAGCGGAGAAGGGACGCCTCGCCGGGGTCCGGGACCGAGGCCCCTTCCCCCGAGAGGGCCCCACCGGGAGCCGTAGCTGAGGCGATCCGCGAGAAGGGCCCGACGCACGTCCAGGGTCACCACCGCGCCCACCGCACCGACACCCCGCCTCGTCCGCTTTCGCCGCGGCCGGCGTCACGCGCAGCAGGTAAGCAGCTTACCTGCCCGCCACCCCCGTGGCCGGGGGCTCGTAACATGGGTCACTCCGCGCGCTCCGCCCGCGCAGCTTACCTGCTTGCCACCCCTGTTGCCGGGGGCGCGTAACAGGGGTCACTCCGCGCGTAGTGCGCTCATGAAAGGGGTGGGGCTCACCCTGGTTGATATAGAGAGCAGGACGGTGGCCATGGAAGTTGGAACCCGCTAAGGAGTGTGTAACAACCCACCTGCCGAATCAACTAGCCCTGAAAATGGATGGCGCTGGAGCGTGGGCCCATATCTGGCCGTCGCCGGCAGCGAGACGCGCTTGGAGGTGCGCTCAGCGCGGCTCCCATATGATTGCGCACTGGTGTGCGTCTGGGTCGTAACAGCGTGGCACGCGAATGTCTGTGCATTGGATCAGTCTCCTTTCTTTAACAGGCAAAAGCTTTATAACCTCACCATACCTGCCAACTTTTAAATCAGAAAAACCTAGTAGCCAGGGTCCAAGGGCCGCAGGCCCCGGTAGGTCCAGGACAAAGTCCTGGTGGAGGGTTCAGGGCTTCGCCCCCCGACGCAAAATGACTATTAGCATTCAGACAGGTTAAAATGTTGCTAAAACCATCACTTTTCTATCAGTCACAGTGACTTTTCAAAACAAAAATATTACAGCAAAAATCATATGGGTTGATTGACATGTTTATTCTGTAAGATAACTTCAATAGTTTGAAATTATTTTGACAGTTAATGCCAGTTATCCTGTCAACCTTTCACAAGACTTTAATTTGTTAATTGAAAGTATAAATAGTATAAACACTTTTTACAGTATGTCGTGCTGTGAAATACAGCCGACAGGATTGCGCATGCATGGTGCAGGAGAACAAAGGACTTCTTTCATTTAAGGTTTGTGATAAACCATCAAACTCATTCGTTAAAAGGACTCTATAGTAATATAAAGCAAATTTTTCTGGACATTATCATGCAAGAAAAGTTTATTTTTGGGATCGCGATCACCGCGTAATGATTTTTAAAGGTTGCATTACATTAACTGTCCCATGTGATCAGCCAGTGCGATTGGAAGTCCATGCTCAATTATTGCCTCCGTAAATAAAACTTCGGCATTTATCACATCCAAAGAATCTGTTTGGGCGACGAAAAACGTTGAAAGTTTTCCACTTGTATCGCTAGCAACGGCATTAGACTTGTGTTTTTTTGTCCCAACGTGGTCTTTTACATCGCTAATTCCTCCGTGTCCGATCGAAAAATCTTGTCTGCACAAGGTGCAATTCGCGTAGTTTTCACCCTTTTTTTTATTTTTTTATTAATATTAGATATATAACAACGGGCGGATGGCGGGCGGGTGCAGTTCTGATCAAACGTTACATCGGGTGGATGGCGGATGGTTGACGACTTTCTGACGCGGTTGCGGATGAAATAAATTGCCTATCCGCGCATCTCTAGTACTTACCCTCCTCAGCCTGGCTGTTTTAGGCAGTATTGTTTGACTCTGAAAGACTTGAGCATGACCATCCGGTCCTGTCTCTTTGTAGCATTTAGCTTCAGTCTTTATTTGTCAATGAACTATTTTTTTTTGCCTTTGCCTACTGCCTCTCGTACCTTTTGCGTGAACTCCTGTAAAACCTTTGAAGCCTGCGCCTGCATCCAAGACCGTCACCACTAGAGATGCGCGGATAGGCAATTTATTTCATCCGCAACCGCGTCAGAAAGTCGTCAACCATCCGCCATCCACCCGATGTAACGTTTGATCAGAACTGCACCCGCCCGCCATCCGCCCGTTGTTATATATCTAATATTAATAAAAAAATAAAAAAAAGGGTGAAAACTACGCGAATTGCACCTTGTGCAGACAAGATTTTTCGATCGGACACGGAGGGATTAGCGATGTAAAAGACCACGTTGGGACAAAAAAACACAAGTCTAATGCCGTTGCTAGCGATACAAGTGGAAAACTTTCAACGTTTTTCGTCGCCCAAACAGATTCTTTGGATGTGATAAATGCCGAAGTTTTATTTACGGAGGCAATAATTGAGCATGGACTTCCAATCGCACTGGCTGATCACATGGGACAGTTAATAATGTAATGCAACCTTTAAAAATCATTACGCGGTGATCGCGATCCCAAAAATAAACTTTTCTTGCATGATAATGTCCAGAAAAATTCGCTTTATATTACTATAGAGTCCTTTTAACGAATGAGTTTGATGGTTTATCACAAACCTTAAATGAAATTCCATGGCCACCGTCCTGCTCTCTATATCAACCAGGGTGAGCCCCACCCCTTTCGTGAGCGCACTGCGAAAGCGGACGAGGCGGGGTGTCGGTGCGGTGGGCGCGGTAGTGACCCTGGACGTGCGTCGGGCCCTTCTCGCGGATCGCCTCAGCTACGGCTCCCGGTGGGGCCCTCTCGGGGGAAGGGGCCTCGGTCCTGGACCCCGGCGAGGCGTCCCTTCTCCGCTCCGTAAAAGTGTCCATCTCTTTTCTTTTTTTTTCTTCTGTTGTGGCATATGCAGCAGGTGCCTGCTCGTTTTTCGTATGTGGGTAACAACATTTAACTATGTATATATATTTCCCAATTGGTTTAACTGCCACCCGCAAAAAAAATAAAAAAAATATCTAATTAATCCGCCCGACCCGACCCGCGAGCGGATAAAATCTTATTGTTTTTAATTTCATCCGCCCGATCCGCGGATAATCCGCGGACTCCGCGGTTGTGTCCGCAAACCGCGCATCTCTAGTAAGTACACAACCCAAAACCAGTTGTGTAAATGGTAAAAAAACAAACAGAATACAATGATTTGCAAACCCTTTTCAACTTATATTCAATTGAATAGACTGCAAGGACAAGATATATATATATATATTTTTTGCAAATAATTATTAACTTAGAATTTAATGACAGCAACACATTGCAAACAAGTTATCACAGGGGCATTTTCACCACTGTGTTACATGGCCTTTCCTTTTAACAACACTCAGTAAACGTTTGGGAACTGAGGAGACACATTTTTGAAGCTTCTCAGGTGGAATTCTTTCCCATTCTTGCTTGATGTACAGCTTAAGTTGTTCAACAGTCCGGGGGTCTCCGTTGTGCTATTTTAGGCTTCATAATGCGCCACACATTTTCAATGGGAGACAGGTCTGGACTGCAGGCAGGCCAGACCTGTCACATCACGCCCTGACTTATTTTGAGTTCATTGCTGTTTTCCTGTGTGTAGTGTTTTACTTCATGTTTTGTGCCCCTATTTTTGTGGCTTTTTCTCTTTTTTTGGTATTTTCCTGTAGTTTCCTTTGACCGATATTTCCCGCATCTACTTTGTTTTAGCAATCGAGAATATTTCAGTTGTTTTTATCCTTCTTTGTGTGGACATTGTTGATTGTCATGTCATGTTCGGATGTACATTGCGGACGCCGTCTTTGCTCCACAGTAAGTCTTTGCTGTCGTCCAGCATTCTGTTTTTGTTTACTTTGTAAGCCAGTTCAGTTTTAGTTTCGTTCTGCATAGCATTCCCTAAGCTTCAATGCCTTTTCTTAGGGGCACGCACCTTTTGTTTATTTTTGGTTTAAGCATTAGACACCTTTTTACCTGGACACTGCCTCCCGCTGTTTCCGACATCTACAAAGCAAATAGCTACCTGCTGCCACCTACTGATATGGAAGAGTATAACGTGGTAAGTCTGCCGATCTCCAGACAGCACAGGACTACAGGCAGGCCAGTCTAGTACCCGCACTCTTTTACTATGAAGCCACGTTGATGTAACACGTGGCTTGGCATCGTCTTGCTGAAATAAGCAGGGGCGTCCATGGTAACGTTGCTTGGATGGCAACATATGTTGCTCCAAAACCTGTATGTACCTTTCAGCATTAATGGCGCCTTCACAGATGTGTAAGTTGCCCATGTCTTGGGCACTAATACACCCCCATACCATCACACATGCTGGCTTTTCAACTTTGCGCCTAAAACAATCCGGATGGTTCTTTTCCTCTTTGGTCCGGAAGACACGACGTCCACAGTTTCCAAAAACAATTTGAAATGTGGACTCGTCAGACCACAGAACACTTTTCCACTTTGTATCAGTCCATCTTAGATGAGCTCAGGCCCAGCGAAGCCGACGGCGTTTCTGGGTGTTGTTGATATATATGTTTTCCCTTGCATAGGAGAGTTTTAACTTGCACTTACAGATGTAGCAACCAACTGTAGTTACTGACAATGGGTTTCTGAAGTGTTCCTGAGCCCATGTGGTGACATCCTTTACACACTGTCGCTTGTTGATGCAGTACAGCCTGAGGGATGGAAGGTCACAGGCTTAGCTGCTTACGTGCAGTGATTTCTCCAGATTCTCTGAACCCTTTGATGATATTACGGAGCGTAGATGGTGAAATCCCTAAATTCCTCGCAATAGCTAGTTGAGAAATGTTGTTCTTAAACTGTTCAACAATTTGCTCACGCATTTTGTTGACAAAGCGGTGACCCTCGCCCCATCCTTGTTTGTGAATGACTGAGCATTTCATGGAATCTACTTTTATACCCAATCATGGCACCCACCTGTTCCCAATGTGCCTGTTCACCTGTGGGATGTTCCAAATAAGCGTTTGATGAGCATTCCTCAACTTTATCAGTATTTATTGCCACCTTTCCCAACTTCTTTGTCACGTGTTGCTGGCACCAAATTCTAAAGTTAATGATTATTTGCAAAAAACATCAAATATCTTGTCTTTGTAGTGCATTCAATTGAATATGGGTTGAAAAGGATTTGCATATCTAACACAATTTCCCAACTCATATGGAAACGGGGGTTGTACATATGAATCTAGACTGCAGTGACCACTGAAACGACATCATGTATTTACCTAATTCAACTTCCGTTTCACACTCCTCAGCCTTCCCGGTAAGGTCTATTCAGGTGTACTGGAGAGGAGGCTACGCCGGATAGTCGAACCTCGGATTCAGGAGGAACAGTGTGGTTTTCGTCCTGGTCGTGGAACTGTGGACCAGCTCTATACTCTCGGCAGGGTCCTTGAGGGTGCATGGGAGTTTGCCCAACCAGTCTACATGTGCTTTGTGGACTTGGAGAAGGCATTCGACCGTGTCCCTCGGGAAGTCCTGTGGGGAGTGCTCAGAGAGTATGGGGTTTCGGACTGTCTGATTGTGGCGGTCCGCTCCCTGTATGATCAGTGTCAGAGCTTGGTCCGCATTGCCGGCAGTAAGTCGGACACGTTTCCGGTGAGGGTTGGACTCCGCCAAGGCTGCCCTTTGTCACCGATTCTGTTCATAACTTTTATGGACAGAATTTCTAGGCGCAGTCAAGGCGTTGAGGGGATCCGGTTTGGTGGCTGCAGGATTAGGTCTCTGCTTTTTGCAGATGATTTGGTCCTGATGGCTTCATCTGGCCAGGATCTTCAGCTCTCACTGGATCGGTTCGCAGCCGAGTGTGAAGCGACTGGGATGAGAATCAGCACCTCCAAGTCCGAGTCCATGGTTCTCGCCCGGAAAAGGGTGGAGTGCCATCTCCGGGTTGGGGAGGAGATCTTGCCCCAAGTGGAGGAGTTCAAGTACCTCGGAGTCTTGTTCACGAGTGGGGGAAGAGTGGATCGTGAGATCGACAGGCGGATCGGTGCGGCGTCTTCAGTAATGCGGACGCTGTATCGATCCGTTGTGGTGAAGAAGGAGCTGAGCCGGAAGGCAAAGCTCTCAATTTACCGGTCGATCTACGTTCCCATCCTCACCTATGGTCATGAGCTTTGGGTTATGACCGAAAGGACAAGATCACGGGTACAAGCGGCCCAAATGAGTTTCCTCCGCCGGGTGGCGGGGCTCTCCCTTAGAGATAGGGTGAGAAGCTCTGTCATCCGGGGGGAGCTCAAAGTAAAGCCGCTGCTCCTCCACATCGAGAGGAGCCAGATGAGGTGGTTCGGGCATCTGGTCAGGATGCCACCCGAGCGCCTCCCTAAGGAGGTGTTTAGGGCATGTCCAACTGGTAGGAGGCCACGAGGAAGACCCAGGACACGTTGGGAAGACTATGTCTCCCGGCTGGCCTGGGAACGCCTCGGGATCCCCCGGGAGGAGCTGGACGAAGTGGCTGGGGAGAGGGAAGTCTGGGCTTCCCTGCTTAGGCTGCTGCCCCCGCGACCCGACCTCGGATAAGCGGAAGAAGATGGATGGATGGATGGAACTTCCGTTTCTGCGTGTTGGCTGGGTTCTGCTTGTTTAAGGTGTTGAGGAAATGTAAGCAGAGTGACAAAACCTGCATTAAATCCCTTCTCGAAGCAACAGCCCGCAAGGGAAAATGTTTTGCATGAAATAAAGCAGCACATGTATGTATTGATGTTCCTTTCTTCCCTTTTGCTGGCAATGATGATGGGGGGGGAGGGAAAGGGAGGAGGAGTAGTAGTCAAAGCGTACTGAAGATGAAAGGCTGGTGACTAGAGAGTGGACATGAGAGCGAGCGAGACTATTGTTCCTCATAATAATAATAAAACCCTCCCCGAGACGAGGACACGGGTGGAAAATGACGGAGGCTGCTGAGTGCACTTTGTGACGCTGAAAGCAAAAAGGTACGAAGGCTCTTTGAAAGCTGCTCATCAGTTTTTTCCCCCCCATCTCCCGTGCAGGAGTGTGCAGGTAAATAGCCAGTCATTGGTAGCAAAAACTCATCAAGATCCCAAGGTTCTAACACGCTTGTTCGTGTGCTTACTGATGTGTAAACCACGTCTCTCACACCAGGAGTCACACCACTTTTGTCTTTCAATTGTCCAAGACATCCAACACAAACACATTTATTATTAATATCATTATTAATAAATAATACGTTTATTTTGCCCGAATTAAAAGAAATGCCAACTGGCTGTTTATGACTAAATAATTAATAATTGTATTTTGTTTACATTCTTGACTAGCGACCATTTCACGCCGTTACCGGCCCACCTGTACTGGATCCAGGTACACTTCAGGTGAGATCCGCAATGCCCTATCAGCATCCGACTTAATTTGAAATATCAGATTCCTGCAACTTTGTCACCATCTTGTGGCCGTCGTGAGTATTTCATGTTAATGACGATAAATCGCACAATAGTGGATCTGACATAATAGTGTGAGAGTCCAGTCCATAGTGGATCTAACATAATAGTGTGAGAGTCCAGTCCATAGTGGATCTAACATAATAGTGAGAGTCCAGTCCATAGTGGATCCAACATAATAGTGAGAGTCCAGTCCATAGTGGATCTAACATAATAGTGAGAGTCCAGTCCATAGTGGATCTAACATAATAGTGAGAGTGCAGTCCATAGTGGATCTAACATAATAGTGAGAGTCCAGTCCATAGTGGATCTAACATAATAGTGAGAGTCCAGTCCATAGTGGATCTAACATAATAGTGTGAGAGTCCAGTCCATAGTGGATCTAACATAATAGTGTGAGAGTCCAGTCCATAGTGGATCTAGCATAATAGTGTGAGAGTCCAGTCCATAGTGGATCTAACATAATAGTGAGAGTCCAGTCCATAGTGGATCTAACATAATAGTGTGAGAGTCCAGTTCATAGTGGATCTAACATAATAGTGAGAGTCCAGTCCATAGTGGATCTAACATAATAGTGAGAGTCCAGTCCATAGTGGATCTAACATAATAGTGAGAGTCCAGTCCATAGTGGGTCTAACATAATAGTGTGAGAGTCCAGTCCATAGTGGGTCTAACATAATAGTGTGAGAGTCCAGTCCATAGTGGATCTAACATAATAGTGAGAGTTCAGTCCATAGTGGATCTAACATAATAGTGAGAGTCCAGTCCATAGTGGATCTAACATAATAGTGAGAGTTCAGTCCATAGTGGATCTAACATAATAGTGAGAGTTCAGTCCATAGTGGATCTAACATAATAGTGTGAGAGTCCAGTCCATAGTGGATCTAACATAATAGTGTGAGAGTCCCGTCCATAGTGGATCTAACATAATAGTGAGAGTTCAGTCCATAGTGGATCTAACATAATAGTGTGAGAGTCCAGTCCATAGTGGATCTAACATAATATTGTGAGAGTCCAGTCCATAGTGGATCTAACATAATAGTTTGAGAGTCCAGTTCATAGTGGATCTAACATAATATTGTGAGAGTCCAGTCCATAGTAGATCTAACATAATAGTGAGAGTCCAGTCCATAGTGGATCTAACATAATAGTGTGAGAGTCCAGTCCATAGTGGATCTAACATAATAGTGAGAGTCCAGTCCATAGTGGATCTAACATAATAGTGAGAGTTCAGTCCATAGTGGATCTAACATAATAGTGAGAGAGTCCAGTTCATAGTGGATCTAACATAATAGTGGGAGTCCAGTCCATAGTGGATCTAACATAATAGTGAGAGTCCAGTCCATAGTGGATCTAACTAAATAGTGAGATTTCAGTCCATAGTGGATCTAACATAATAGTGTGAGGGTCCAGTCCATAGTGGATCGAACATAATAGTGAGAGAGTCCAGTCCATAGTAGATCTAAAATAATAGAGAGAGTCCAGTCCATAGTGGATCTAACATAATAGTCTGAGAGTCCAGTCCATAGTGGATCTAACATAATATAGTGAGAGTCCAGTCCATAGTGGATCTAACATAATAGTGTGAGAGTCCAGTCCATAGTGGATCTAATATAATAGTGTGAGAGTCCAGTCCATAGTGGATCTAACATAATAGTGTGAGAGTCCAGTCCATAGTGGATCTAACATAATAGTGTGAGAGTGCAGTCCATAGTGGATCTAACATAATAGTGTGAGAGTTCAGTCCATAGTGGATCTAACATAATAGTGTGAGAGTCCAGTCCATAGTGGATCTAACATAATAGTGAGAGTCCAGTCCATAGTGGATCTAACATAATAGTGAGAGTTCAGTCCATAGTGGATCTAACATAATAGTGAGAGTCCAGTCCATAGTGGATCTAACATAATAGTGAGAGTTCAGTCCATAGTGGATCTAACATAATAGTGAGAGTTCAGTCCATAGTGGATCTAACATAATAGTGAGAGTTCAGTCCATAGTGGATCTAACATAATAGTGAAAGTTCAGTCCATAGTGGATCTAACATAATAGTGAGAGTCCAGTCCATAGTGGATCTAACATAATAGTGAGAGTTCAGTCCATAGTGGATCTAACATAATAGTGAGAGTTCAGTCCATAGTGGATCTAACATAATAGTGTGAGAGTCCAGTCCATAGTGGATCTAACATAATAGTGTGAGAGTCCCGTCCATAGTGGATCTAACATAATAGTGAGAGTTCAGTCCATAGTGGATCTAACATAATAGTGTGAGAGTCCAGTCCATAGTGGATCTAACATAATATTGTGAGAGTCCAGTCCATAGTGGATCTAACATAATAGTTTGAGAGTCCAGTTCATAGTGGATCTAACATAATATTGTGAGAGTCCAGTCCATAGTAGATCTAACATAATAGTGAGAGTCCAGTCCATAGTGGATCTAACATAATAGTGTGAGAGTCCAGTCCACAGTGGATCTAACATAATAGTGAGAGTCCAGTCCATAGTGGATCTAACATAATAGTGAGAGTTCAGTCCATAGTGGATCTAACATAATAGTGAGAGAGTCCAGTTCATAGTGGATCTAACATAATAGTGGGAGTCCAGTCCATAGTGGATCTAACATAATAGTGAGAGTCCAGTCCATAGTGGATCTAACTAAATAGTGAGATTTCAGTCCATAGTGGATCTAACATAATAGTGTGAGGGTCCAGTCCATAGTGGATCGAACATAATAGTGAGAGAGTCCAGTCCATAGTAGATCTAAAATAATAGAGAGAGTCCAGTCCATAGTGGATCTAACATAATAGTCTGAGAGTCCAGTCCATAGTGGATCTAACATAATATAGTGAGAGTCCAGTCCATAGTGGATCTAACATAATAGTGTGAGAGTCCAGTCCATAGTGGATCTAATATAATAGTGTGAGAGTCCAGTCCATAGTGGATCTAACATAATAGTGTGAGAGTCCAGTCCATAGTGGATCTAACATAATAGTGTGAGAGTGCAGTCCATAGTGGATCTAACATAATAGTGTGAGAGTTCAGTCCATAGTGGATCTAACATAATAGTGTGAGAGTCCAGTCCATAGTGGATCTAACATAATAGTGAGAGTCCAGTCCATAGTGGATCTAACATAATAGTGAGAGTTCAGTCCATAGTGGATCTAACATAATAGTGAGAGTCCAGTCCATAGTGGATCTAACATAATAGTGAGAGTTCAGTCCATAGTGGATCTAACATAATAGTGAGAGTTCAGTCCATAGTGGATCTAACATAATAGTGAGAGTTCAGTCCATAGTGGATCTAACATAATAGTGAAAGTTCAGTCCATAGTGGATCTAACATAATAGTGAGAGTCCAGTCCATAGTGGATCTAACATTATAGTGAGAGTCCAGTCCATAGTGGATCTAACGTAATAGTGTGAGAGTCCAGTCCATAGTGGATCTAACATAATAGTGAGAGTTCAGTCCATAGTGGATCTAACATAATAGTGAGAGTCCAGTTCATAGTGGATCTAACATAATAGTGAGAGTCCAGTCCACAGTGGATCTAACATAATAGTGTGAGAGTCCAGTCCATAGTGGATCTAACATAATAGTGAGAGTCCAGTCCATAGTGGATCTAACATAATAGTGCGAGTCCAGTCCATAGTGGATCTAACATAATAATGTGAGAGTCCAGTCCATAGTGGATCTAATATAATAGTGTGAGAGTCCAGGCCATAGTGGATCTAACATAATAGTGAGAGTTCAGTCCATAGTGGATCTGACATAATAGTGTGAGAGTCCAGTCCATAGTGGATCTAACATAATATTGTGAGAGTCCAGTCCATAGTGGATCTAACATAATAGTCAGAGTTCAGTCCATAGTGGATCTGACATAATAGTGTGAGAGTCCAGTCCATAGTGGATCTAACATAATAGTGTGAGAGTCCAGTCCATAGTGGATCTAACATAATAGTGAGAGTCCAGTCCATAGTGGATCTAACATAATAGTGAGAGTTCAGTCCATAGTGGATCTAACATAATAGTGAGAGTCCAGTCCATAGTGGATCTAACATAATAGTGAGAGTTCAGTCCATAGTGGATCTAACATAATAGTGAGAGTTCAGTCCATAGTGGATCTAACATAATAGTGAGAGTTCAGTCCATAGTGGATCTAACATAATAGTGAAAGTTCAGTCCATAGTGGATCTAACATAATAGTGAGAGTCCAGTCCATAGTGGATCTAACATTATAGTGAGAGTCCAGTCCATAGTGGATCTAACGTAATAGTGTGAGAGTCCAGTCCATAGTGGATCTAACATAATAGTGAGAGTTCAGTCCATAGTGGATCTAACATAATAGTGAGAGTCCAGTCCATAGTGGATCTAACATAATAGTGAGAGTTCAGTCCATAGTGGATCTAACATAATAGTGAGAGTCCAGTTCATAGTGGATCTAACATAATAGTGAGAGTCCAGTCCACAGTGGATCTAACATAATAGTGTGAGAGTCCAGTCCATAGTGGATCTAACATAATAGTGAGAGTCCAGTCCATAGTGGATCTAACATAATAGTGCGAGTCCAGTCCATAGTGGATCTAACATAATAGTGTGAGAGTCCAGTCCATAGTGGATCTAACATAATAATGTGAGAGTCCAGTCCATAGTGGATCTAATATAATAGTGTGAGAGTCCAGGCCATAGTGGATCTAACATAATAGTGAGAGTTCAGTCCATAGTGGATCTGACATAATAGTGTGAGAGTCCAGTCCATAGTGGATCTAACATAATATTGTGAGAGTCCAGTCCATAGTGGATCTAACATAATAGTCAGAGTTCAGTCCATAGTGGATCTGACATAATAGTGTGAGAGTCCAGTCCATAGTGGATCTAACATAATAGTGTGAGAGTCCAGTCCATAGTGGATCTAATATAATAGTGTGAGAGTCCAGTCCATAGTGGATCTAACATAATATTGTGAGAGTCCAGTCCATAGTGGATCTAACATAATAGTGTGAGAGTCCAGTCCATAGTGGATCTAACATAATAATGTGAGAGTCCAGTCCATAGTGGATCTAACATAATAGTGAGAGTCCAGTCCATAGTGGATCTAACATAAAAGTGTGAGAGTCCAGTCCATAGTGGATCTAATATAATAGTGAGAGTCCAGTCCATAGTGGATCTAACGTAATAGTGTGAGAGTCCAGTCCATAATGGATCTAACATAATAATGAGAGTCCAGTCCATAGTGGATCTAACATAATAGTGAGAGTCCAGTCCATAGTGGATCTAACAGAATAGTGAGAGTCCAGTCCATAGTGGATCTAACATAATAGTTTTAGAGTCCAGTCCATAGTGGATCTAACATAATAGAGAGAGTCCAGTCCATAGTGGATCTAACATAATAGTGAGAGTCCAGTCCATAGTGGATCTAACAGAATAGTGAGAGTCCAGTCCATAGTGGATCTAACATAATAGTTTTAGAGTCCAGTCCATAGTGGATCTAACATAATAGAGAGAGTCCAGTCCATAGTGGATCTAACATAATAGTGAGAGTCCAGTCCATAGTGGATCTAACAGAATAGTGAGAGTCCAGTCCATAGTGGATCTAACATAATAGTGAGAGTCCAGTCCATAGTGGATCTAACATAATAGTTAGAGTCCAGTCCATAGTGGATATAACATAATAGTGTGAGAGTCCAGTCCATAGTGGATCTAACATAATAGTGTGAGAGTCCAGTCCATAGTGGATCTAACATAATAGTGTGAGAGTCCAGTCCATAGTGGATCGAACATAATAGTGTGAGAGTCCAGTCCATAGTGGATCTAACATAATAGTGTGAGAGTCCAGTCCATAGTGGATCTAACATAATAGTGTGAGAGTCCAGTCCATAGTGGATCTAACATAATAGTGTGAGAGTCCAGTCCATAGTGGATCTAACATAATAGTGAGAGTTTAGTCCATAGTGGATCTAACATAATAGTGTGAGAGTCCAGTCCATAGTGGATCTAACATAATAGTGAGAGTTCAGTCCATAGTGGATCTAACATAATAGTGAGAGTTCAGTCCATAGTGGATCAAACAGAATAGTGAGAGTCCAGTCCATAGTGGATCAAACATAATAGTGAGAGTCCAGTCCATAGTGGATCTAACATAATAGTGTGAGAGTTCAGTTCATAGTGGATCTAACATAATAGTGAGAGTCCAGTCCATACGGGATCTAACATAATAGTGTGAGAGTTCAGTCCATAGTGGATCTAACATAATAGTGAGAGTCCAGTCCATAGTGGATCTAACATAATAGTGAGAGTCCAGTCCATAGTGGATCTAACAGAATAGTGAGAGTCCAGTCCATAGTGGATCTAACATAATAGTGTGAGAGTCCAGTTCATAGTGGATCTAACATAATAGTGAGAGTCCAGTCCATACGGGATCTAACATAATAGTGTGAGAGTCCAGTCCATAGTGGATCTAACATAATAGTGAGAGTCCAGTCCATAGTGGGGCCAGCAGGAGATTATCTTGAGTGGAGACAGGTCAGACGTCCCCAACTGATGCACAGATGAGTGGTCCACCCTGGGTCCCGACTTTGGACAGCTAGCGCCTCATCTGTGGTCACCAATTTCCGACGTAGGACGGTCTCTATAAATAGCGTGTCAGTCTCAAACCTCCACGTTAACCCATCAGCAGCCTCCCAGACTCGAGTGCATTGCTGCTGGCCCCAACACCTTCCAACTGCTTGTTAAACGGCAGCGGTGGAGAAAAGGTGGACTTGCTGCTCCAACTCTGCACTGTTATGATAGCACACACCTTCTTCCTGCCGTCAGCGCTACAACAGCAAATAGATTGCTTTACACGCCGCATTCACACGTTTCAATAGTTTCTCTCTCACTTTTTTTTTTTTTTTGCTTCCATATATCCCTCCAGCTTGTCTTTCTTTGCTTCATCTCTGCGAAGGCTTCATTTTTCTTTCCGACTTCCTGGCAATGTTGGCGACACCGGCCCGACATTAACGATCAATTTGACAAGGCCACTGTACATCCAGCGTTATTGCCCGGGAGAGACTTGTAATCAAGAAGTGTATTGATCCACCGTGTAATTCTCCCGCTTGCGTCAAGTGTTGGAAGAATGTCACATCGTAGCACTTGATGACAGGCAGATGCATCGTACTTAAACATTTTTTTTTTTTAAACCACATTTGCCTATCCATTCACCCACACACATATTGACAAATGGCAGTCATCACTCTGCAGGCCATCATCAATGCGCATACCCGCCTCCTTTAGACCAGTGTTTTTCGACCACTGTGCCGTGAGATACAGTCTGGTGTGCCGTGGGAGATTATGTAATTTCACCTAATTGGGTGAAACAAATTTTTTGCAAACCAGTAATTATTGTTCACTTTCATTGTTCATTGTTGTTGTTCACGAGTGAGGGAAGAGTGGATCGTGAGATCGGCAGGCGGATCGGTGCGGCGTCTTCAGTAATGCGGACGCTGTATCGATCCGTTGTGGTGAAGAAGGAGCTGAGCCGGAAGGCAAAGCTCTCAATTTACCGGTCGATCTACGTTCCCATCCTCACCTATGGTCATGAGCTTTGGGTTATGACCGAAAGGACAAGATCACGGGTACAAGCGGCCGAAGTGAGTTTCCTCCGCCGGGTGGCGGGGCTCTCCCTTAGAGATAGGGTGAGAAGCTCTGTCATCCGGGGGGAGCTCAAAGTAAAGCCGCTGCTCCTCCACATGGAGAGGAGCCAGATGAGGTGGTTCGGGCATCTGGTCAGGATGCCACCCGATCGCCTCCCTCGGGAGGTGTTTAGGGCACGTCCGACCGGTAGGAGGCCACGGGGAAGACCCAGGACACGTTGGGAAGACTATGTCTCCCGGCTGGCCTGGGAACGCCTCGGGATCCCCCGGGAGGAGCTGGACGAAGTGACTGGGGAGAGGGAAGTCTGGGGTTCCCTGCTTAGGCTGCTACCCCTGCGACCCGACCTTGGATAAGCGGAAGAAGATGGATGGATGGATGGACCAGTAATTATAATCTGCAAATGTGCCGTTGTTGAGTGTCTGCACTGTCTAGAGCTCGGCAGAGTAACCATGTAATACTCTACCATATCAATAGGTGGCAGCAGATTTGTAGATGTTTGTCGTGATCACAACATACCACCTACTCAGTGGCCTAGTGGTTAGAGTGTCCGCCCTGAGATCGGTTGGTTGTGAGTTCAAACCCCGGCCGAGTCATACCAAAGACTATAAAAATGGGACCCATTACCTCCCTGCTTGGCACTCAGCATCAAGGGTTGGAATTGGGGGTTAAATCACCAAAAATGATTCCCGGGCGCGGCACCGCTGCTGCCCACTGCTCCCCTCACCTCCCAGGGGGTGAACAAGGGGATGGGTCAAATGCAGAGGACAAATTTCACCACACCTAGTGTGTGTGTGTGTGACAATCATTGGTACTTTAACTTTAGCTTTAACATGCAGACAACAGCGGGAGGCAGTGTGCAGGTAAAAAAGGATCTAACGCTTAAACCAAAAATTAACAAAAAGCGAGTGTTGCTAAGAAAAGGCATTGAAGCTTAGGGATGGCTATGAAAAATGAAACTAAAACTGAACCGGCTGCAAAGTAAACAAAAACAGAATGCTGGACGACAGCAAAGACTTACAGCGTGTGGAGCAGAGACGGCGTCCACAAAGCACATATGTACATGACATGACAATCGACAATGTCCACACAAAGAAAGATAGCGTCCGCACAACTTAAATAGTCTTGATTGCGAAAACAAAGCGGGTGCGGGGAATAGCGCTCAAAGGAAGACATGAAATGCTACAGGAAAATACCAACTAAACAGAAAAAGCCACCCAAAAATAGGAGCTAAAACATTACACACAGGAAAACACCAACAACTTCAAAATAAGTTGTGAATGTGACACTTGTGTACACTTACTTTGAGACAAGAGCTATATTGATGCATGCTTGATTATGGTTTGAATTCATATCCAATAATTGCGAGAACGACCTTTTTACTGTCAATATCGGCTGCTGAGTTTAATTTTTTTATGTTTTCTGCTGGTGGTGTGCTTCGGGATTTTTTCAATGAAAAAAAATGTGCCTTGGCTCAGAAAAGGTTGAAAAACACTGAATTAGACAACAGGCGAGGCCGTGGTAATTGGAGCCACCTGGGCTTACCTTTAACAGCAGGATTCTTAATTGTCTTTGCTCCTCCAGGTAACCACATCTGTTTATATTTTTTGCTTCTTTGTTCCGTTAATATAGTTCATAGTAGATGACATTTTCATTGGTCCATAACCTGCTCTCTCCATTGACTATGAGCACATCATCCCAGAGTATTTTGTGGATCCCGGACAAGCCCCCACGAGTCCCTTCAATTATACATACATGCAGACTCTGCAGCATCGCGTGGACATCGGGGTCAGTACCTCTGGATTGGCAGACCGGGGTGGTGGTTCCTCTCTTTAAAAAGGGGAACCGGAGGGTGTGTTCTAACTATCGTGGGATCACACTCCTCAGCCTTCCCGGTAAGGTCTATTCAGGTGTACTGGAGAGGAGGCTACGCCGGATAGTCGAACCTCGGATTCAGGAGGAACAGTGTGGTTTTCGTCCTGGTCGTGGAACTATGGACCAGCTCTATACTCTCGGCAGGGTCCTTGAGGGTGCATGGGAGTTTGCCCAACCAGTCTACATGTGCTTTGTGGACTTGGAGAAGGCATTCGACCGTGTCCCTCGGGAAGTCCTGTGGAGAGTTCTCAGAGAGTATGGGGTTTCGGACTGTCTGATTGTGGCGGTCCGCTCCCTGTATGATCAGTGTCAGAGCTTGGTCCGCATTGCCGGCAGTAAGTCGGACACGTTTCTGGTGAGGGTTGGACTCCGCCAAGGCTGCCCTTTGTCACCGATTCTGTTCATATCTTTTATGGACAGAATTTCTAGGCGCAGTCAAGGCGTTGAGGGGATCCGGTTTGGTGGCTGCAGGATTAGGTCTCTGCTTTTTGCAGATGATGTGGTCCTGATGGCTTCATCTGGCCAGGATCTTCAGCTCTCACTGGATCGGTTCGCAGCTGAGTGTGAAGCGACTGGGATGAGAATCAGCACCTCCAAGTCCGAGTCCATGGTTCTCGCCCGGAAAAGGGTGGAGTGCCATCTCCGGGTTGGGGAGGAGATCTTGCCCCAAGTGGAGGAGTTCAAGTACCTCGGAGTCTTGTTCACGAGGGAGGGAAGAGTGGATGGTGAGATCGACAGGCGGATCGGTGCGGCGTCTTCAGTAATGCGGACGCTGTATCGATCCGTTGTGGTGAAGAAGGAGCTGAGCCGGAAGGCAAAGCTCTCAATTTACCGGTCGATCTACGTTCCCATCCTCACTCTTTGGGTTATGACCGAAAGGACAAGATCACGGGTACAAGCGGCCGAAATGAGTTTCCTCCGCCGGGTGGCGGGGCTCTCCCTTAGAGATAGGGTGAGAAGCTCTGTCATCCGGGGGGAGCTCAAAGTAAAGCCGCTGCTCCTCCACATGGAGAGGAGCCAGATGAGGTGGTTCGGGCATCTGGTCAGGATGCCACCCGAGCGCCTCCCTAGGGAGGTGTTTAGGGCACGTCCAACTGGTAGGAGGCCACGAGGAAGACCCAGAACACGTTGGGAAGACTATGTCTCCCGGCTGGCCTGGGAACGCCTCGGGATCCCGCGGGAGGAGCTGGACGAAGTGGCTGGGGAGAGGGAAGTCTGGGCTTCCCTGCTTAGGCTGCTGCCCCCGCGACCCGACCTCGGATAAGCGGAAGAAGATGGATGGATGGATGGATGGATGGCATCGCATACAAGAGCTGACAAAATATAAGATAAAAAGACCAGATTTTAGGACAAAAAATACAAAAAACTAGTGAAATTATCTACCCATGCAGCTAGTTAATTTTACTTAATAAGACATCCTAAATTAAGACTTGTATATCTAGAAATTAGCAGCCGCCAGTCAATTCTCAAACATGTGCATACATATTGAGAGTCAGTCTACTCATTTGCATTCAGTGCACACAATATAAACAAAACGTCAGTCATTCCATTCACATACCCATAATATTACAAGAATGTCTCTACTTTAGCATGCAGCAGTGCAGGCATCATTATTGCCATTCGCATGCCCGCAATGTAAATGTGAACACACAAAGTAAACATCTGTGTTTCCTTTTACAAATACATTCATGACAATCGGTCAGTCTGTCCATTCACTTACGGCACACAAAACTTGAGTCCATTCACATGTGAAAGTCAGTCGGCCTTTTTACGTGCAGCCATTCTTTGCATTCACATACACAATCAAATCCAATCTGCCTTATGTGCATACTTGCCAACCTTGAGACCTCCGATTTCGGGAGGCGGGGGGCGTGGTTGGGGGCGTGGTTAAGATATATATATAAGAAATACTTGACTTTCAGTCAATTCTAGCTATATATATATATATATATATATATATATATATATATATATATATATATATATATATATATGTATGTATGTATGTATGTATGTATATATATATATATATATATATATATATATATGTATGTATGTATGTATGTATGTATGTATATATATATATATATATATATATATATATATATATATATATATATATATATATATATATATATATACATGTATACATATATATATATATATTTATATATATATATATATATATATATATATATATATATATATATATATATATATATATATATATATATATATATATATATATATATATATACATAAATAAATAAAAGAAATACTTGAATTTCAGTGTTCATTTATTTACACATATACACACACATAACACTCATCTACTCATTTTTGAGTTAAGGGTTGAATTGTCCATCCTTGTTCTATTCTCTGTCACTATTTCAGAACACACACATTATACAAATATACATTATAAAATCAATAAGAAAACGGGAGCTCTAATTTGGGAGTCTGAATCAGGATCAGAAGTTCCTATATAAACATTGCGCACTCACGTCGTTGTATTGATTACTGCAGCTGTGCACTGGATTCATTCACAAATACAAACTACAACTCACAAACGCTTTAGAGTTAGGCTCCACCATCAGAATGTGTACTTAAACTTATAAAGATCACATGGATATTATTCAGTGAGTTGATTCACCAAAACTAACCTGTTATACAGGAGGAAAAAGCACACAGGACGTTTCAATTGTTCACAGACTGGTCGCGCTCATCAGAATGACAAGACACTTCCGGTCTGCAGGTGATAGCATTCAATTGGGAAGAAACGCCCTACTGCCCCCTACTGACCAATGTGAATACTGATAAATGTGTAATGACAGCTCCAAAAACGAATTCAAACCACAAAATAAAATAAATAAATCAACACAAAAATGTGACACATTATGGGTGGGTCACATATGCATGTACAGTAGATGGCAGTATTGTCCTGTTTAAAAGTGTCACAACATTGCTGTTTACGGCAGACAAACTGCTTTACGGTAGACGAAAACTTGACTGCTGTTGTTGTGTGTTGTTACCGCCCTGGGAGGACGTTAATGAAACTGCCTAACAATAAACCCACATAAGAAACCAAGAACTCGCCCTCGATCATTAGCTGTTTATATTGTGGGAAAGCGGACGTGAGAACAGGCTGTCAACACGTCACTCAGGTCCGCATGGAGCTGGAGGGGGCGTGGCCTCCAGCTCCGCCTGAATTTCGGGAGATTTTCGGGAGAAAATTTGTCCCGGGAGGTTTTCGGGAGAGGCGCTCAATTTCGGGAGTCTCCCGGAAAATTCGGGAGGGTTGGCAAGTATGCTTATGTGAGACACCTGTCAGTCCATTCAGAGAATACAGTACACACACACAATGTAAAAACCTCGGAGTCCATTCGGATAACAATCGTTCTGCCCAGTTTCAGGCACTCAGAACATTTGTCAGTATGTCTTTTCTGCACTACCATGAGCTAATGCAACAAAATGTCGTTCTTATCTGTACTGTAAAGTTCAAATTTGAATGACAATAAAAAGGAAGTCTAAGTCTAAGTCTAAGTCAATTCACATATAACAGATCTGGGCAAATTAAGGCCCGGGTGCCTTTGAGCTTTTCAATCTGGCCCGCCGGACATTGCCAAAAACATTTGTTAGATCTTTAAGATGTAAAGTGTAGCTGCCATTATGATGTGCAGTGATGTTTTCTAATGACTGTAAGTCTTGAACTATACAAAGTATTTCAATGGTTGGAATCTGCGCTTTTGCATGATATACTAGTTACTAGGGATATCCGATAATGGCTTTTATGCCAACATCCAATATTCCGATATTATCCAACTCTTAATTACCGATACCGATATCAACCGATACCGATATATACAGTCGTGGAATTAACACATTATTATGCCTAATTTGGACAACCAGGTATGGTGAAGACATACTTGCCAACCTTGAGACCTCCGATTTCGGGAGGTGTGTGGGGGGGGGGGGGGGGGGGTGGTCGGTGGTGGGGCGGGGGTCGTGGTTGGAGCGGGGGGCGTGGTTAGGGGCATGGTTAAGAGGGTAGGAGTATATTTACAGCTAGAATTCACCAAGTCAAGTATTTCATATATATATATATATATATATATATATATGTATGTGTGGGGAAAAAAATCACAAGACTATTTCATCTCTACAGGCCTGTTTCATGAGGGGGGGTACCCTCAATCATCAGGAGATTTTAATGGGAGCATTCGCATACCATGGTTTGTATAGGGCACAGAGTGGGTGGGTACAGGCTGGCCTAGGGGCGTGGTGATTGGCTCATGTGTTACCTAGGAGGTGTTTCCGTCTATGGCGGCATGTTGTTACAATTTCGCTGCGCTTGTTGAGGGATGACAGGTCTGGACGGTAAATAATAAACAGTTTCTCTTTCAAGCATAGGTTGCATCTTTTATTACCACTATTGTAAGGTGTGCTGGATGCAAGAATTTGCCATGTTATTGAATATTCAACATTATTGTCTTTGAGGTCCCAAATGTGTTTGCTGAGTTCTGTGGTATTTCGCAGGTTTTTGTTCCTGAAAGAAGCCTTGTGATTGTTCCATCTGGTTTTGAATTCTCCCTCGGTTAATCCTACATATGTGTCGGATGTGTTAATGTCCTTGCGTATTACCTTAGATTGGTAGACAACTGATGTTTGTAAGCACCCCCCGTTGAGAGGGCAATCAGGTTTCTTTCGACAGTTACATCCTTTGTTGGTTTTGGAGTCGCTCTGTCTGGGGGTCGACGGCTCATTTGCAATTGTTTTGTTGTGGTTTGAGATGATTTGTCGTATATTGTTCATGCAGCTGTAGCTCAATTTAATGTTGTTCTTGTTGAATACTTTTCTTAGGGTGTTGTCTTTGGGAAAGTGTTTGTCAATCAGATTGAGGAATTTGTGTCCAATGTTCGTTGAGACGTTTTTGCTGTATGGGGGGTTGTACTGTATATATATATATATACTGTATATATATATATATATATATATATATATATATATATATATATATATATATATATATATATATATATATATATAGATATATATATATATATATATATCTAAGAATATATATATATATATATATATATATATATATATATATATATATATATATATATATATATATATATATATATCTAAGAAATACTTGACTTTCAGTGAATTCTAGCTATATATATATATATATATATATATATATATATATATATATATATATATATATATATATATATATATTTATTTTAATATATATATATATATGTATATATAAATAAAAGAAATACTTGAATTTCAGTGTTCATTTATTAACACATATACACACACATAACACTCATCTACTCATTGTTGAGTTAAGGGTTGAATTGTCCATCCTTGTTCTATTCTCTGTCCCTATTTTTCTAACCATGCTGAACACCCTCTCTGATGATGCATTGATGTGTGGCACGCACAAAAGTGCTTTCATCAAATGCATTAGAGTCTGGAATTTCCCATCTCTCCCTAGCATGGCCCAAAACCGGTCAATCTTTGCTTCCTGAGGAAGATCTTCAGTGCCAAGCACTTGGTAGTCCACTACTTCTTCCCGGAGGCTATCCAGGTCCAATCGCAGCTGCGGCTTGGAACTTACAAGCTGTTATGAGAGTAGCGTATGTGTGTGTGTGGCACTTTAATAGGTGAGCATGTGAGGTGAGTGACGTCAGTGAGTGTGTGGGCGAGAGAAGAGAGGGAGCGGTAGCGTGAGTGCGGGCGGGGACTAGTTTGTTTTGTGTTGGATTGGCTGTGTGCAAGCAATCAATAAAGCAAGATTTGCAACTAATCGCCGGACTCAGGCAGGAAAGGTCCTACAAAGCGTATTTCTTCATCTTAGTCGTCGTCGGCGTCGCCATGGCTGTATCTTCCTCGTTCTTCTGCTTCGTCTCCTTGTTGTGTGCGCAGTTGTGCACTGCACTCTCGAAAAGTCGTATATGTTATTGATGTTATAGATGGCAGTATTGTCCTGTTTAAGAGTGTCACAACATTGCTGTTTGCGGCAGACGAACTGCTTTACGGTAGACAAAAAACGTGACTGCTGTTGTTGTGTGTTGTTGCCGCGCTGGGAGGACGTTAATGAAACTGCCTAACAATAAACCCACATAAGAAACCAAGAACTCGCCCTATGGTCATCTAATTAGTTACTATGGTAACCTAATTAGTTATCATAATGAGAAAAAACAATTCAGTCTAAGCTTTTGGGCCCCTGGAGAGGGGTCCCAGACTGAGGCCAAAGAAGAAAAAAAAAACTCTTTACCATAGCACACAAAAACATGTGTGTAAGAGGGAAACATCAAAGGACATGAAATACATTACAAGAGCAGAGCTGATGCAACCAGCCATTTCTACACACAGCCACAAAAGTAAAACAACAACAAAACCAAAAAAACACATACACTGTGGTGGCCTCTGCGGTGTTCCACTCCATCGTCTGCTGGGGCTGGGGGGAGCATGGCCAGAGACAGGAGCAGACCCAACAAAGCAACCAAGAGAGCCGACTCCACTCTCGGCCGCCCACCAACTCTCGGCCAGTGTCCAGTCCGCAGGGATGAGCGAGGATACGTCTAAGGAGACCGATGTGTCCGATACCTGCTCATTCAGCCAAGACACGGTGAAGCTTGTCTCAGTGCCAGCTATGCAGCCCTCTCCCTTCATCCGCATCTCCTCCATTTGTCTTCATATTTCTCTGTGTTTGTTGCATTTTTGTTGCGTTTCGCCTGATTGTAAAATATGTGGATGGAGAAGGGGTGTGACATTCATATTTTGTCAATATTCAGTGTTTTATTGTTCATAGGTAATATTGTAAATCCCACATTCTTTATTTTCATGTACATTCTGGGTGTCCATCCATCCCATCCATCTTCTTCCGCTTATCCGAGGTCGGGTCGCGGGGGCAGCAGCTTAAGCAGGGAAGCCCAGACTTCCCTCTCCCCAGCCACTTCGTCCAGCTCCTCCCGGGGGATCCTGAGGCGTTCCCAGGCCAGCCGGGAGAGATAGTCTTCCCAGCGTGTCCTGGGTCTTCCCCGTGGCCTCCTACCGGTCGGACGTGCCCGAAACACCTTCTTAGGGAGGCGTTCGGGTGGCTTCCTGACCAGATGCCCGAACCACCTCATTTGGCTCCTCTCCATGTGGAGGAGCAGCGGCTTTACTTTGAGCTCCTCCCGGATGACAGAGCTTCTCACCCTATCTCTAAGGGAGAGCCCCGCCACTCGGCGGAGGAAACTAATTTCGGCCGCTTGTACCCGTGATCTTGTCCTTTCGGTCATAACCCAAACTCATGACCATAGGTGAGGATGGGAACGTAGATCGACCGGTAAATCGAGAGCTCTGCCTTCCGGCTCAACTCCTTCTTCACCACAACGGATCGATACAGCGTCCGCATTACTGAAGACGCCGCACCGATCCGCCTGTCGATCTCACGATCCACTCTTCCCCCACTCGTGAGCAAGACTCCGAGGTACTTGAACTCCTCCACTTGGGGCAAGATCTCCTCTCCAACCCGGAGATGGCACTCCACCCTTTTCCGGGAGAGAACCATGGACTCGGACTTGGAGGTGCTGATTCCCATCCCAGTCGCTTCACACTCGACTGCGAACCGATCCAGTGAGAGCTGAAGATCTTGGCCAGAGGAAGCCATCAGGACCACATCATCTGCAAATAGCAGTGACCTAATCCTGCATCCACCAAACCAGATCCCCTCAACGCCCTGACTGCGCCTTGAAATTCTGTCCATAAAGGTTATGAACAGAATCGGTGACAAAGGGCAGCCTTGGCGGAGTCCAACCCTCACTGGAAACGTGTCCGACTTACTGCCGGCAATACGGACCAAGTTCTGACACTGATTATACAGGGAGCGAACTGCCACAATAAGACAGTCCGTTTCCCCATACTCTCTGAGCACTCCCCACAGGACTTCCCGGGGTACACGGTCGAATGCCTTCTCCAAGTCCACAAAGCACATGTAGACTGGTTGGGCAAACTCCCATGCACCCTCAAGGACCCTGCCGAGAGTATAGAGCTGGTCCACAGTTCCACGACCAGGACGAAAACCACACTGTTCCTCCTGAATCCGAGGTTCGACTATTCGGCGTAGCCTCCTCTCCAGTACACCTGAATAGACCTTACCGGGAAGGCTGAGGAGTGTGATCCCACAATAGTTGGAACACACCCTCCGGTTCCCCTTCTTAAAGAGAGGAACCACCACCCCGGTCTGCCAATCCAGAGGTACCGCCCCCGATGTCCACGCGATGTTGCAGAGTCTTGTCAACCAAGACAGCCCCACAACATACAGAGCACCCATTCTGGGTGTCTTATTCATTAAAAAAAACGTACATTTCCATTCCGTTTTTTTAAAGCGGTCTGTCATAACGTTTTTAGCATTCAATCAGACATTAATGTGAGGTAATGCCACCGGGGCCTTGCCCGGAGTTCGTTAAGGCTCTGGATGCTGTAGGGCTGTCTTGGTTGACAAGACTCTCCAGCATCGCGTGGACATCGGGGGTGGTGTCTCTGGATTGACAGACCGGGTGTGGTGGTTCCTCTCTTTAAGAAGGGGAACCGGAGTGGGATCACACTCCTCAGCCTTCCCGGTAAGGTCTATTCAGGTGTACTGGAGAGGAGGCTACGTCGGATAGTCGAACCTCGGATTCAGGAGGAACAGTGTGGTTTTTGTCCTGGTCGTGGAACTGTGGACCAGCTCTATACTCTCGGCAGGGTCCTTGAGGGTGCATGGGAGTTTGCCCAACTAGTCTACATGTGCTTTGTGGACTTGGAGAAGGCATTCGACCGTGTCCTTCGGGAAGTCCTGTGGGGAGAGCTCAGAGAGTATGGGGTATCGGACTGTCTGATTATGGCAGTCAGCTCCCTGTATGATCAGTGTCAGAGCTTGGTCCGCATTGCCGGCAGTAAGTCGGACACGTTTCCAGTGAGGGTTGGACTCCGCCAAGGCTGCCCTTTGTCACCCATTCTGTTCAGAACTTTTATGGACAGAATTTCTAGGCGCAGTCAGGGCGTTGAGGGTATCTGGTTTGGGGGCTGCAGGATTAGGTCTCTGCTTTTTGCAGATGATGTGGTCCTGATGGCTTCATCTGGCCAGGATCTTCAACTCTCACTGGATCGGTTCGCAGCCGAGTGTGAAGCGACTGGGATGAGAACCAGCACTTCCAAGTCCGAGTCCAAGGGTGGAGTGCCATCTCCGGGTTGGGGAGGAGACCTTTCCCCAAGTGGAGGAGTTCAAGTACCTCAGAGTCTTGCTCAAGAGTGAGGTAAAAGTGGATCGTGAGAAGATAGGTGGATCAGTGCGGCGTCTTCAGTAATGCGGACGCTGTATCGATCCGTTGTGGTGAAGAAGGAGCTGAGCCGGAAGGCAAAGCTCTCAATTTACCGGTCGATCTACGTTCCCATCCTCACCTATGGTCGTGAGCTTTGGGTCATGACCGAAAGGACAAGATCACGGGTGCAAGCGGACGGAATTAGTTTCCTCCACCGGGTGGCGGGGCTCTCCCTTAGAGATAGGGTGAGAAGCTCTGTCATCCGGGAGGAACTCAAAGAAATGCTGTTGCTCCTCCACATGGAGAGGAGCCAGATGAGGTGTTTAGGGCACGTCCGACCGGTAGGAGGCCACGGGGAAGACCCAGGACATGTTGGAAAGACTATGTCTCCCGGCTGGCCTGGGAACGCCTCAGGATCCCCCGGGAAGAGCTGGACCAAGTGGCTGTGGAGAGGAAAGTCTGGGCTTCCCTGCCGTGACCCGACCTCTGATAAGCGGAAGAAGATGGATGGATTATTGTGAGGTAATGTATTAGAGTTCCTATAAATAGATACACCGGCCCCCAGACACAATTTTTTCTCTAAATTTGGCCACCCCGAGTCAAAATAATTGCCCAGGCCTGACATATACACACATAAGTAAATGTTTACAGTCCATGTGAAGTAAATGTCGTCCTCTTGCATGTGCTCCCGTTAGAGATGCGCGGATAGGCAATTATTTCATCTGCAACCGCATCAGAAAGTCGTCAACCATCCGCAATCCACCCGATCTAACATTTGATCAGAACTGCATCCGCCCGCCATCCGCCCGCACCCGCCCGTTGTTATATATCTAATATAGACGATGCAAGGCATTAGTGAGGTTATAAAGCTTTTGCCTGTTAAAGAAAGGAGACTGATCCAATGCAGCACAGACATTCGCGTGCCACGCTGTCACGACCCAGACGCACACCAGTGCGCAATCATATGGGAGCCGCGCTGAGCGCACCTCCAAGCGCGTCTCGCTGCCGGCGACGGCCGGGTATATGGGCCCGACGCTCCAGCGCCATCCATTTTCAGGGCTAGTTGATTCGGCAGGTGGGTTGTTACACACTCCTTAGCGGGTTCCAACTTCCATGGCCACCGTCCTAGCTGCTGTCTATATCAACCAGGGTGAGCCCCACCCCTTTCGTGAGCGCACTGCGCGCGGGGTGACCCCTGTTACGCGCCCCCGGCCACGGGGGTGGCGGGCAGGTAAGCTGCTTACCTGCTGCGCGTGACGCCGGCCGCGGCGAAGGCGGACGAGGCGGGGTGTCGGTGCGGTGGGCGCGGTGGTGACCCTGGACGTGCGTCGGGCCCTTCTCGCGGATCGCCTCAGCTACGGCTCCCGGTGGGGCCCTCTCGGGGGAAGGGGCCTCGGTCCCGGACCCCGGCGAGGCGTCCCTTCTCCGCTCCGTAAAAGTGTCCATCTCTTCTTTTTTTTTTCTTCTGTTGTGGCATATGCTGCAGGTGCCTGCTCGTTTTTGGTATGTGGGTAACAACATTTAACTATGTATATATATTTCCGAATTGGTTTAACTGCCACCCGCCTGAATCTATTTAAAATCTAATTTTTTTTTATTTCAATCGCCCGACCCGACCCGACCCGACCCGACCCGACCCGACCCGACCCGCTGATAAAATCTAATTTATTTAAATTTCATCCGCCCGATCCGCGGATAATCCGCGGACTCCGCGGTTGTGCCCGCAAACCGCGCATCTCTAGCTCCCGTGCTGTAAGCTGTCATTGTGTGCACTCAGTCACACAATGTACACTAAATGTCCATCCAGTCAATGACATACAGCCAATAAGTAATGACCGTTGTATCTAGGTCTGTCCATTCACATATGAACAATGTAAACATCAGTCTGAGGGGTACAATTACAGGTGTGTACCTACATCAGTCCGCATCCACCAAGCACCTCCACAGAGGCAGCGAGCAGGTTGCAGAATACGCCTCCATCACGGTGCTAATGGAGCATGTGCCGCGTTTATATTTACATCGGGGATCATTTCATTCCTTCATTTTCACGTAATTGTGTCTCCCAGGACACGCCTGGATGTGGATGCATGTGCACCTCAGCGTGACGGGTTTGTTTGTTCCCCGGGTGACCGCAATCACAGTGGAGTGGCGTACACACAGCGGTGTGTTGGGTACTGCTTTCAGCCGTATTACTGCAGTATCCTGGCCTCCCCATTGTGAGAACCTGACAGTATTACTGCAGTATCCTTGGTGTCACGTTCAAACACTGAGGACATCTATTAAACGAGACAAAAGGCAAGGAATCAAACAGAGACAGAATTCAATTTGGACTCAATATTGAGGAGAGACATGGCCACTGCACTCTCTGCACAGTCCTGCACCACGCTCTGACGAAGAAGGTTTTCGTCTCCTCTTTTATTCAGATGTTCAATGTTCACGCACCAACATATGTCACAGCAGGAATGGGAAGTATGTAAAACAGTCATTGTTTTCGGTCGCTTTGAAGACCAAGAAGAGGATTTCTCGGGCTTGGGCTCTTCCTGGATCCAGCCGGGGCAGGTGTTGGAGGACAATGGATAATAACCCCTCCCGTCTCCTGACCACAGTGACTTCAAGAGGGCAGCGGGTCGTAAATAGCGTTGACCTCGTTTACCAAATAGTTGGAAGAGAGTTTGTGAAATACTTCAGAGAGAGTTCGTTGAACACTTCAAAGAGAGTTCCTCTGGAAGTTGAGCAGATCCTGCCATCTGTCCGTGTTGAAATCACAGTGGCGTTTCACGAGCGTTCTTCCTCTTGTTAGGCCTCGAAAGACAGCATTCATGATACAACGTTTCTTTTGTGATAACTTACAAACAATTATTCCAACACCTGGCCTCCATAGTGAGGACCTGACAGTATTACTGCAGTATTGTATTATTGTATTCAATATAAGGTTGTGACGTAAATTTGACCATTGAAATTTGGTGGATCCAACGTTGGACATCAACGTTGTTTCAATTTACAAATACAACTATTTTGCGACGTTGTTTCAAAGTCAGTTTTAAAGGACATGTATTCATAATCAACAATGTATCAATTGTATCAATGATGTATCAACAATAAATCAACAATATATCAACAACATATATCAACATTTATCATATATCATATGATATCTCATATATTGTGTATGTATATGAACATATATGAACATATATCAACAATATATCAACAATTGTATCAACGATGTATCAACAATATATCAACAATATATCAACTATATATATCAACATTTATCATATATCATATGATATATCATATAGTGTGTATATATATATATATCAACAATATATCAACAATTGTATCAATGTTAGGTCCTGACGTTGAGCAACTCAAACATAACGTTGAAACAACATGCTTTTTGACGACGTTTAATCAATGTTGGGTTCTGACGTTGATTTGACCATTGAATTTTGGTCATTTTTCCAACCAATATTCAAATACAACGTTGAAACAACATGCTTTTTGACGACGTTTAATCAATGTTGAGTTCTGACGTAATTTTGACCATTGAAATTTGGTCGATCCAACGTTGGACATCAACGTTGTCTCAATTCACAAATACAACTATTTTGCGACGTTGTTTCAAAGTCAGTTTTAAAGGACATGTATTCATAATCAACAATGTATCAATTGTATCAACAATGTATCAACAATATATCAACAATATATCAACAAAATATATCAACATTTATCATATATTGTATATATATATATATATATATATATATATATGAACATATATGAACATATCTCAACAATATATCAACAATTGTATCAACGATGTATCAACAATGTATCAATGTTAGGTCCTGAAGAGCAACTCAGACATAACGTTGAAACAACATGCTTTTTGATGACGTTTAATCAATGTTGGGTTCTGACGTTGATTGGACCATTGAATTTTGGTCATTTCCCAATCAATATTCAAAAACAACGTTGAAACAACATGCTTTTTGACAAAGTTTAATCAATGATTGGTTTGATTGGACCATTGAAATTTGGTCATTTGCAGACCAGTATTCTACAAAGCAAATACAACGTTGAAACAACATGCTTGTTGACGATGTTTATTCAATGTCAGGTTGTGACGTAAATTTGACCATTGAAATTTGGTGGATCCAACGTTGGACATCAACGTTGTTTCAATTTACAAATACAACTATTTTGCGACGTTGTTTCAAAGTCAGTTTTAAAAGACATGTATTTATAATCAGAATGCATCAATTGTATCAACAATGTATCAACAATATATCAACAATATATCAACAAAATATATCAACATTTGGTAAAGATTTATATATAAGAAATACTTGACTTTCAGTGAATTCTAGCTATATATATATATATATATATATATATATATATATATATATATATATATATATATATATATATATATATATATATATATAAAAATAAAAGAAATACTTGAATTTCAGTGTTCATTTATTTACACATATACACACACATAACACTCATCTACTCATTGTTGAGTTAAGGGTTGAATTGTCCATCCTTGTTCTATTCTCTGTCACTATTTCAGAACACACACATTATACAAATATACATTATAAAATCAATAAGAAAACGGGAGCTCTAATTTGGGAGTCTGAATTAGGATCAGAAGTTCCTATATAAACATTGCGTACTCACGTCGCCATTTTGTATTGATTACTGCAGCTGTGCACTGGATTCATTCACAAATACAAACTACAACTCACAAACACTTTAGAGTTAGGCTCCACCATCAGAAAGTGTACTTAAACTTATAAAGATCACATGGATATTATTCAGTGAGTTGATTCACCAAAACTAACCTGTTATACAGGAGGAAAAAGCGTTTCAATTGTTCACAGACTGGTCGCGCTCATCAGAATGACAAGACACTTCCGGTCTGCAGGTGATAGCATTCAATTGGGAAGAAACGCCCTACTGCCCCCTACTGACCAATGTGAATACTGATAAATGTGTAATGACAGCTCCAAAAACAAATTCAAACCACAAAATAAATAAATAAATCAACACAAAAATGTGACACATTATGGGTGGGTCACATATGCATGTACAGTAGATGGCAGTATTGTCCTGTTTAAGAGTGTCACAACATTGCTGTTTACGGCAGACGAACTGCTTTACGGTAGACGAAAACTTGACTGCTGTTGTTGTGTGTTGTTACCGCGCTGGGAGGACGTTAATGAAACTGCCTAACAATAAACACACATAAGAAACCAAGAACTCGCCCTCGATCATTAGCTGTTTCTATTGTGGGAAAACGGACGTGTGAACAGGCTGTCAACACGTCACTCAGGTCCGCATGGAGCTGGAGGGGGCGTGGCCTCCAGCTCCGCCTGAATTTCGGGAGATTTTCGGGAGAAAATTTGTCCCGGGAGGTTTTCGGGAGAGGCGCTGAATTTCGGGAGTCTCCCGGAAAATCCGGGAGGGTTGGCAAGTATGGTTTTAAAGGACAAGTATGCATAATCAACGTTGTATCAATGTCTGGTGCCTACACACACACACACACAATTTAGAGAAATGGCAACCCACAGACACACTGGATTTGTGTTTTTCTTGTAATTATTCCAAGGACGCACTCCAGTCAAAGACACTTGCTTGTACCGTATTTGTCCCATGCACACCCCATCATAGCTGCTTTGATCTCCTTACACAAATTCACTATCACCACAAACCACAGCAAGCAAAGGCGGTACGCTGCCGGATTAAACCCAATAAAGAGATTTTTTTTTTTTTTAAACTAAATGTCACCTCGCTGGAGGATCTCTTGGGGGGCGCTGACACATCCCAGGTGGCTTCCCCTTGTCAGCTAAAAGAGGAACTAGGAATCTAATCCCACCTCTTTCAGCGTAACAGTGACTCTATTTCAGCATTACCATATTTTTACACCATAGGGCATACCGGGTAATAGGGCGCATTAAAGGGGTCATATTATTATTATTTTTTCTAAATGTAAAAGACTTCCTTGTGGTCTACATAACAT